>NC_139678.1:76151940-76523443 GCF_964106915.1 Podarcis gaigeae | reverse complement strand
TAGCAGGGAAGCGCTTCCCGCTATCCTGGACGGCTTCTGAAGGCTGGCGGGGGGCAAAAGTCTTTGTCCCCCCTGCCTGCCTTCCCGGGGGCTTTTAAATCACCCCGGGACAGCGGAGAAGTCCTCCGCTGTCCCGGGGCGATTTTTAAATGCTGGCGGGCGGCAGCGAAGCCTTCGCTGCCGCCCGCCAGCATTTTAAAATGCTGGCCCGGGGTTTTTTAAAATGCTGGGGGTGGGAAGAAAAGCCCTTGTCCGCCCCCTCAGCCTTCAGAAGAGGTCGGGGGACAGACTGTCCCGGACCTGGTCTGAAGGCGGTTTCCATAGGAACGCATTAATTGATTTTTAATGCATTCCTATAGGAAACCGTGCTTCGCAAGACGAAAAACTCGCAAGACGAAAAAACTTGCGGAACGAATTAATTTCGTCTTGCGAGGCACCACTGTAGTACGGATATTTAAAATGAGAGGAGTCGTAGCGAAGTCGGCTCTTTTTCGCTCTTCAAAATATGGCAACCCTAACCTACAATACAGTCTAGCTGCAATGCTAGAATGCAGACGAAGCTGAACTCCAACTCCCATCTGCCCTAGTCAGCTTTGTCAATGGTCAGGGATGATAGAAGTCATGGTCCTACAACATGTGAAGGGCACCACGTTGGCTATTCCTGGGATAATACATCACTTTCCCCAGGTATTTCTTCTTGCTCCCCTCCACAGTATTTCTAGATGCAGCACCCTAAAAGTCTCCCAGGGGAAGTCAATGAGAGCTGTCAACATCTATGGGAGTGAAGGTGGTAAGACACTAAAGGGCCCTGGAGAAAAGGCCCTTTCTGTATGTGCAACTGCTTATCCTGTACATTGAAAACTGGCACATCAGGGAAAAGCTTTCTCCCCACCGTTCTAGTTTTCACACTCTAAAGTCATGTGAAACCCGCACTTGCCATTTGAAGTGGTACACGCCAGGAACAGGTTTACCATCTCACCTGTCATTTATGACAACTAGGCCCAAGAGATACACTGGAGTGCCATATATATATGCAGTACTATCGACTTCATAGGCTGCTGTGAGAAGAGAAAATCTGCAAAGCCCTTCAAACAATGCCGTATGCTAATTTTGTGTTTTGCATATTGTAAATTAATGCTAAATTGTGGTAGTGAGTTGCCCAAGGCCACACAGTGAATCACTTGTTCAGCAGAGATTAGAATTGGCACTTCTCAGTTTTTTAATTATGTCAGATTTCTGTATTCCACCTTTCCATCAAAAACAATCACATGTCTAAGGCCAGCACTGATTCCACTATAAACATTGGTTATTCCACCAATTATGCCTACCCTGAATTCACTCAGCGTAAAAACCTTGTGGAAGAACCTGCAAAGATAACACAATTTTGATACTTTCCAGTTTCCCTCAATGTGCCTTTAGTGGAATTTAATGAAATGCATTGCATTTTCCAGATGTTAATTACTCCCGCGCCCCCCTTAAGTACCAATATTTTTCAAGCCCTTATACTCTTCCTTTAACATAGTATTTTTCATCAATTTGATCTTAATGTGAACTGAATTGGTATCACAGCAACCCATTAAAAAAGAGCATCAAACTATGCTCTTCCTTTTAGGTTTTAATCAGGGCAGAACAAAAAAGGAGCACTGTTTTAGCCACGGGGTCCTGCTCAAAAGGGTGATATTTTGCAAAATAGTCTCAGTCTACCTTATCAGACTTCTACCAGATATGGAGTCTACAAATGTTATTTGATTCCATGCCATATCATTTTCTATGCCTTTTGCTGAATGGCTGATTAAATCTACTCCAAGTCCAACACATGAAGGATATTAGATTATTAAAAGTACACTTTCCATCATTTGTAAAGGTTAGACCCAAATTGATTCTAAAGTGACAATGAATAAAGATGACATAGTATTAAATATGCCAATGAAAAGCAGATTCCAGCAGGAGCTCTGTAATTCTATGAATCTAATTTACCACATATTGCCAGTCTAGCACTTAAAAAAAAAATCAAAGAGACAAATGAGAATTTTTATGGATTCCGCCTATAAGGCAGGAGGAAGTCCTTTCAAGCCAGTCAGCTAAACCATAGTTCAAGATGCTGGGTGTGAAGAGTGCTTTCCTTGTATGAGAAACAAGCGCCTCAGTTTTGAATCTATGTAGTGCCAACGTGTGTGGCATTTTACAGAACAACATGAACAAAAAACACAGGTCTGTACCAAGAAGTTCATGATCAGGGCTGTCACGCATGCTACAATTCTGCAGGAGGAAAAATATGCAACGTGTTCATAACTCAGCTCCTTGAAAACGTCACCTTTCATACATGCAAGACAGTTCCTAACACTTACAGTTGCAACAAATATGCTTGAACATATATGGGTGGGCATTGCCAGCTGAAATCTCGGGGTGGGGGCAGCCAAACAATCAGGGGAGAGGCTAAATTAGCCTTCAGTGCTCCATGTTCTTCTCTACTATGAAACTGTACATGTTTATGCAAATAATAATATCATCAAATAAATTGCGTGAAGTCAGAAATTAGGAAAATATACTTGATTTTCATGATTTATACTGACTGTGCTATTCTGCCTTTCTTGGTACAGTATTTGGATTACCTGGGTGCCTCTCCCCGTACACAACCCACATCACCCCCAAATCTGTGTCAGTGGGTTGGAAGAACCCCCAGAACAAATTAAGAGAGCACGCAGGAGGGGAATAGCGTTCTTTTGTGCAAGGGGAAATCTTCATGCTAAGAAGTTCCCCTTAGCATGCAGAGATTACACTTTAATCCAATTATGATAAATCTAATGGGCTGGAAATCAGATTATATTGCCACAGTGGTTTCCACTGGCCTTAAACATGGCAGAATTCAGAACTATTTGTCATTCCCTGTCCCCTCTAATTTCAGTATAATGCACTTCGGGGGAAGTGCTCAAAAATATGCTCGAGACCAAGAAGCTGCTTATGGATTTCCAAAAGGCCCTTATGCGGAGATCCACAAAAGAATATTCATTCTTAGTAATAATGTACTCTGCAGTGCAGCTAATGCTCTGTAAAAGTCACTTCATTTGAGCTGGCTTGTCCACAATTGTCCACTGAAAAATACATCTACGTACCAAATCATGTATAGCAATTCTAGCCAATTCTATTGAGTCAAGGGGGCAAGAGAATATTAAATTTGTGAAATTGCCTACATTCTACTTAACATTCAAAATATATAAATGCATTTTGCAAAGTCTATTGTTTGCTGCAATTATCCTAGATCTTGAAAAGAATGCATTAGCTTCATGATAAGCTTTGTGGTAATAATGACTGATAATGTAGAAGCTGCAAATGTGTTTAAGAGCACTCATTTGCTTTCTGTAGCAGACTACAATTAACAAGCTGGAGCAATCTGCTTTAAATCTAAAAGAAGAAGATAAAAACTTGACTGATCCATGTTTTGGCAGTTCTTAACTGGGATGTGCTGGCCTCCTCGTATTTTTGTATTAACAACCTTGTGCTGTGTCCAACATTTAAAAAGGTATATACAGTATATACTATGGCTAACAAAAATAATTACACAAGAATGAAGAATCTCAACAGGAGTTTTAAATATTTTTTTTTCAAACTTTACTTCTGCATAGTCTCTCCCTGCAACACAAATATGAAGATGCAACTGCCTAATTAAGCATTTTAAATGCTGAACTGTGAGGTACTCTATTGTTCTAAAATTGTCTTGATGGATTGTGCTTTAGTTGTGTTGTCGCATTTTATTTTGAACTGAATGCCACGTTGGGATCTAAAAAGATGAAGGCCAGTTTGAAAATAATTTAAATGAATAATAATTCTACAGTATCCTGTGCACTGGGCAGCACCCTGTACAAGGTGACAGGGCCCGGGGCTCTTGCACTAATGTACCACAAGCAGCACAGATGTTTCACACATTCAAATGCAAAGGCCAGTGCAGCTGTGCTCTGTAAGGCCTTCCACAACAGAGAAGTAGTGGATGAGGGCAACACACTGTAAGATCAAGTATAGGAAGAGAGAGGCAAGGCTATCAACAGAACAAACTACTGGGTGATGCAACTGACTCCAACATCACGAGTACTGAGGTTTGAAGGCCCAAACCCTTAGCAAGCTATAGGACCCAGACTATGAAAGGGTGACAGTATTGCTTACCCCTTTCCAGGCACTCACAAGACTGAGCTGTAGGTCTGCATGCCAAGAAGGAGGCTGAAGTTATTTTAAACATCTATTCAAAACTCAGTTTCAGCTGCCAACACTAAAATATGTAAGTTCTGTATCCTCTTCATCAGACGCCATTGAGCAATTGAAACTATTCACTAATACATATGGCTAAGAAGGGCTAATGTTTCATCTAGCCAGCACAGGGATTGCATGGTTCCTCCACCAAGAGTTTAAACTGTGTACAAACCATAAAATTATGAATCCAGGGAGATTTTTTATACAAATAAATAAGCACTGGGGAGATGAAGGTGGCGCAAATTAAATGCAGGTATGTACGGCACAACTGGCCAATTTGTATAACCATGTGCTGTTAAGTTTGCGATCTTCCTTTCCAGCTGTTTTGTACTAATGAAGGCAGCTACTTTGCTTAATTATTACAAAACAATTTACTGTGAAATGGGCATTAGCAAAATTAAACATGTGGCAGGTAGCAAAGGAAATTAAGTTACATGAAGATGGTCTTTTCGAAGTGTCTGCACTCCTTCTTACATCTCCTCATTTGACCTGTGTTTACTGCAACTATACATGATGGTTTAGGACAAGGGCGGGGGTGGGGGCACCTCCAGAAGTTGCTGGACTCCATCTCTCCATCAGCCCCAGCCAGGAGGATCAGTGTTCAGATGGTACCGAAACAGTAGTCCTGCAACATCTGGATGGCACCACCTTAGCCACCCCTGGATTAGGAGATGCATGGTTTTGCATACCATTACAGATCTTATTTCCTTCCAAAATTTTATAATCCATTTATCAATATAAAGACTCTAATTAAAGTCATTTCCTTAGCACTGTTTGGTGTACATACCACTTGATAGTTCTTTTGCTCGCTTGCTTCAATATTTATTAAGTGCCTTGATTGGGGTTTCATAATGAATACATGGTTCTTGCCCAGAGGGATTAAATCTTAGCACAGACACGTTTCCTAATCCAAGCCTCTTAAATGTGTCCCTCTCTTCTTCCCCAAGGTGCTGAGCCTGGCATTTTCCTCCAGCGGTGAAGAGGGAATACATGCTTCGCTTTTTAGGCTGCATATATGCGCTGGTCTCTCAGCAAACATTAAACCCAAATAGCTTGAATGAAGCTGAAAATAGATTCATCTGGGATTTTCCGTGAAAATAAGACACTCACCCTGGCATGACGGTGGGAGGGATAACAAGCATCAGCTTCAGCCGCACCTGATGCAAAGCTTCCGAGAGGTGAGTGAGCAAGTGAATCAGACCCCTGTAACAAAAACATGGTGTTAGGTCTAGAAGTAAGAAAACTAAATCGTGGAACAACCACCTTTCTTTTTTTAAAAAAGTTAGGAAATACTCTTCCTTCATTAAACGCTGAAGACACACTCTAATAGGACTTGGCTCTGCACAATCCATTCTCCCTTTAAATAGGATGTAACAGGAGATGACAAAAGAGATACTTTTATTCAGTCTTCATTTTAGGACAGGGATGGGGAAGTTGGTTCCCTCTAGAGTTTGGAGTACAGCAACATGTAAAAGGACCAGGTTTCCCCATCCTGGTTTATGTGGTCAAGGAATGATATGCTGTATTTTATTGATTGTATCTGAATACTCCCTTGGGAACATTTGGGTGGAAGGAAGATCAAAGGATGATTGCGATAATTATAATGGTAATGGTAACAGCAGCAGCAAGTGACCACCATTGGACTCTCTCTTCTTCAGGCAGGCCAACTCAGCATGTGGTCACAATGGCCAGTCTGCAGGTCAACATCTTCATCATGAGGTCACAATGGTCAGCCTGCCTTTATTAGGCATAAAGGCTCACAGATCAATCGGTGTCTCTTCCTAGAGGAAGCAGCAGCAGCAATTTGTGGGCACTGTAATCTGTTGCTCTCTCTCACTCCCATACAGACACTGGCAGAAGCAGGACCATACAGGCACAGTTTGTCACCAAGGTCAGTATACGCATGAGCCTGTGGGCAGAGACTCTTCGTCTTACTAAGGTGGGCAGAAGCAGTATGTGGGCACAGCGGCCACCTGGTTCTTATTTAAATGGGAATAGGAGTGAGGAACCTGTGGCCCTCCAGATGTTGTTGGACTGCAGCACCTGTCATCATCCCTGACCATTGACATTGTTGCCTGGAGGGCCACAGGTTTCCCCATCAGTGTTTGAGGATTAAGGTACACATGTTCTCTTAATTCCCAGCTCTCTTCTTACTATCTGGGCCTGTCCTTCTTCCCTATCTTCCTCGATAACCTAGTGATTCCATGCCTGGCTGGCCATGATCAGGGATGCTTGGAAGGCACTCACAGAAAAGATAAATCTCTGCTTGGACTTCACTTTTCCTGGCGTTCTGTGTCTCTCCTTTGCACCAATGGGGAAAAGGAGGGGTGGCAAGTGGTGGGCTCCCTTCCCTTGTCCACAATTAGCCCAGATATGACATGTTTGCAGTCCCACAACCAGCAACAGTCATTTAGTACCTTGATGTCAGAAGCCTTTTAAGTACTTGGAGGTGTTCCATTAAAGGTGGTTAACAGCCCACGCTCTGCTAGCAAAGCCAGGAGGCAACTGGTTGAGAAGAAATAATTCTCCTACATTTTTTCCTGTCATGTTGCAAATGCATCTACACTTGCAGTAGCCTCACTGTAATGCTCTATTATCAAATATCTAAAAGCATTAAGTAAATGATATGCAGAAAGGGTGGGTGAGAAGATGAGATCACCCTCCACAGAGGGGAATAAAAGAATATTCAGCCGTCTCTGCTTGTACTGGGTACCCTTCAGATTTTTGCCATTACCTCTGCTGAAAATAGCTCAGCCAAGTTTCACTGAGAGTAGACACACTGAAATGAATGAACATGACTAAGTTAGGTCCATTAATTGCAATAGGTCTACTCAAAGTAAACCTTGCTTTAACACCACCCAGTGAATCGATGGATTTAGCTTAATCAGCCAACAAGAGCAATCTATGGAGATATGTGGCCAACCTCTTCATCAAGATAGCTCAGTCAGTAGAGCAGGAGGCTTTTAATCTTGGGGTCGTGGGTTTGAGCCCCACGTCAGGCAAAATATTCCTGCATTGCAGGGGGTTGGCCTAGATAACCCTCAGGGGTCCCTTCCAACTCTGCCATTCTATGATTCTATGAATGGTGGGGAGACGCTCTCTCCTCGCTACATGAGGTCATCAGCTAGCAGCTGTCCTAATCTCTTTCTTGTGCTTTGCAGCTTTGATTGGGGTAACATCTATTCATGGGCTGTGTAGATGAGTATACCCACTGGCACACACAATATAAAACTAAAACGTAGCATCTGCAATCTGGATTTTGCTGCTGGTGTTTCAAGCACTGTTTTCAGGGCACCATAAAACCTAACACCACCTCACGACTAATGTGGGTTCAAAGAGATTTTACACACAGAGAGATAATATTCATCAACTTGACATTGTTTTTTATACTAAACTTGGTATTGAGCAGTTTACCCGATTTATGGCAAAGGTGGGAGAAGGATGGCAGCTTCTCTTGTAAGAAAAATCGCCCAGAAGATTTAAGTACTGGCAGCCTAACTTGTCAAGCCATCTCTCTGGCCTAAGAGCACTTCTTGCCAATTCAAGGGATTAGTGGTTAACGCTCAGACTTCATTTACGTGTACTCCCATTTGTCACCCAAAATAGATTATGTAAATCAAGCATTGCATGCACTCCGCCATCCCCAAACGGCCCTAGCTGAGTGCCCATTTAAAAACATCCAATAAATTATATGTCTGCTCGTCTCTACAGTAGACTTCAGCGTTTTAAGACCATATTTTCCCATATTATCACTGTCAACTCAGATGGGAGGGAGGGAAATGCACATGCTGCATTGCATTTTTTAAAAGTATAATGAGGCTGGAGCAAACTGTCGTCATGGCAAGAATAGTTAAATATTCATTTTGTCCTTTGCTATTGTCAAATTGAACTTTCGGGTGTTCCTCTGAAGCACATGGCACTTTGAGAATCTACCCAGACCCAATTAAAAGGTGAGGTATGTATTTTAAACTTTATGACCTTGGTTCTCTCATGAATATACAATGCTGCTGGTCCCTCTTTCGCCTTCTCACCCTCCTCCCCACTACACTCTTGTTCAGACATTTCAGGTTTGTCCTTCTTGAAGCTGCAAATGATGCTGACCTCAGCAGAACATTTATTGCAGCTCACAGTATTTGTTGCATTCCCTTTAGAGTCTCAATTTAACTATAGCTAATGCTCGAGTTTGATGGTTGCTGCCCCCGCCCCCACAAATCAAGGATTTCCCAGAAGAATTAAAAAATAAAATGAAAAGATCCAACATAATAAAGCTGTGTTTGTAGACAGCTGACCAAAAAAATGAAACTTTTTTTTTTAAAAAAAAGCAATCTCAGTTCAAGAATGAGTTATTGCTGTTTGTCCTTTCACTGCTCTAGGTAATACCAAGGAAGGAAGGGACTTACAGTAAGCCATTGATTAATAGGTTAAATTTCCAAGGCTCAGACTGAAGTACTGATGTGTCTACAGAAGTTTTGTTCTTTTCTTCCCACAGTTAATAAGGTACCTGAAGGTCAAATGCAGATGCTCCTGCAGCATATAGTGAAGGCAGCACTTTTCAAATAAACTATGTGATTGTGGCACCACCTACTGTTGACTATCAGCCTGAACAAAATTATATGTGTGACCTTGTTTGCACAGAATCAAAATCATGCCTGTTACAAATACCAATCTAAGGCATTTTCAATGCACTGAATTTTAAAAAGCAAGTCATTGGGTGGAAGTCAACTAAGTTTTACTCAAGAGTATACCCATTGACATTACTAAACAGAATAATAATAATGTATTACTTGTACCCCACCCATCTGACTGGGTTGCCCCAGATACTCTGGGCAGTTTCCAACAGAATATAAAGAACACGTGATACATCAGACATTAAAAGCCTCCTGATACGGAACACCATATAATTGGTTCTCTCTTTGACAACTGACAGGCAGGCATTCCATAGGCAGGAGCCACTACCCAGAAGGCCCTCTCCCTGATTCCCTGTAATTTCACTTCTTGCAATGAGGGAACCACCAGAAGGCCCTCAGTGTCCAGGCTGATCGATAGGGGTGGAGATACTCCTTCAGGTATACAAGGGTGTGGGTGTTTAGGGCTTTAAGGGTCAACACCAACACTTTGAATTGTGCTTGGAAAGGTACTGGGAGCCAACATAGATATTTTAGCACTAGTGTTATATGGTCCCAGCAGCAACTATAAGTCACCAATCTGGTAGCCACATTCTGGATTAACTGCAGTTTCTAAGTCAGCTTCAAAGGAAGCCCCAGTACTAAATCAGGTCTATGAATTTCAATAGGTCTACTCTGAGTAAAACTTAGTTAACTATCACCCAATGTAATCATTTGCAACTAAGGTAAAGGTAAACGGACCCCTGACCATTAGGTCCAGTTGTGACTGACTCTGGGGTTGCAGTGCTCATCTCGCTTTATTGGCCGAGGGAGTCGGTGTACAGCTTTTGGGCCATGTGGCCAGCATGACTAAGCTGCTCCTGGCAAACCAGAGCAGCACACGGAAATGCCGTTTACCTTCCCGCCAGAGCGGTACCTATTTATCTACTTGCACTTTGACGTGCTTCCAAACTGCTAGGTTGGCAGGAGCAGGGACTGAGCAACGGGAGCTCACCCCACCACAGGGATTCGAGCCACCAACCTTCTGATCGGCAAGTCCTGGGCTCTGTGGTTTAACCCACAGCGCCACCCACGTCCCTATCATTTGCAACTAGCTGCTCGCAAAAGGAAAATGGTAAGACTCAAAAACCTCCAGCCTCCAACTGCTGCAACCTAAATACAGAAAAACAATGCACATCCACAGATTGGAAGAGATATGATTAACTTAGCTGTGACAAGAGCACACACCACAGTTAATCCTTGGGCTCACATATTTCCCTCTTCTTCATGAGCAGCCTTTATGGTTCCTCCACTTGCACATGAAGGAGAAGGGAATGCCTCATTGTCTGCTTAACGTTATGTGCTGGGTTAGCATTAAAGCTGCTTGGGTTTCTATCCACTACAAACAGCAAAATAAAACCTAGCTTAGTATGGCTAAGACTTTTTCATCTCTGAATACGTTCAAAAAGCAGGGAAACAGATAGGCTTCCAGTTTTGCCACTTCCACTTTAATGCGCTGGGCGGGTTTCAAGAATCTCACCCGCAGTTCCTCCATGAGCTCCAGCTCAACATCTTGCCATAGACAAGCTGCTCAGTTTCCAGGACAAAAGAAATGAGTAATGCTGGCCAGTTCTAACATCCACACCCCTCCACTATACCAAATCACCAAGGGACTTCAGATTTCTCAAGGTCCGGTCTTTGAAGCTTTCTTTACTAAGATACAAGTTTACTTGCAGTTAGTTTACTTAAAAGGCTTCTAACAGCAATCCCTCCAATTGTCCAGAATGAAAGCTCATTCCTGTACATTCAGATCTTTCACTTCTACACAATTATTATTAAAGTTTGGAAGCCTTATTCTTCTCTAGATCTATCCACTCTGTACATTATTAAATATTGATAATAAGATCAGCAAATCCTAATTATGGTAGAAAATGATCCCTTGGGTGTTTCAGGAACACATTTTTGTTTTCTGTTTTAGGTAGTCGGTAGTATTTGTGTGACTAAGAACTGAACTCCACTCTCTTTGGCTGCTTTGAAAAAAATGCTAATGCTATTGTTTACGTGACTACTTATCCCAAATTTTAAAAAGAGAGAATAATCAGAGCCCAATTAACCTGGAGTTTTCTCCCTTTCAGACCACTTCAGCATGATTACTACCATCAGCATATAAATGTTGGGAAGAGAAATGAGATGGCATTAATCCAGGATAAACCTTCTAATAGTTTCAGATCCCTCCCTTAACTTGCAATGGCTAAAGAAAAATGATGATCCTCTAAAAAGATCAGTGAATAACAGAGTTATCACAATACTGCCACTGTGTGGATAAGAATAAGAACAGCACATCATATTTCAAGTAGCAAAATCCAGTTTTGTTTGGGTAGGAAACAAGAACATAATTTTCCTCTAAATGTAATTATGACATGAACTAGCATGCCCAGGGTTAGAAACAAATAACGTTTGTTGAGACTGTCATTGTTCACATCCAACACTCCCCCAGAGTGCATGGAACCAGATGCATTGATCCGAGTTCAGAAACCCTGCAAATATAACTGCACTGAACTCAATTTCAAGTAACTAAGATAGATTTCATGCATTCTGAGCCTCTCTCTTTCTGTATGAAATACAGAAATGCAGTTCTAAACAAATTTGTATCATGATTCCATGTTTTTAGAACAGATTGATAGCCATGTGGGAATGTGAATTTACAACCTCCATTTCCTGCATTATTTGTGTCGCATCTGAACAAATGTGTTATCTTTTTTCTCTCCACAGAGTAGTTGTACACATTTGGGTACGGCTTTTTCATATTTCAAGCTTTGTTGAAGCAGGGCAGGGAAGCCTTGTCATTCATATATGCAGATTTCCTTCACCATCTCCCCTCTCTGCACTCCAGTGAAACTGACATGATCATCAGGGAAAGGCTTGTCAGCTCCATAGACTCCAGGCAGTAGAATGTGCTAATTCAGACTCTTGTGTAAATACAAGCAGCTTGTCATTGCAGCTGGAGTCACAATGAGAAAAAGACAAGAGGGCGGAACTGCTCTCTGTAAGGATTCTGATGGTGCTGGCAAACTCCCAGAAATCTGGTGAGTGGCGGCAAATTTTGGGACAGCAGCTTGAATGTTTAAATTGCAAACTTCCACCTATACTCAACCTGTATCATTACAGGGAGCCACAAGAGCGGGGAGTGCTGTTGTGCTTGGGTCATGCTTGCAGGTTTCCCATCTGGATAGCCACTGTGAGAACAGGTTGCTGGACTAGACGGGCCATTGACATTATCCATCAGGCTCTTCTTATGTTCTTATATACATGCAAATACTGCAAAATGCCACAAGTCTTCTGTGACCTCATCCAAAGGAAACCAACCACAGGTAACTATTGGAAATCTTGAAACTTCTCACTACCCTGCAAAATGGGGTGCTCTAGAGACTGATTTCAGTATTGCTTCCTAAGGGCTTGCTTGGGAAGTGATTTTACCAGACAAGAACTGCTTCCTGTTTAGCTTCTTAGCTGGCAAATAGATCCCAGAACAAAAAGAGCACATGCCCCAAAGTCTTTTTTCTCTTATGACTATTAGATAAAAGTAGAAATTTTTACTACTCACCTGACTTTCAATGGTGTCTAGTTGTGACAGTGAAGTTTTACCTGTTATACCTTCTTTGCCTTTTTAATTTCTGGTTAATTTTGTTTGGAATGTCTGACCTTGTTTCAGGATTACATAGGTATGGAGTATTATTGCATACACCACACTGGGGGTCCCGAATCAAATCCTATCAACAACTTGAGCAAGTTCCGCTCCCTGCCTCAAAACTTTTTTCCCTTCAGAAGGTAATAACACCACCCCACGCTCAAAGAACTGGCATGATCTACCTATACGGATGATGCAGTTAATCTATCGCTCACCTTCCCTGAAAACAGCCTTTGAAAACATTGTGATCTTGATAAAATCCCACTGTCAGGTCTAAGAGCCACATTAAGGCAAAGGGATTACACCTATGGTACTTAATGATTGTTTTTTCTCTGGCATCAGCAGACACCACCAACATTACTCTTTCAAGCAAGGTGACAGGCCTATTTGCAACCTGAAATGGTTGGACAAACAGCAATCAGGAGATCAATGCTAATCTTGACTATAACACCTAGGATTTCTTTGTTGGCGTCTCTACCGTTAAGAATTGCTGGGGCCAGATCTGACAAGCAAAAAGTAGGGAAGAAACGAGGCAATGTGACAGTGGGGAAAAAGGCAGAAAGCCGGTGCATTTATCGTTTTGCTTAAAACAATTTCCCCATACCCTCTTGCTTGACACCTTCTCGTGTTACCTGAATTCACCACAAAACCAGTGGTAACCTGCTTGCACATGAAAAGTGGGGGATGACTGTCATTTCAGGGTCCTACAGGAGGAACTGCAGCATATCTCTCTCTCATGATGCTCTAATAGTTTAGGGATATTTAGGCTACATGGACAGAGAGTCCAAGAGACACCATCTTTCCAGGCAACCATTACCCTAGCTCCTACAATCACAGCAGTGGATTCCTAATATGTGTCCTAGTGCAGCATACACTGAAATAGTCACCACACAACAGTAAACATCAGAAAAGACCCTTAGTGGTACATACTTTGTCAAGATTATTGACCGTAATTTACTTACACAGTACTCCTGAGCATGTTTCCTTTTGAACGAATCCTATTAAATCGTCAGTGAAACTCGACACACTAAAAAAATAAAAAAATAAGTAGCATCCTGAAAATCCTGGACTTACGTTTGCTTCTGATTTCCTAGCTGACTCCAAACTTCAGCCACAAAGCCATCAAAATTCTCATTCTAGAATAATGAAAACATTGGAGATTGTAAATTTACAGTGGAACCTTGTGTTATGCACTGTCCTCCTTGCAAACACTGCAGGTTACAGGGATGTGAGCGGAAGTCGAGCGCCGGCAGCACAGCAGGTGCCATTAGCAAAAGCGCACCTTCTGTTATGAGCGGTTTCAGGTTTAGACGGACCTCCGGAACAAATTAAGTTCGTAACCGGAGGTACCACTGTATTCTGAACAAATATCATGGTGGTTATTACTTTTGATGATGTTGAAAGTTTAGACATCTCAAAAAGAATCCTGCCTTTGTCTCTTAATGCTTTGATCAGGTGTGGGTTATTCTTTTTCTGCTGCTGCTGCTGTTTTACCTTTTAATTAGATTCCTGTGCTTGCTGATTTTGTTTTAAGCTATGTTGTCATTTCATTAGTTTGCTTAACTGGACACCATCATGTAAAATGGCTGTTTATGCAGTTTTTATAAATAAGTCTATGGGTTTTAAACACAACCATGCTGCCCATGTATACAATGCAGTATCATATCAAATTGCTTTGAGGTCTTTTTTTACAATCATAGTGTATTAAATAATAAATAAAGTATCAGTATGCACTGAGTGCTCACTGGAAGGACAGATCGTGAAGCTGAGGCTCCAGTACTTTGGCCACCTCAAGAGAAGAGAAGACTCCCTGGAAAAGAACCTGATGCTGGGAAAGATGGAGGGCACAAGGAGAAGGGGATGACGGAGGACAAGATGGTTGGACAGTGTTCTCAAAGCTACAAACATGAGTTTGACCAAACCGAAGGAGGCAGTGGAAGACAGGAGTGCCTGGCGTGCTCTGGTCCATGGAGTCACAAAGAGTTGGACACGACTAAACAACAAATGCACTGTGTCACCTAGGGATCTTTTATGTAAACACAATTCACAACCCCTGAATTTAAACATGCCAGCATTTAGCCCGCCTCCTTTTCACCCACATGCTATTGAGCACAAACAACATATTTACAAACTTACTTCCACACCTAAGAATGAAGCTTCCTTTCTTCACTGCTATATGTAATATATAAAACCTGTCTGTGACATCTAGGCCAGTCATTGACAATTTTACGTCATCGACAATTTTTAAAAGCCACACTGATATCTGGTATTATACTGGCTCTTTATTTCTCAGAGGTAGGCTTAAGATACCTTGGCTATTTGGATTAGGTTACTGGAAAGCTCTTCTATCTCATCTTCACTGTCAAACACACTCTCAAAGTCATGGTAAGTCCAGCCTTCAAACAAAATTCGTGGAACTGAAAAAATACAGAAAGGGAGAAAGAAAGTCATTAATTTTCTATGCTATTAGGAAAACTGCTGTGGCATGCTCACTCAAAAGATGTATTCCACCCCTTATCCACTACTAAAACTTGTTCTATCTTTATTAATGTACTTCAGGCGGAAATATATGATGAGGATGGAGAAACTGTGACCCCACCAGCTGTTGCTGGACTCCATCGGCCCCTGTCACCATGGCCAATGGTCAGGGGTGATATGAGTTGCAGTCCTAACAAAATCTAGATGACACAAGTCTTCCATCTCTGGTATGTGGAACCTTTATTGTAAGTATAGCAAATTTAGGGCCAACACTCCCTTTCAGCATAAACATTTGGAGCTCCATGTGGCTGCCCATATGCACTGAAGCTCCAAATCATGCCACTTTCACCTCAAATTTTGGGGTGCGGAAAAAGGAGAAGCTAAGCAAATTTTGTGTAAGAACATATTCTTCCATTAATTTTCCATGGGAAACAGATTTCTGGGCAAGATAAACATTAGAACCCAACAAGTGTAAGTGGGTAGGAAGCTACAGCTGATGCCAGTGTAAGGCACTGAAATGAGGTGCTGAAAGGCCAGAGGGGGGCTAGCCAAGGATCCAATGCTGGTCCATTTTGTGGAAAGGGGTCTGATCCGGGCCCGCCCACTGCAACATCATGGAGCTAGTGAAACAAAAAAAGGACACAGCTGAGCATCCCACACAGAGGTGGAATTCACATATTAAAAAATGTGAAAATGCAAAAAAAAGTTTTGAAAAATACATTGAAATTGCCATAGCTCACTGTTGCCATCTAGTGCCACATTTTATATTGTACTGTAAAGGTAAAGGACCCTGACGGTTAAGTCCAGTCGCGAACGACTCTGGGGTTGCGGCGCTCATCTCGCTTTACTGGCCAAGGGAGCCAGCGTACAGCTTCCGGGTCATGTGGCCAGCATAACTAAGCCACTTCTGGAGAACCAGAGCAGCGCACAGAAACGCCGTTTACCTTCCTGCTGGAGTGGTACCTATTTATCTACTTGCACTTTGACATGCTTTCAAACTGCTAGGTTGGCAGGAGCTGGGACCGAACAATGGGAGCTCACCCTGTCAAGGGAATTCGAACCACCGACCTTCCGATCGGCAAGCCCTAGGCTCAGTGGTTTAGACCACAGTGCCACCCACGTCCCTATACTTTACAACACACTTAAAACATTTTATTTGCAGCTGCATAGCTGAGTCCACACACATTTCCCCTGCTCAGGGCTTTTACAGTGGTGATAGACCTGAGGCTTCATTCTACCCTGCTGCTCTTTAATGTGTGATATATGGGATTTGCAAAATACAATTTCTCAGTTGTGCTAAAAAGAGAGAGGGCAGAAAGCCTACTCCTTTGCTTTAAAAAAAGAAAAGCCTGCCAACTAGTTTGATCTGCATTTCCTCTTATGTACAACTAGGGTGGTCTGGGACCTATCAGTGAGAAAGAGATTTCAGGAGGGTAGGAAATGGAGGAGGGGTGTAAATTTTCCTTTCCCCATTCCTGAAATCCCTCCATCACCACCTTGGTGATCCCCAAGCTGCACTACAAGATTCTTGTTCCAGGCTGACTTCTGTTAACACTGGCAGCATTTTGTTGTGAATCCCCAGCAGTCGATTACAATTTCCCAGCTACAAAGCCAGCAGGAAAACAGACCCAGACATTATAAAGAATGACTGGGACAATTTGGCTAAGGCAGAGGAGTGCAGGAACCCAAAATAGTATGACACAATTAAAATTAATGCTTCCGAAGTTGCCCTACAAGAATGGGTTTAATTTTGCCAGACTCACATTTCAAAATTTACGAACATTAAGAGCCCTACTGGATCTGGTTCAGCAGCTTGTCTTCCAACTAAAGGCCCATGGAAAGACTGCAAGCAGGACACAAGGGCAATAGGGAGCAAAGGCCCATTGGAGCTAAAAATCATAGATCTGTAGACTTGGAAGGGGCCTTGAGGGTCACCTAGCCCAACCCCTGCAAAATATGGAAGCTTTTCTACAAAGTCACCTATTTTGATGTTTTTGGCATTCTTCTTCACTTCTTTCATCCAACCTGTTAATAGAAAACATGAAGACCAAATATGAACCTGTCTAATCATAAAGTGCCACATTTTCAAACACAAATATGTCTTTTATAATTTTTCTACTCTGTGACTGTCAAAGAAATAATGGTTACATAGAACATGGTATAAAAATCAATGGTCTCTACACCACCAAAGATGTATTAATCATTAAGCAACCATGTTTTGCCAGCCCAGAGTAACACATATGCGCATGTGCTCCACTCACCCTGGTCATTTTTGCATTTGGCCCCTTCAGGAAGGTAAACACTAACACAGCTTTGGGATTATTCAAAGCAGAAAGCAGCATACCAAGGTTCCTCACTGCAAGGCATCAGCCTTCAAGCACTGGGTACCACTGGGCCAACCTACAGCGCCTGATGGATTGCTTACTGCCAAGTCGCCACAGACACATGATCTTACATGCAGCATCATGCAAATTGACCACCAGCTGGAAATGCTTGGCTGTGGCTGCATAAGCAAATAATGGCTGGATCTCCTTAATTTCAATAGGTTGACTCACATACATTCTCTGTTTTTAAGTTGTATTATGTCTCAGTGTCAATTTGTAAAACAGTATTTTCCCCCATTGGGTGTTGTATAAGAGTAGGAAATTTTATGTTACAGTAGAAGTTTGGAAATATCAACATTCACATATGAATGCCAAGAATCCCTGCCTAATTTTGTGACTACCCGAGAATTCAGAGATGCATTTGTGTCACTGTTCATTTTAGGGGAGACTGCTACAATGCAGCCAAAACAGAATCACACTCAGATGCGGGAGGTATCAGCACACTTGCAGGGGGACCCCAAGTCTGCAGAAGTGCAAAAGCACTTTTAGAGAGAGAGAAACAAAGCCCAAAAACCAAGTAGACTCTGTGGACACGAACTGCTGACTAAATGGGGGAGTGAGGGGTAGGGAATGGAATGGAATGAAATGAAATGGAGTGGCTGGAAACTGGAACAGGCGCACTCCCTACTGCAATTGTCATAGAGCATGCCTGTCAGTAATCACATAGTTTAAAGCTGGAGTTAATTCTTTATTAGCAAAAACACGGTCTCCACTGACTTGCATGAGTGTCATGCCTAATGAGCACAGCAGCTCATTCCTGGTGGATGAAATCATGAAATCAGTTGCTGATACTAAAGGTCCCTGCCTCCCCACAGCTGTCTGCCTCCTCCTCTCCAGGGCTTTTCCCAAGCAATGGGAGACTGCACTTGCATGCAGTCAATCTCTCCTCTACCTTTTTCATGCATCTCCAAGTTCTGGGAAACAGGGGAGAGTGGAGCTTGTTGCAGCAGGAACAGGAGACACATGTCACTCTTCACCAGCCTGACTCATCTCTGCCTTTTCCAGTCCCACTCACCAGCTTACGCTTCTGATTCTTCTCTCTGCTACAGACTCTCCCAGCTCACCAAGCCCTGTTACTTCTTCCACTTCCTACATCTCTTCCCAGTCTTCTCTGTCTGACCACTTATTGTTGTCCCATCACCTCTCCCGGGGCTCTAGGCCTTCTTCCCTTGGTGGTTCCCCAGCTGGTTCCTCCCTCCATTCCTCTGCGTCCATGACAGCAACATTTTGTTGCAGGCCTACTTGCTCCTTTTAACAGCAGTCTCAGATGGTTGAGTTTCAACAGGAACAGAGCCAAAATGCAATCACCGAGACACAAGTGAGAGATATCAAGATGCTCAGGTAAAACCCACCGTATGCAGAAATACCAAACATATTTTAATGGGGGGAAGATCCCAGGCAGGAGTGTCTGACTGCAAATATTCTCAAAATTCATGGATGGTGAGACTTCGCACAGGAAAATCGAAGTTACCACATTTCTCAGGCATTCACTGTTAACACGCACACTTGTATATGCACCTCTCTTAGCTTTTATTGTCTGCTACTACATGCATCCAATGAAATAGAAAATGGCCTGAAAAGACTCGCATCACAATAAATTGTTTAACTTCAAGGTGCCAGAATACTTTTTGCCTCTGAATGAATTCAGCATCAGAGCTATAATTGTGAGTTCCTAGCTCAAGCCAACATGGTGGATTATGACAGAGTTAAAGCATACTTTTGTGTTATAGAGAATGCATCCAGTTATTCTATCAAATTTTCTGCCATGGAAGGAAAGCATTGTATAGCATCACAAAATGCATGTTAACACTGGAAAGCCAAACAGCAAATGCTCTAGACACAGATCATAGGGCATGGGATATCAAGCACAAAAGAAAACCTTGGTCAGCATCATGGAGCCCTGTCACCTGGAACTTCTCCTTGCCCCTTCTCTTCACCTGCAACCAGACTGGCGAGATAGTCGTAAATTTGCTTCCAAATACCTTAGCAATGTCATAGCCATGGCTGTTCCACTGGAAAAGGGAGGAGGAAAAGGTATTAGAGCAAAATCCATCACAAACCACCTAGAATTGTATTAAATGCAGGGAAGAGGTCAATGGTCCCAATTTCAGCTCAGAACTTCCATTTCCAGCAGCTAGCCCAATATATTTTGCAGTTTGAGGCAAAGGACAAGATGACCTTGTTCCGCACCACCTAGGCCACTTTTATGTACTGGAGAGGCAGTTGTAGTTTACTTAAATACTGACAGCTCCAAAAGTACTCTGCATTGTACCCAACGGTAGTTTAGACGGTTCATTACATGATTGGCACACACAGATCTGCTCTGCAACAGAGGGGGATGGGGCATAGCCAGGTGGCTTGGAAGAAAGGGCTTGGTGGGAAGGATGCCTCTGTTGCCCACAAGCACCTGCCACCTGAGGCAACTACCCTACCCCGTCTAATGGTAGATCACGCCCCAAATTTTATTCGAAAGAGAGAGCGGGAAAACCCAAATACTGTATATACACACAAAGCCACAAACCATGCAACAGATACCAGCATTCCTACAATTAGCTGCATCCCAACTTTTTCATTTTCTCAGTACTTACAGGCGTTATGTAGCCCAAAACATCTCCCCCAAAGTGTCGTTCTCGTGCTTTTTTGGCACAGTAGCTTTTGTACTCTAGGATAATATCCTTCGTCTTTAAATCGGTAGAAACCAGGCCACGGTCTTGCACTCTTTTATCTGAATAGTGAGTCTGCCAACAAACCATTATTGTAGATTTAATAACAACTAAAGAAAACATCCATGTTCAGAAGCAGTCTACTCCTAAATACCACTGTAAATATATTCATATTTTATTGCACCCCAGATATGATGGAAGCAGCCAGTCTTGTTTAATCATGCCTGATTCACATGCACAATACGATGTGGAATGGGGTATGAAAAGGGGTGTGTAGATAAGAGAAAGAAACTCAACCATCCCACCCACATTTCCCCCCAGTCCAGCCCCATGTTAAAACTAGAGTCATACCCACCACCCAATTTACACATGAATCAGGGATACTGTAGTTCAGGGAGTTTGGCTCCAATTCACTTTTGCAATATTCAGTCACCCTATAGGCAAATGTTAACACCACTAGGTCAGAGTACAAAATCCACCAGAGTGTTCAATATGAATCTTTGCAAAAATTCCAAGCTATGAAGCAGCTTCTCCTACCTTTTCCTCCAGAGTTTTTGAGGCAGCTTTTTTGGTATCTGTCTTTGACAACGTAGCATTAGCCACCCGAGAAGCCAGGGCAAACACAACAAGGCTGACTGCGATCCATCTCATGACAGCTTGAGCTATGCCCGTCACCTCTAATTTCTTTATTGAGGAAGAGAAAAATAAAATAAAATAAGGAGTTTGTTGTGAGACGACAACCCTACTTGAGAATAAGAAGAGTAGTTGTTGCCAAAGGAATGTTCTTCAGTGGCAGAGCACATGCATGGCAGGTTCTGTAAATTTAATATGGATCTCAGTGAAAGGAGGAGGGGAGTCTGCCACAGAGACCCAATGCCAGTGGAATGGAGACCAGGGATGGGGAGACCTGTGACCCTCCAAGTGTTGTTGACCCACTTTACCCCTGAGCCCCCTTTCTCTGCCGTTCCCTTTCCCTGTTATTCCCCTCCTTGCCAAATGCATTAACTTAGGTAGGGGATAGCATATGGCCCTTGATGCACAGGCTCCCCTCTACTGCTTTAAGGGAACTTTGCACATTCATAACCGAAATGCTAGCTGGCATTGGCTGCCAGTTCATTTCCGGGCTCAATATGGCAGGAGGAAGCCAGCCAGTTGGGCGGAGTATAAATAATAAAATTATTACTTCTTCTTCTTCTTCTTCTTATTATTATTATTAGTGCTCAATCTAGTGTCTGAAACCCTAAATGACTTAGGTCCCAAATACATGAAAGAACACCTTCCCTACAGACCCTCCCAGTTGTTAAGATCAAGGACCACCTCTCCCTATATTCACTGATCCAGACTCTGCAATCATCATCTGAGACCCTTCTTCATGTGCCCCACCACCACCAGAGATCCAGAGGGTGCCAATACGAGAATGGGCCATTTCTATGGCGGCTTCCCACTTGTGGAATGCTCTCCCCAAGGAGGCTTGCCTGGAACCTTTGTTCCATATATTTAGGCACCGGGGGGAAAAACATTCCTCTTCTCCCAGGCCTTTGATTAATTAAACAATCTATGGCCTTTTAAACTGTTGGGGAGGGGTGATGAAGTTTTTGTTTGTTATTACGGTATTTTGTGGGGAGAGGGATTATATTGTAAACCGCCCTGTGTTCTCTGGATGAAGAGTGGCTTAGAAATTTAATTGGCGAAGGGTGGGTAATAAATGTAATAATTATAAAGTAACAACAACAGCTGATGGGGGGGAAATTAACATTTGTCATTGTTAGGAAAGAATGTTTGCCTGCAACTCCTACACTACATGGGACACAACTGCAGTTTCTATAGTGTAATACTGGTATCAAAACAGCCCATCAGATTGTAATTTTCCTAAATGTACTGTACAAGGTGCCTCTAATGCACTCTTTAAGACATATTATTAGTGGTGGTTGCAATGCCCACCCTGCTTCCAAAGTATTTACATTCTAATTTATCCAAAGCAAACTAGGTGAGGCGGGGGTAAATTTATAGAGGCCATTACTCTGGGAATGCCAGGGCCGCCCTTAATGTATCCAACATTAGCCTAAGGAGAAAATTTATCTGCTCTTTAGCATATAATACAACTAATAAATAAAACAAGCTTGTTTTAGCTGCAAATTATCCTGTCATGCTTGCTTGCCAAATTCAATAGCTTTAAAGCCTCTTCTCAGAAATTGCGTAGCCCTCCTGGTCACAAATCAATGAAATAATTACATTTGTTGCCCTTGAAGGTACCATAAGAGTGTTGGTTTTGCTGCAACAGACTAACCTGACTTTGTTATGGGCATCAGATACTACTCAATGAAGACTTGCAACTGTTAGCTGATTAATCAGTTAATTAAGGCGATTATGAAAAATAAAAATCTGATTGGCAAAAAGGTGCCATCTAGCAAGTCAGCGGATGTTTAATTTTTTAAAATAATTTTTTAACAAAAATGCTAATATGTCAATTTCAAACATTACTACAAAAGAGACATTGTCTCCTTCATGGGAGAGGTAGAAATGCCCTTTCCAATACACCTGCATGTGTATTATCTAAAAACAATGGAAGTATTCAGGGAAGGGCTGAAGTTCAGTGATGGAGCATCTGTTTTGCATGCACAGGGTCTCTGGTTCAATCCCCAGCATCTCTAAGTAGAGCAATGAGAAAACTGTCTGAAACCCAGGACAGCTGCTGCCAGTCAGTGCAGACAATATTGGGCTAGTGGAGCAATGGCCTGACTAGGTAGAAGACTGCTTCCTATGTTCCAGTGTAACCCCTGGCCTCTACATATGGGGCTGAGAAACACCCTTGTCTGAAAGTCTGTAGACAGTATGAAGCTTGATAGACTAAAGAACCACCTTTGTTGGATACAACCCATGAGTTTTAGTTTACTTTAAATATGCATGAAATTGCCAATGAGAAAAGCAAGAATTCTATGGGGGAGGGGGAATGGGAAGCACAGGAAGAAGAAGAAGAAGAAGAAGAAGAAGAAGAAGAAGAAGAAGAAGAAGAAGAAGAGTAGTTTGGATTTGATATCCTGCTTTATCACTACCCGAAGGAGTCTCAAAGCGGCTAACATTCTCCTTTCCCTTCCTCCCCCACAACAAACACTCTGTGAGGTGAGTGGGGCTGAGAGACTTCAGAGAAGTGTGACTGGCCCAAGGTCACCCAGCAGTTGCATGTGGAGGAACGGGGAAGCGAACCCGGCTCTTAACCACTACACCACACTGGCTCTCATAGAAAGTGACATAGAAAGCTAAGAATAGGAACCTAGAAAGCTGGTGTTCATGCACCAGAACTTCATCTTCCTCCACCTTTGCAGAGAATAGATTGGGGTTGGGGAAGTTCCATTGTGCAAGCAGAGGTCCATGCCCAAACTCGACATGATTAATGTTTATTCCTATTCCATTGCCCACCACAGAAATGCATTCTAGACAGCCCACAGATGATGTTCCCCTACACTTTCAGAATGTTTTGTAATTGTTACTAATGTACATACACTTCAGTAAACAGATAAACAAGGCATCTGAAAACAGAAGTTTAGGCTGAGAGATAATATTGGGGCCAGACAGGATGAATTTAGTTATTTGACAGTGAACAATCCAAGAACAACAAATTATGCCTGAGAACAAAATCCATTAGGATTTTGCTGAATGGATTTGTTATACATATTCATCTCTCACCTTACCATGAATCACACCCAAGGCAGCTAACAACAATAAATTGGGTCCGGCAGCTCACTGGCAGTTAGTGCAGCAGTGCTCTCAGGACCAGTGAAATACGGTGCCATCAGGCTGCCCCACTCACCAACCCAGCAGCCGCATTCAAAATATTATTCATGAACACTTTTCCACAGAGACTTTACTCTTACAGGGTAATCCTATGCAGGTCTACTAGTTCAATGGGGACTTACTCTCAAATAAGTGTGCATGAGACTGCAGCCTTAATCACATTGTTGCTTCACTCCAAGTGTCTTTTCCCCTCACAGTTATCTCTGCAGGCAAAGTGGGAAACCTTATTCCTCTCACTTCACCTGCCTTTACATCATGGCTTCTGTGAGGACAAGTTCTGCCTCACTAACTTTTTTGAGTTCTCCGAGTGTGTCAAAAAGCATATGGACAGAGTGAGGGGTGTAAAAAGTAGGGTCTCCTCAAGGATTGATACTGTGACCTGCACTTCTTTAACTTGTTCATCATTAATGATCTGGACTTAGGGGTAAGCATTCTGGTGGCTTTGTTTGGAAATGCCAAATTGTTCACTGTGTTTGAAACAAAAAGGGATTGCAAGGTGCTCCAAAAGGAGCTCTCCCCACTGGGTCAATGGATATTAAAATGACAAATGCAATTCAATGTATAACTGTGAAGTGATGTGCATTGGAGCAAAAAGCCAGATTTCTCTCTCTCTCTCTCTCTCTCTCTCTCTCTCTCTCTCACACACACACACACACACACACACATATACACAAACATGAGTGTGGGGTCTTGACTGATAATGACTGACAAGGTAAGAGAAATTAGAAACATGGTGGATAGCTATATTAAGATGCTTGCCCAGTGCATGGCAGCCATGAAAAAGGCAAATTTCATGCTAGGGATCATTAGGAAAGGGACTGAAAATAAAACTGTAAACATAATAATAAAGCCATTATACAAATTTATGGTGCAACTGCACTTGGAATACTTTGTCCAGTTCAGGGCAACCATAATTATCATGGGGTTCTGACAATTCTCCTATGTGTAATCTCCCTCTCCCATAATAGTCGAACCCAGGAGCAATCCATGAAGCTGCATGATGGAAGTTCAAGGAGAGACAAAAGTACGTCACACAGAGCATGGTTAAACTATGGCATTTGTGCCCACTAGGTATAGTGAAAGATCTCAACGGCTTTAAAACAGGGTTGGACAAATTCAAGAAAGCTATCAAGTTGTGATAGCTGTGTGCATTACCTCCAGGACCAGAAGCAGTACAGGTATACCACTAGATACCTGCTGCTGGGAATCACCAAGCGAGTTGCCAGCCTCCCACAGGCATCGGATAGCCGCCCACTCTTAGAACCGATTGTCCAACTAGACAGGCCTTTGGCCTGATCCAGCAACAGGGCTCTGTTTATTTCATTACTTCAGTAATTGTGAGCAGGGCTGGCCCAAGACACTTTGGCACCTGAGATGGACTCCCAAATGGTCCCCTGCTCCCCACCATGGAGGATGGGATGAGGGAAGATTTATATCGAGAATGGGAAGAGGGGTGGCAGTCGCTTCATCTGGTCTCATGGGGGGGGGGCTGATTGCCCGTCCCAAGCTGAAGGGGTGGCAGCTGCTACAGAAGAGCGAACGTGGCTTGTGAACTGGGAGTGCATACGTGGAACTCAACCGACACAAAGCCTATCAGGAAGGGAGAAAGTGTCGGATGCCGACGAGGGTGCAGAGAGAATAAATGGAGATGAAACGCGACAGGAAGGACGCAGGCGTCCGCAGTCCACCCCCGACCCCCCGCCAGTCTTAAATAAGGCGGCCGCCCGCGGAAAGCAAGACGGAATTGCACCCGAATTACAAAGCAGCCCAGGGATCTTCCTTCCCGCATTTCGCCTCTTTAGCGCAGGAGCCCGAAGCGGCTCGCTCCCCGCCCCGCGCTCGCTTAATCAGAGGCGCGTGACAGCTGCCCCAAAGACTCCAGGGCAAGGGGGAGAGCGCGGGGCGGGCGGGGGGCGCGCAGGCTGCTTCTCGGTCTCCCCTCCCACCTTGTCAGTGACTCGCGCTCGTGCCCTCGTTTTCCCTCTGCAAACCGGATCTGCTTCAACTCGGAAGTGAAAACTGCGGCTCAGGAGCCGCGTGGCGCACGCCTTTTAAAGGAGCCGCCTTGGCGCTTCTTCCCTCACAAGGCGAGAAATGAGAGAGGCAGGGGCGCCCTGAGCCCCGTTTGGAGTTGCGGGCGGCAATCTTGTGCGCGCGAAACTCATTGAAACAAGCAGGACTACTCCCGAGTCAGGGACAGGGAGCATAGAGTTATGCCTCGTGCAAATAATCGCGCGGTCAAACATCACAATCACAAACTTCCCTTTCTTCCTTGGATATTTAGGACTGCAAAGCAAGGGAGCGCACGAGCCCGTTTCCCTGTTTCCTCGGACGTAAAGTCCAGGTAGGAAACACACACCCGAAAAACATTGAAGCTTTACTGAACCTCTGGCGGGGTACACCAACCTTCTCCAACCTGGCGCCCTCCACATCGTGCTTGGTATTACAACTCACAGCCGGCTGGGACTGATGGGAGTTGTAGTCGGAAACATCTGGAGGGTGCCAGCTTGGGAAAGGGTGGCATGGGAAATGCAGATCAGACTCGGTATAAGGAAGCTTGCTGCGTTGTCAAGCAGGTCTTGCCCATTTTCGCGGGGTTTCCTTCCAAATTAGAGAACATCCCAAAGGCATCTCTTAAAGAGCCATGTTCGAACATGGCGGTTTCTGATCGATTTCCACAAGCGCTACTGGACTTTATTTCCCCTGAATCCAAGAATGTTGACCTTTACTCGGAAGTAACTAAGGGGGCTTCCTCCCAAGCAAGCGGCACAGATTTACTGCCTTGATGTTTATCTGGGTAGATAATCAAATATAAAAGGACAGAATTTTCTTCCTTTTAAGAACTGCGTGAGCTTTTTTTCCTTTTCTCTCGTTTTGCCTTGCTGTAGTAGTTATTGTAGTGGGAGGTTAAAATAAAACTTCCCATGTAGAAATTTCATTTGTACACAAGTATTCAAAGGTAGGGTATCCTTGTTTCATAATATGAACATAAACATGGAAGTCTATTATCTCTTTTGCCTGCACCATAAATGCAGATTTCTGCATACATCTTACCCTGGGCTGGGTTTATTCCACACAAGTACAGAAGTGAAACAGAATGTGGTTCCTAAAAATCTCAAGCTTCCTATTTTCATTTTAAAGGAGGTTTCTAGCTATTATGTAGCAAACAAAGCTAGACAATAAATGCCTAAAGAAATCTCAGAAAAGGAGGAGTGGTTGAATCAGATTTTTAACAGGCACAAAGTGGGGGTTTGTGTCCAGTGCAGCTGCGCAGAAGTGAAGTGAATTATGCAATAAAATAAAATGATTTGTGCTGAATTTTTAACTTTACATTAGGCTCAGAGTATTCACAGTTCTGATTCATGTTTCATGGCTGGCTGCTTAATTGTTGCAGAAACAATATATTTTGTCAACACTTAGACCAAAATATTTTGTACCTGAGAAAATGCAATGCTTGGCAGTGTTAGATTGCCACTTACTTCCAATAGGACTAATTCTGAGTAGACTGGTTAGAATTGTGCTGTTACCTACTAATAATAGTAGTTTTTAAAACTATGGTGTGATACAAGTACAGGAAATCTCCCTTTTTCTAGCAGAGATATCAGATAATGCAGCCTAAGATCTTTCAGGACATTAATCACAGGGCGGGGCATATAATAGTCTGCAAAAGCCCTAAATAAAACCATACAGAGAACGAAGCAAAATTGTCACAGGGTATCATTGCAACAACTGCCTTCCATTTTCTCCCTCCCACCACTCTGCTATATATGAATACTTCCTCTTACCCAAACAGCATTGCTGGGACACTCTGTTCCCTGGAATGGTAGGAACAGTTCCTCTCACGCAGGGCCGGCACCCACTCCACTGCAATTGCTGACCAAACACTTTGCCTTGCAGGATCACAGTCCCAGCACAGAAGAAGCTACTCTTGCACATACACAGTTCAAGTACAATCCCCAAGGTCTCAATCACTGTAGTCTCCACATCCCTCCAGGACACTAAACCACCAGCACTCAGGTGCTTACTTTCAGCTCACATCTCCTCACCTGTTCAAGGACTTTGTGCTACAGCTGCTGCCTATTGCTCATTTGTTCTATAGGCTACTCTCCCACAGATACACAATCTTCTCCCACACTCTGTTCCATGCAGGCCAGGAGACAGGCCCATCTTGTCACTAGCAAGGTGTGTGGTGGCTTTTAATGGGTAGGGAACACATGGGTGTAGCCATGATTTTTGTTAGGAGGGGGCAGGACTTCTGTTTTGGGGGGCAGAATCGACATGATTGGTCAATTAAGTATTTCTATTGTTTTACGTGATGGGGGGCAGCTGCTCCCACTTGTCTACGCCCATGGTAGGAGAGGAGATAATTACATTATAATAAAGCATTGGTTCACAGCAAAGGCTGCATTCAATGCTTGTCAAAGGATGAGAGGGACAGGAAGTACTATCTGCTCCTTCCTCTTTAGGCGAGGAGAAATTACATCACACAGAGCCAACTCTACCAACTGTATCTCTATGGTTTGAATATCTGCCTGTCAGCAGTACAGCTCTGGGGCATTACTCCCTTCTCATGCTAACTAGCAATAATATGCATTTGTTAGGTTTAGTTGCTAATCTCCCATACTGTGGCAATCACACAGGGTCCCCGTTTAATGGTCTATTGATCCCTGTGCCACAACTGTGCTCGCTTCCCCACTGCCAACATCCAGTTACTCTCTGGTAAAACACTGAGTCCAGTCAGCTGTTAAAAGTGAACCAAAAAACCCCCCAAATTTATTTTACAAACATTAACAAGTTTATGGTTTCTCAGATAATATTCCTGTCAGTATCTTAACTTTAGTTTCTTTACCAACCTATACCTTCTGGATGATTATCTCAACTGTTTGACTGACTCCTCTTAACAAATTCTCTCACTCTCTCACACCAAACTAGCCCAACCCACAGACTTATCTTCTCTGTCTCTTCTAACTCCAGATTGTCTTCTCAACAGCTCTAACTCTAACTCACTCAAAACCCCCTCTGTACTTAAACCTTATACACAGTTAACTCTGCCCCCTGAGTTCCCATTGGTTAGTCATTTTACAATTAGTTAACCCTTTCACTATGAACCCAGTGTGATGTCACACACATAGGGCAAATGCCACACATACCATGTTCAGGATGCTGCTGGTTGTTCCTCTTTGAGCTGCCAACCTACTTGCTCTTGTATCCTTGCTAGCTTCTTGATAGGCAGACAGCTTATGCATACAACAGGTGATGGGATTCTTCACATAGAACTGGAGCTTGTTCTTCTGCTGTCCATTGGGCAGTTGTCCAAGGCACAGGAGCCCTACTGGTGTGACAAGTTGGGAACCTTATGTGTTTTGTTTCCTGTTTCCTCTTTTAATATTTCCACCCCATACGCTGGCCTGATTTTGCTGCCTGTATTGTATCTTAAGTGGTAAGTGCCAGTATATATTTAGGGATCCCTTTGTCTCCTTTTAGCTAGCCTCAGCGTGGAACTCTAAGGATGGCAGGGTACTTAATGCTATCACGGCTCAGGGCCTGTGAGCACCTTCACTCTTACCTTACTCAGGTTCTGTGTACTGCAAGGGGTCTTGAACCTATGGCCCACCAGATATTTTCTGCCTCTGACACCCATCAGCCCCTGCCAGCATAGCCAATGACCAGGGATTATGAGAACTGTGGTCCAAAAACTTCTGGAGGGCCACAGGTTCAACACCATTGGTGCAATGGTTACCAAGATTGTTAAGATACATGAAGATATCCACCCTTGAGATAAATTCTTCTCTTGCAGAGAAGGTGCATGTTCCTAGCATTCAAAAAGCAACCATAGCCCTGTTTAGTGGAGAGAGAGTGTAGCCCATGCATACCAGCCAATGTTCCTGTGCATGCTGTGCACACATGCTCCACTTCCAACCTTCTTGGGTTCAGTGGGATGGTCTGAAGGGGAATCTTAAGGATATTTGGGAACATTTGCTTACAAACTGCCCTGTGAGAGGCAACACTGAGATTAAGAAGAGACTGACAACCAGTGCTACCTCCCTGGACTGGATGCAAGTAAGAAGGCAGGTAGGTGGGGGCTAACCAAGGACAGAATGATCTTGGTGGGGCAGTGCCCCATTTGTCCTAAAGCAGTGTTTCCCAACCTTGTGCCTCCAGATGTTTTTGGCCTACAACTCCCATCATCCCTAGCTAGCAAGACCAGTGGTCAGGGATGATGGGAGTTGTAGGCCAAAAACATCTGGAGGCACAAGGTTGGGAAACACTGTCCTAAAGGACCAACCTCAACTGGACTTCTGCCTATGTTCATCTATGGGATAATGCATGCGATAATACAGCTTGCCAGGGGAGAAAAGTAGAGATGGTGTGAGGAATTACACATTTCCATGTTCTAGATCATGTACAGCTTCTTTCTCAGAAGCCTTTGCATTTCCCTCATTCTTTACAGTCACCTCTTTAGTCCTGAAGAGCAGAACTTAAAATTAAAACAAACAAACCCACCTGTAGACATCATTGTCCCCTTTTTCAGCAAGATGGTTTTCCTTCAGCAAGGCTTTTCCCTCCTGGCACTCCCTTATTGTCCAGTCTCTCTTCATTAGGCAAGTTGTATCAGCAGCACATCACAGTGCTTAGTCTTCACAAATAGTATCAGCATGAGAATACAGAGGCCAGTCTGCTTTCATCAGGTGGGCTGCATCAGCAGAAGGTCACAATGGCCAGTCTTCAGGCCAGCAACATCATCACTGAGGACACAGTGGCCAGTCTGCCAGGTTCCCCTCAGGTGGGGAGCATCAGCACAAGGTCCTAACAGCCAGTCTCCTTTCTTCAGACAAAACGCTGTGGTCCCTGAAGCAAGCACCCATAGTAATAACATGTGGAAATGTTACTCTCACATTCACACATTGTGGTTGGCAAAAAAAAAGAGGACCAGATGGGCACAGTTTCTTTGTCAATTAAGTGGGTATATACATGAGCATGTGGGCACAGTTTCTTTCTCTTACCGATATGATCAACCACAGTCTATAGAGCACAATAGCTACCAGTTTCTCATATTGAAATGGACAGCTGAGTGTGGATGTAGCAGTTTGAGAGACAGTGTGGTGTAGTGGTTAAGAGCGGTAGTCTTGTAATCTGGTGTCTCCGCTCCTCCACATGCAGCTGCTGGGTGACCTTGGGCTAGTCACACTTCTCTGAAGTCTCTCAGCCTCACTCACCTCACAGAGTGTTTGTTGTGGGGGAGGGAGGGAAAGGAGAATGTTAGCCACTTTGAGACTCCTTAGGGTAGTGATAAAGCGGGATATCAAATCCAAACTCTTCTTTGTAGGACCCTGTGCTCCTCTAGACATTGCTTGACTCCAACTCCCATCATTCCTGACGGCAGGGCTGGAGCTCATGGGAGCTAGAGTCCCAACAACATCTGGACAATCACAGATTCCACCACCCCTGAGATTATAGAAAGCAAAGGGTTGAACAGCACCTGGAGGCAGAGGCAGAAAGCAAGGTATGACACACAAGTACATAGGAGGACTTCATCTAACAGCAAGTGTCCGGATGCTAGATTAAAAGAGAAAGACTTGATGACAGATGGTGGGCAGATGGAGGGGAATCAAGAGGAGAGGTGAAGTTGGGAGCACAGTGTGTGGACAGAACAACAACAACAACAACAACAACAATTTATTATTTATACCCCGCCCATCTGGCTGTGTTTCCCCAGCCACTCTGGATGGCTTCCAACAGAACACTAAAATACAATAACCTATTCAACATTAAAAGCTGCCCTAAACAGGGCTGCCTTCAGATGTCTTCTAAAAGTTTGGTAGTTATTTTTCTCTTTGACATCTGGTGGGAGGGCGTTCCACAGGGCAAGTGCCACTATCGAGAAGGCCCTTTGCCTGGTTCCCTGTAACTTGGCTTCTTGTAGCGAGGGAACCGCCAGAAGGCCCTCGGCACTGGACCTCAGTGTCTGGGCAGAACGATGGAGGTGGAGACGCTCCTTCAGGTATACTGGACCGAGGCCATTTAGGGCTTTAAAGGTCAGCACCAACACTTTGAATTGTGCTCGGAAACGTACTGGGAGCCAGTGTAGGTCTTTCAAGACCGGTGTTATATGGTCTCAGCGGCCGCTCCCAGTCACCAGTCTAGCTGACCGCATTCTGGATTAGTTGTAGTTTCTGGGTCACCTTCAAAGTTAGCCCCACATAGAGCTCATTGCAGTAGTCCAACCGGGAGATAACCAGAGCATGCAGAACTCTGCCGAGACAGTCTGCGGGCAGGTAGGGTCTCAGCCTGCTTATCAGATGGAGCTGGTACACAGCTGCCCTGGACACAGAATTTACTTGCGCCTCCATGGACAGCTGTGTGCCCAGAATGACTCCCAGGCTGCGCACCTGGTTCTTCAGGGGCACAGTTACCCCATTCAGGACCAAGGAGTCCTCCACACCTGCCCACCTCCTGTCCCCCCAAAACAGTACTTCTGTCTTGTCAGGATTCAACCTCAATCTGTTAACCGCCACCATCCTCCAACAGAAGTAGTGATGTTCACCCTGGGCATGGCAGCTCCTTGCTCAGAATCACAGGGCAACTCACAGAAGACCAGCAATGGAAAATAAATGTTCATGAACAACAGTAGCTAGGGAAAGGGGGGAAACCAGAGATGCAGAAAAGCAAGCCAGCAAACTGGAAGAAGGAGAACATTAAAATGTAACATTTTTAAAAATGGCAATAAAAGTAAAAACAGCACCCAAGTAAAAGTAAGGCCTTTGATAGGGGCCTCATTGAGGAAGGAAACACAGCAGGAGGAAATTAAGAGACACTGAAGAGAGGAAATGGGCATCATGCCCTCCCCACACAGAATTATCAGCTGGCAATATCCAAGCAAGGCTGTAATTGTTTTTACAGTCAGGGCCATCTCTACCTGGGGGTGCACGGGGTGCAGGGCACCCGGGTGCTGAATTCTGGGAGGCGCCAGGTGTCCACTCCTGAAGCCACCTAAGCTCTTAACCGTGCCTGGTGGTTGATCGCGGTCAATTGCTGGGTCACTTCCATTCTCTTTTGCGGAAAAGTTGCAGAATCAATGTATTCTGTGGCACCCCCTAGTGGTATCTTTCATTTTCGCATGATCACAAAAACTGAAGATGGAGCTATCGCTGTCGCTTTTTTTTTTTCATGTTAGCGGTTTTTGCTTTTTCCCTCCTTAAAACCTCAACAACTTTGACGTGTCTCCCCAAATTGGGGGCAGTGGGTGGACCTTTGCACCCCAGTGGTGCATTTGCTAAAGATGGCCCTGTTTACAGTGGCCCTACCCTAACCACTTTGGGTATTCCCAGTAAGTGGTATCACCATCAAACGAAGCTCACAGGGTCTACCTAATGTGTTTGCAATTATCATTCATTCATTAATTCATTCTAGTTTCCCTTTAAGTCTCATAGCAGTGTAGGAAATAAAAGTTGTTGAGCTTTTTTTCGAAAATCAAAGTTGTTGAGTTTCTCTTGGGAAATCAAGGGTAAAAATACTCTGTAAATAGGATATTGTGGGGAACAAGCTTCTGCTTGGGAGGGCAGAACCTCAGATAATTGAGTACTTTCAATGCTTTTCAATAATATTTGTAGGTGTGGGGCAGTGCTGATTTATATATCTGAAAAGTATAAATAAATTTATTTTTTTTAAATAGTTTTGGTCAATGCAATACTAAAATGAAAATGACCAATTTTGTTTTAGTTATGCATTAATTAAAACAAAACACTTTTCTTATTGCTAAGACTCAGCCTTTCCTCTCTTGTGCAATGACTTACACACTAGTCCCAAATGCTCTGAATATTTGCCCATTGACCCCAAGATATCTAAGGGCAATTTCAGATGTCGGTTTGACAGTTTGTCTGCTGAATGCCAGTAAAAAGCTAAGAGCTTATCTTTCTCCTGCCTGCTGCATCTCTCACGTGGGTGTATTATAAGCCTGTTGAACTCAAGTGGCCTTACTTCTGAGTAGGCATATATAGGATTGCACTGTAAGGCGGCCCTTCTCTCACTTTCCTGGAAGTAAGTCCCGTTGGACTCAGTAAGACTTACTTCTGAGTAGAAATACTTGAACACGCGTTTGCTTTTTAAAAAAATTGTGCTACACTTGATCTTAGCCAAAAGGTCGAGAAGCTTTTTAAAAAAATTGTGGGTCTGACTTTTGAGTAGACATGTGTGAGACTGCACCCGCGTCAGTAACCCGAGAGCCAACGCCTACGTGCGGCATCTTTCCATCCTACGCAAGCTAATTTTGGGGAACACCCCCCCCCCGGGATTTCCACGGGGCGCCTCTCCCGCCGGCCCTTTCTGCCTGAGGCTGCGCTGAGCCCCGCGGCCCCCGTCGCCCATTCCTTCCTCCGCACACGAGGTGGCGCTTCGAGGCCCCGTCTGGCAGCCGTCGGGCTGGGCTGGGAGGCGACGGAGTCGAAGCGCCGCGCTTGCGCTCAGGAGCAGCGGCGGCGGCGTGGGCGGAGAGGCGGCTTCAGAGGCTAAAGGTCCTCAGAGCGAGTAGCGGCGGTGGCAGCAGCAGCAGCAGGAGCAGCAGCAGCGGCCGCGGGAGCCTTCGCTTTGTCGCCAAGATGCCGGCTGTGTCGAAGGGGGACGGGATGCGCGGGCTGGCCGTCTTCATCTCCGACATCAGGAACTGTAAGCGCGGCAGCCCCGGACGAGGAGGAACTGGGGGGGGGGGGTGTCCCCCGTTGCGCTGGTAGTGGGGAGAGGAAAGGGAGGTCACTTGGGCAGGGGCCGTTAGCTATGGGGAGAAGCGGGGGGTGGGGAGGTATCTGGGGGGCCGGGGCTGCCTCTGTCGGGCGGGGCTCCCGGGGGACTCCCCGGCTCGCCCGAGTCTTGCAGTGACTTGCGGTTCCTTTTCCTAGGAAAGGGCTCCTCGGCTCAGTATTGCGGAAAGCGGGGGGGGGGGGGGAGGGAAGCGGCGTCCCTTCTCCGTAGGGCTGGGGCGGCGTGAACTCGGATTCCTCCAGCAAGGAGGGGCCGTGTTTACAAGGCTTGCGGACGTGTGTGTGTGGAGGGGTGGGGGGAGATGAGGGCATGCCTGTCAGGCAGGGTTGCATTGGGATCCTTTGCAGAAGAGAGTGAAGGGGCTGGTTTGCATGTGATAGCGTGGCTGTTCAGGATGGGGGGGATGGGGGGAGGAATTGTGGGGGGTCAAGATCCTGGATCCCCTTCTCCCTTAAAATGATCTGGTTGGCTGGCTGGCTCGCACGCTTACGGAAATCCCTAGTTGTCGTTTCTGAAATAGCCTTAGAGCTATGGTGGTGCTAATCCTGTATATTTTGATTTGGAAATCTGGGCTGGGCTGAATCAGTCTCGCCGGTCGGCTGCCTTTATAAAAGGTGTAGAGAGCCAGGCTATGTGCCAGTTCACATCCTGAAAAATGGGTCCCAAGGAAAGGTGCAAATGGTTCCTAATTTGGGTGGGGAGAAAGCATGAGAGGCGAAGAAAGAAATGCACTGGGACCAGTAGGATGGAGGTAAACATGAGTATTGGAAGCGGAAAAAGGCAGCTGGTGTAGGAAAGGAAGTATCCCCCCCCCCCTTTCTGGGAAGTCTGTGTATGAACCAGGAAACTTACTCCAGTATTATGAATATGCCTGTTAGTGGTGTCTTGTGTGCAGGAAAGCACAAAGCAGTAGGGCAGGTACAGTAAGAGAAGCTTTGGCTTCTCTAGTTCCAGCTCTTGTCAAAAATGTGGGTTTTAAAAAAGCCGTCTCCCTAAAAATGGCCACCAGCACCACACGCTAGAATCTCTTGCTTTTTAAATCACTTACAATATGTATGTGCTGAAAACGTGTACTGAATAGCTTTCACTGGCCTACTGAAATGTGATCCATTTTAGAATAACCAAATGTAGCTGAGTTGGCCTGCCCCCAAACACATTTGTTGCCTAAATGACTGTTTTAATTCCAAAACAATAACAGTTGGAATGGCACAGGCTGAATTGCATGCATTTAGAAGGCAAGTTAGTTCAATTGGTACAGTTTCTGTGTCTAGATAAGCCTGCAGTCATCTGAGGTTTTTGCAAATTCCCCGCTGCGTCCTAATCTTCTTTTGGCAGTGTGGCCACTGTCTTCAGGAGATACTTAAGAGCAAAGCTGGAGAGGCCTGTCTAAACTGGTGAACTGGCCAGTGTTAATCTTAAGAACAGTTTCAAGAATACTAATGGCCTTGTGTAGGTATGCCAGCACACACTCCACAGATACAGTACAGTATTTCCAACTTTGAGGAGAAAATTCTGAATGTTGCCTGTCAGAGATTACTGATGCTGCACAAATCTGTGTATAAATATTATTGTTACTAGAAAGAAGTTACTTGGCTCCAGGTAAAGATAAAGGTAAAGGGACCCCTGACCATTAGGTCCAGTCGTGACCGACTCTGGGGTTGCAGCGCTCATCTCGCTTTATTGGCCAGGGGAGCCGGCGTATGGCTTCCAGGTCATGTGGCCAGCATGACTAAGCCGCTTCTGGCGAACCAGAGCAGCGCACGGGATCGCCGTTTACCTTCCCGCCCGAGCGGTACCTATTTATCTACTTGCACTTTGACATGCTTTCGAACTGCTAGGTTGGCAGGAGCAGGGATCAAGCAACGGGAGCTCACCCCGTAGCGGGGATTCAAACTGCCAAGCTTCTGATCGGCAGGTCCTAGGCTCTGTGGTTTAATCCACAGTGCCACCCGCATCCAGGTACCTTAGAGTTATCTTTTAGTAACCTGGACAAAAAGGGATGATTTGATTCCTAGGGTGCTTCAAGAGAAGGCAGTTCCTCCATTAACCTAAGGCCAAATCAGGATGTACAACATGAAGTATCTCAAAGCAGTAGTACCTCTAGCACAGGAGTGTCACATAATGATGCCTAGCTATGTACTACTAGTTGATTTATTATTATTAGGGCAGTTCACAAGATTAAAAAGTAAATAAATCCTTGTATTCCACTTACATTAGCTGTTGCTGTAACAGAGTTTGCTACAGCTTCCATTTGACTGTGGGTATTAGGCACACTGAATCAACATACCCATCACCTGCAGAAAATAAGAATACTAATGTTGCTGTGGGAAATCACTGTTCAAAAGTGACCTTTTAGTCACTGAGCATATTGATGTTGGTTATGCTCTAGTGCTAGAGTACAATTGAGAGCTATTGCCCAAATACCCAGTTTGAAGAAGCTTGTCTGCCCAGCCTGATACACAGCTTAGCTGCATTTTCATTTGTCAGTGCAGTTCTTGTTATACCTATTTGGAAGAAATTCCTCTTGACCTGCAGATGTAATTGACATAGTAGGACTTCAGTGAAACTTCCTTGTATATTTTGTGTGTATGTGTTGAGAAAATTGTCTCTTATCCTGCATACTAAGTGGAAATATATTGAGCTATTGGAATAAAATTATCAAAATGCTTATGTTGCCAACATGAATTCTTCATGTATAGTAGTCCCCCCCCCCCTGAGGGGGATTACTTGAAGAAATGTTTCATAACATAAAGCTCATCTTCTGGGATCCATGTCCTGTGTTCTGTATTTTGACAGGCAGAGGGGAAGAGGCAGTGTTGAGTCAGACCACTGGATCGGCATTAAATTTTGACTTTATGCAGATCTGATGGTCTGACTCACCACTGCCTGTCAAATTGCAGCAGCAGGACATGAATCCAATATGATTAGCTCAACTGTAAGATTCCTTCATGCCCCCAAACATATAAAAATAAAAGCTTAGAGGTTTATAGTAACCCAATCCTTTAAGCAGAACATTTAAAATGCACATTTCAGATACTTAATGCCTGGGGAGGGAAAGTGTCAAATTGGTTGTGTCTCCCATCTTCTGTATTGATTTAAAATATCCTTTAGCTCACAACAAAAATCACACCTATGTGATGGGAAGCAGTAAAAATAATAACCTGCAGTGATTGTAAACTGGGAGAGGACAAATTTTTGTGGGCTTTTATTTTTAAATACAGTGGTACCTCGGGTTAAGAACTTAATTTGTTCTTGAGGTCTGTTCTTAACCTGAAACTGTTCTTAACCTGAAGCACCACTTTAGCTAATGGGGCCTCCCGCTGCCGCCATGCTGCCGCGGCACGATTTCTGTTCTCATCCTGAAGCAAAGTTCTTAACCCAAGGTACTATTTCTGGGATAGCGGAGTCTGTAACCTGAAGCGTCTGTAACCCGAACATCTGAACATACTGTATTTTTCGCTCTATAGGGTGCACCAGACCATAGGGCGCACCTAGTTTTTCTTGGGGGGGGGGGAAATAAAGAAAAAAAATATATTTCCCCCCCCTGAGCCCCAAAGAGCAAAGAAGGATGGATCCCGCTCGCTGTCTTGGCTTCGTTTTTAGCCACGGGGCTGGTGCGGGGGAAGCCCGAGCTTCCCCCGACCCCAGCCCCCAGAATGGTCTGGGACCGGTGGCGAGGTTGCGCGCAACCTTGCCTTCGCTCCCGGAGCTTGCTTCTATCCGCAAGCCTGCTGAGCCCGGCGGAACTCCCGCCGGGCTCCGCAGGCTTGCGGGTAGCTGCCCAAAACCCGGGGTGTGCGGCGCCGCGTTCCCCAGGCTTCGGGCTGCAAGCACCTATACCTTTCACCTACTGAACCTGGTTCTTCATTTCTGTTCCTGCTAGTCAACTTCAATAGCTATATTGTAATCCACTCATTCCTGAAGTTCCTGAGGCCCTGCTCCAAGCATCCCTTCTAAATGGAACTGCCCTGGTTTTATATCTGCCTCCCCAGAGGGATTCACCTGGTGCTATCTTGATGGTCTTCTCAATGCTAGGTCAAGGCCTCTTTATCCACAGAGTCTTTTCCTCTGGAAAGGATACTTGTAATTGATGTGCAGCATGTTCCAAGCTCTTGCTTCATGCCTTTGTGGAATATATAACCAACATACTAAGTCAAGAATCTCTATTAAATCTAGATGTTATTCATGATATTAAAAATGTGTAATATTCTGAGGCTTGCGATTAATGCTGCAGTCCAATGTGGTGATGGGCATAATATAAAAGAGGGGGGAAATGTGTGTCTTAAACAGAAAACGGCTTTTTCTTGTGTTGCTTTGACTTTCAGTTCAGCTAATTTCAGCAACACGGATGGGTTTTGCAAGTGGAAAACAAACCACTCCATGTACTCAGTGATGTGTTTATATAATCAAGGATTTGGTGGCTGACGTCCTGAAATGATATCCCCTGTTGATCAAGACACACAATTAATTCCACATTGTTCCATACACACTTCTTTGTCACTGTGGGCACCTTCTGCACACCATAATTAAGCACTTCCAGCTGACTGCAGAGAAGGCTGGCAATGCTTGTTTGTACCATCTGAGGCTCTGCTGTGTCTGTGGCGAATTCTGAATTATCTTCCTGCCTTTTTACCTGGCATACCAGGGTAACTATTGCTTATAGACATCTATCATAGGGCACAAGTGATGGTTAGAGGAGGAGCTGAAGGCAGCTTTATAGCTTATGGATACTATAGGAAGCACCAGTGTTTCCAGCTTTGGGTGTTATAAATTATTGGGAACTAATCATTTTACACCTGTCTTGGGCCTCTGATTATCCCTAAAAGGGTAGGTAAAGTAACCTTGTTGTTAAAACTTGATGGCATTACCTTGCCTTTCTGTTAATGGTGCTCGTACAGAGTGGGGCAGCAGTTGTTCTCAGTAGGAAGTCTGGGAATATTCCAAAGAAACCTTGTTCAGAACCCAGCTTTTTCTCTAAACACTGTAGTACCTGAAGTTGCAGCACTCACTAGGCACCACTGCTTAGGATGTCCTCCCTTAGAGAGTTCTCTGTAAGGCTCCCATGATGCATTGGCAGGTCCAATCCAGCTTTTGTGAGTAATTGGTGAAAATTGATAAAGGATTAGAATAATATGCACTGATCTCCCACTCCCTACAAGAACTCTAGTAGGTACATTCTGGGCCAGTTGACTTTTTCCAGGTTGGCCTTAAGTAGCCCTACACAGATTGCATCTTGGTAATCTGCACCAAAGGGCACAGAAGTCTGGGCCTAGGTCCAACCTCTCCAAATCAGAACACAGTTGGCAAATCAGCTGAAGTTGTAAAATGTATGTTTGACACTCTGATTTCTGTCTGTTCCTGCTTTGCCCACAGTGTTTCTGAATGTTGAGTATGGGGAGAGAAAGCTCTATGGTTTTATCTGCCTGTCAAGTGAAAGAGGCATGCCTCTGCAAAACCTGTTTGTTGAAGCGCTCTACCCTTGTGGTCCATGCAAATAAGAGAGTAGCACAGGAATAACTTCGCTGATGTGCTGTTGGTTAAAGTGCATCTTCCTCAAAGTTGCCTCCATCTGAGGAAGAGAGGGGAACTAGCCCCATTGTCTATTGTGTGTGTGTGTGTGTGTGTGTGTGTGGAGAGAGAGTCTCTTCCTTTAAATTCCTGGGAGTTTACCTTAGACCTCACCTGGAAAAACAATATAACTCAGGTGGTTAGGAAGGCCCAACAGAGACTCCATTTTCTCAGGGTCTTGCGAAAGAACAATGTTAAACAACAATTGATGACCTCCTTCTACTGGTCCACAATAGAAAGTGTCCTCTCATATTGTATCACAGTGTGGTACGTTGGCTTGACAGCCACGGACAGAAAGTCTTTACAGAGGGTGGTGAACACAGCACTTGATATCATGGGCTGTTCCCTGAACCCACTAGATGACATCGCAAGGGATCGTTGCCTTAGGAGAGCGAGAAAAATTCTCAGGGACGATTCACACCCCGGCCAGTACCTCTTTAATCTTCTACCCTCGCACAGGAGATAAAGAAGTATAATCAGTCATACCAACAGGCTAAAAAACAGTTTCTATCCATGGGCTCTTAGGCTGCTGAATGGAAAATAATATAGTGCAACTGACTTTTGGGGTTGGTGTGTTGTGTGACAAGCACACAGAGTGCAATGAGACTGAGTGTTTGTGTGGGGAGGAGGGAGGCTCGGTTAATTTCATTGTACACAGGTTGTACGTTGACAGTAAAGGTATTATTATTATTATCTGTAGAAAACTCAAATCAAATAGCCCCCTTCCATAATTTGTATGTACGTATACTTGGGCTCTCTGTGCATACTTCTCTTCTTCTTTTCTATACCTTGTTTGATACTTGCAGTGGCTCAACTTGGAAATGGCCATGGCTGGAGATAGAAATCAGATGAACCCCTTGCAAACTCTTCAAGGCATAGTGGTGTAAAATTCCAAGTGGAGCCATCATCAGTACTGATGTCATTAAAACAAAACACGTGGTCCAATCCAAGGCCCTGTATTTCTGTATGTTGTGTGGGACAATAATGCAGTGAATATGACTTACTCCTCTCAGGTAGCCATGTCAAGTTTGTACAATTCCTTACTGCAAGCTTTGGTAAATTGCCTTCTTGAGCAATGCCTTCTTGAGCATTAGCAGCTTTCTTGCAGGAGAAGGAGCTCCCCAAAGTGCTGATTGGTTATGCTAAAGCAGGCATGGCCAAACTTGCCCCTCCAGATGTTTTGGGACTACAATTCCCATCATCCCTGACCACTGGTTCTGTTAGGGATGATGGGAGTTGTAGTCCCAAAACATCTGGAGGGACAAGTTTGGCCATGCCTGCGCTAAAGCAAACAAGGCCTGCCAGAACATAAGTATTGTTCAGTGTCACTATGTTAAAAATTAAATTAAAAAGATGGTGGTAGGGTGATGGTGGCAAGCAACATTCTTAGTTGTCCAGCAAATTGTTGGAAAACACAAAAGGCAGAAACGCTATCCCTCGATGAAAGATGTGGCTGCTGGGAGTCGGGAGGGTGGTATAAGATTAGTACAAAATAGTTTTTCAGTTTTCCTCTTCCATCTTGATTTAAAGGTATACATGGCAAAAGATGAAAGGAGGGAGGGCCTTTTCCTTACTCCTAAGGAGGTACTTCAATGCACATCTCTTTATAGATTTTTTTTTTGGGGGGGGGGAGGGAGCAATGTAAAGCCTATCACTTTAAATCTGCTTCTGAGGAATTGGGATACTTTGATTGGGTGTAGTCTGTCCAAATAGGCCTCCTCTTGATTTCAATGGAATGTAGGTGATCTTTCTATTCCCACTTTCCTGAAAGTAAGTACCATTGAACTCTGTATAGTGTTGTGCTGTCAAATGCTTTAATTTTGCTGGTTTGCTTCTCAAATTGTATGTTGCTGCTATCTTCATTGCAGTTGTTTGTTTGTTTTGTGTGTGTGGTGTTTTTTTTAAATATGAAATTTCTAAGTTGCCTCAAGTTTTGGAGGAGTGAGGTATAAATGGAATCCTGCAATTAGGGGATCCAGTGATGTGTTAACAGAGTTCTGCAATGGGGTATTCTGCCCTATCTTTGTACTGCATTTAGTTGTGTCTCCTTGAAAAGCAGCTCCTGAGATTATGGGACAAGGGAGAACTGGCAGAAATGGAGGGGTGGCTTTTGGTCAAGCAAGAAACTCTCTGGATCCCAGACGTAATGTATTCAAGTTGAAAAGCAACACGAATAACTCTTCCTCTCTTTTTACAGTAAAAAGGGTGTTATAAGTCATTGGCTTCTATTGAAAATGGTCATTATCTAGCAATGTGAAGGCTTGATTCCCCTGCCCTTTTGCAGTTGATTGTATTTGCACTACTGAGTTGCCAAATCCTTATGGAGGGAAATGTATGTGGTTGTAGACTGTCAAGTATTTTGTTCTATATCAGCTACTTTGCTTATTTCTGATCTTGCATCTACATCCTTATTAAATAGGCCACCTTAGAAATGGTAATTAAATCAAACTGTGTGTGTACGTACAACTGAAAGATTTTTACTTGACTGTCAACTGTGTGATATGTTTAAGTAAATGTGTTTTGTCAAGTAGTATTACCATAAACATGGATGTTACTCCAGAAAGGTATCTTCCTTTCCTCTCCTCTACTCCCAAATTATATTCTCTTTGAGGCAGCCAAAGCAACAACAGTCAATGATTGGTTTCAGTGTTTTTCTCCCTGCCTTGCTCCATTAAAAGGCATTTTGGATATATGGAAAACATAGATTATACACCAGTTTATCATTATTGAGCAATCAGGACTCACAGACAGCTGGTTTGGAAGACGACTGGCTCTGGGGTGGCTCAGGACTTCATGGCTGCCATGATGACCATGAGGCTGTCCCAACAAGTCACTGGCCCAACGCATGTGGCAGGCCACATACAGGACTTTGTATCCTTAACTGGATAGGAAGAGGATAATATGAAAATGGGGGATATTGACACTCATCCCTTGTCATGGTTGGATCAGGTCCTGTTGAGATTTTGGCTTTCAGCACCTTTCTGCCTCTACAGAGGCAGGAGACCTATTAGGATAGTCCACTCTCAGGGTGATAGAGCCAATGGGTTTCCAGACAGCTTTGGGGGATTTTCCAGCTGATCTGACTGGTGTTCCTGTTGAAGCTCTGGCTGACCTCTGGAACATGGGAATAGCTGTTGACACAATGTTCCTGAGCTCCCTCTTCCATTTTGTGGAGCCTACTTGGCTCCCTGGTATATTCCAGAGCTTAGGGTGAGGAAACAAGCTGGGAGGTGGTTCAAACGTGAGTGGAAGAAAACGCTGTTCAAATGCAATCAAACATTACTGAGGGCTCATCACTGAGCCTTCTAGTGGCAGTGGAAGCAGCAAAGAAGGCATACTTTGCTTCCTTCATTGCATCCTCATTGTGCCATGTGGTGCAGCTTTTCTGGGTAGTGTGGGGCCTCTTACAGTCTGGCCTGAAGGAGGTGGCAGAACTGATGGTATCTCACTGTGAGTTGTTTGCAAAGTGTTTTGAGAATAAAATTGCTTGCATCCACAGGATCTTGATTCCATTATTACAGCAAATTAACCTCAAGGGGTGTTTAGAGCACTATCTAGTCCTGTTGCGTTGGATGAGTTTTAGTTGGTAAGGCTTGAAGATGTGAACAAGGTGCTTGGATCTGTCTGGATGACAACTTGCATTCTGGATCCTTGCCCCTCTTGGCTTATAAAAACTACCAGAGAAGGGACAGCTGGTTGGGTCAGGGAGGTGATTAATGCCTCCCTGCAAGAAAGGGTAGTTCTTGGCTGCTTGAAGGAGGCCGTAGTAAAACCACTCCTCAAGAAATCCTCAAGAAATCCTCCTGGATCCAGAAAATCTAAGGAATTACTGGTCAATGGCCAATTTCCTCTTTTGGAGCAAGGTTCTTGAGTGCGTGGACCAGATCCAGACGCTCTTGGAGGAACCTGATTTTGTAGGTCTGTTTCAGTTGGGGTTTAGGCCGAGTTTTGGCACAGAAACTGTTTTTGTAGCCCTTGTATGATGATGTGCCCCTGTCCAGTCCTCTTGACCTCTCAGCTGCTTTCAGTACCATCAACCATGGTATCCTTATGGAGCACCAAATCCTTTATGGTGATTCTGGTCCTGCTTGTATGGTTGTTTCCGCAGGGTGATGCTTGGAGAGTGCTCTTCTGCCCCCATGGAGTCTTCAGTGTGGGGTTCCTCAGGATTTGATTTTATCCTCTATGCTGTTCAACAGTACATAAAGCTGCTGAGTGGGATTATCTGTAATTTTGGAGTACATTGTCAGCAATTTACTGATGACACACAGCTCTACTTCTCCTTTATATCTGCTGGTGTGGCAGTGAATGTGCTGGACCGCTGTCTTGCCTTGGTAATGGACTGAATGAGAGCTAACCAACTGAAATTCAATATAGATAAGATTGAGGTGCTGTTAGTGGGTGATTCCCTGCTTGAGGTTCAGGTGGCCTCAGTGGTGCAGAGTGCCTTCCATCAGCTTTGGCTTGTGGCCCAGCTGCGTCCCTCTCTGGATAGGGACAGCCTAACTTCTGTTGTCAAACAGCTCAGGACCACAATACCTCAAGAGCTGCCTCACCCCATATGAACCAACCTGGAACCTGTGATCATCATTTGAGACCCTTCTTCATTTGTCTCTTTGTGAGAGGTCTGGAGGGTGACAACATACCAAGAATGGGCCTTTTCTGTGGTGGCTCCCTGTTTGTGGAATTCTCTCCCCAGGGAGGCTCACCTTAGGTGCTAGGTGAAAATGTTTCTCTATAACTAGGCCTTTTGACTAATGAACTTTCTATGCCCTTTTAAATGGGAGGTTGGATATTGGTTTGTTTTTGTTTTACTATGTATTTTGTGTTCTCTTTTTGTATTTTTATGTTATGAACCGCCCTGTGCTGTCTGGATGAAGGGTGGTTTACAAATTTAATAAAGAATGATATAAATGAAAATAGTGTGTTTTGTAAGAAACCTATGGTGTGTAAGAAAAATAGCTATAGTGACATGATGGAAGGACAAAACACTTCATACAAGTAAGCAATGCCTTAAAATATGGTAAAAAGGATAAATGGTACTTGGTAAGAATAGAGAATACACATAATATCATAAACTTGTACAGAACCGGGTTTTCTTTATCCAGCATTGGAGAGCAGAGCGCTTTGTAGGAGTGATGCAACCATACTATTCGGTAGAGTTTGGGAACATTTTAACTAAATACCCTCCGCTAGTGAGCTAATTCTAGCTCTAAATGCATCATGGTTTTTCTTTGATCTTGTTTGATCGGATGCTACCCTTGACCTGGTACGAAGGGCAGCAAAACTAAATATTTATACTGGGGGAGCCATTTAGTCAGCATTCTCTTCTTGTTAGGTTGATCTCCTGAAGTGGATTGACTTAGCTTTTTTTTAACCCCCTTGCTAGACTTGGCCTGAACTCTGGCAGTTTTGTTGTTGCCTCTCAGTTCTGGATGGGGAGTCACTAAACAGTTTTGCAGTGTTTTATAACTAGCACAAACTGCAACTTTTTGTGGCTTTTGCCATGTTATAACTGGTTTGTTATATTTATATTCTTCATTTCTGCTATTTAATTTTCATTTAGAGGAAAACACTAAAGTGCCATTCAGCATATTAAAACAATACAACATTTTATTTATATTAAATACTTATAGACCACAAGTGGCTGGGGAAACACAACCAGATGGCCAGAGAATAATAATAATAATAATAATAATGGCATTACTAGGTAACATAGCAATAAAATATTGCAAATAAAAGCACCCCCCACCCAAAGAGGAATAAGATACTGTTAATCTGTCTGGGAAACCCTGTTACAAATAGGAGTTTTTGGCAACCTCTCTTGGGCAACCGACCCTGCTCTTATCTCCTGAATAAACCTCTGAGCATTTAGGAATTTTCTGGATTCCAAAAGTCTCCAGCAGTAAGCCAACCAAATAGTCATCCCACCCCACCTGGCATCCCTGCAGAGTTTTCTTCTCAAACCTCCCTAGGAAGTGGTCTGATCATGACAATTGTTTTACACAACCCCACTGTATTCAGACCACACCCCTCATCCTCTGAGGCAAAGACCAAATCCCTGTTACGTCCTGCTCTGTGTGTTGGGCCAGTGACCAGCTGAGACAGCCCTGTGGAGTGGTGGCTGGGTGGGCAAAGCTAACTCATATCAACTCTGCCCAGTTTACCCACTCAGATCTCAGTAATGCATGCCAGGCCAGTTCCCTCATCCCCAAGTCGTGGATGAGTGAGATCTTAATATGGACCAACCTGGAATTCAGTAACAGAAACACCAGTGTAGGGGAGCACAGTGGAATCTGCTCTTAGGAAAGGGGCTGGAGAAGGGAACAAGGCACAAACCATTGAAATTCGGCCTTCCGCAATGACCCACCCTATACCGTTGCCATATTTCCCTCTGCTTGATATCACTGAAATAGGGACCCCCCCCCCCGTTGCCCAAATGTAGCCTCCCTATCATGCATTCTATCAGACTCACCACTAGAATGATGAATAAACAGCAAGAACACCGGGCATTGGTACTGTCAGGAAACACTGGAGTTTTCATATGCCAACAGACACACCACTCTAAGCAAGTGACATTGATGGGAACTGTGCGTGTGTGTTGTGGTGTTTGTGGACAATCTGGAAAGGTGGGCTTGCATATGACACTGATTTTTCACTTGTGTTCTGGGCCACTATGTGACCCAGAACAGTACCAGCGGCCAGCTCTGTGAACAGCTTCCCAGGGGCCTGTGGTCTTAAAAATAGCTTTCCCCCTCCAAGGCTTGGTTGAACATATCATTTGAAGTTAATTGTGCAAAAAAGAGAACCCTCCAAGGGCAAGTGCATTTTTTGAAAAAGGAGAGAGGGAAGTAGAGCTCCACTGTAAACCTGGTAGCTTTATTTTTTAAATATTTTTTTTGTCCTGCAGGCTTGCTGATTTAGGCTTGAACACTGAATTTTGGCTGAACTGAGCTGTCATGAATTTCTCCACACTTATTAGCTTGTTGTTAAAAAGGGATTGGCCATCTGTAACAAAAACAAGAGGAAGCTCTGTGGTGCAGTAATCTGCAGGGAGCACATCACAAAGATAATCCTCTGCTGCTGAGAACAAATAAGGCAAAATAAACCACAAAGGCGTGAGGGAATGACTTGTCGATCAGACTTCGGAGAATGTTATTTCTAAAATTAACGAAGTAGGCTTGAATAAATAAGAAAGTTGGGGTTATCACTTGTGTACTGCGTGAATTGGAATGGGAGGAAGTGCTGTGTTTAATAGCTGCAAGAGCCAGACTTGGTTGGAAGGACCTGTTCCCCCCCCCCCCTGTTTTGTGTTTCTTTGTGTGTGCATGCAGGGACTGGTTTGTGCTATGAAGAATTGCCAAAAGGACTTTAAAGTGGGTGGAAAGAAACCTTCTCGCAAAACCTTTCCCATGAAGGTGATTCTCAGGGACGGGATGCAACTGTTTGGCCCCTCATCCCTGCTTCACCATTCCCTCTTCTGCCAATATTTAGACTTGTGAGTGATATTTCTTAGGTAGCCATAAGAGAGGACCCTAAGGTTTGTGGATGTGCCAAATATATTTCCCATATTTTCTCAAATATATTCACCCCCCATATATTATGGAAAAACCTAAGGTAGGCAGGCTCTATGCTTCAGGATCCACTGATTTTATATTTATTTTATATTTTTATTTTACTTAAGATCCTCTAATTTGAGCCCCTACAAAAGACATACCTGTAGAGCTAAAGGTTTTGGGCCTTAGAATTTGTTTTGAATACCAGAATGGAAGGGAGCTCACAGTCTTTACACACAAAAATCTTCTCTCTTTCCTTTCTCCTTCTACCTCCCAGTTGTTTACCAACGTTCCTCAGATCACCTAGAGATCTACTTCTGCCCACTCCTGATTGATTCTTGCTGATTTGGATGACTTAGAAATTAATAGTGAACATGATACCTTCAAGTGATGAATTTCACTCTGAACACACAAAGCCAGAGGTGCTCTGGCTTTATTTGCATCTTCAGATATTTTAAAAGTTGGAACTGCATTTTGAGGAATTTGCTGTGGCTTATAAGGACTTGAGTGTTTTGACACCCCCCCCCGCCGCCCCAATTTTGTGAAAGTGAATACAATGATGCCTTTTAATTGTATATCTAACTTGGCTGATGCTGGCAACATTGTAGAAAGAGGGTTGCTGGATGTTCCTATCTACCAAAATGACTTTTCAAAGGAAGTCTTCTGTTAATCAGGGTTAACCCTGTTTTCAGGGTTTGAAGGACGGTAGGGAAGGGGGAGGATAGTTAGTGGCATAGCATTTTTGTTTCCCTTTCATGGTAATGTGGGGAAATGTGGGGGCAGAACAACTAAATATACAGAGGGTAAATGGCATAAATACGTGACTTAATGTTTCCCATCTGGTTCTTATGCAAATTCTAAGAATTATGTATTTATTGCATCTGTCAACCAATTAAAGAAAGCTTAGCTGATTATCTGATTAAATTGCACAGGAGAGAACTGACAATAGTTTATAAAGAGGCTGACATTGAGATGCATTGAGTGATGGCTTTGTGCTGGCAGGAAAATCCTTCCATTTGCACAAGGAGGAGCACCCAGTTCCCGTCACCCCCGGCTACCCTGGGTGCCCTACCACATACTGATCCTGAGAGTCCAGGATCAACCTTTGTGGGGGGCATGCAGTGGGTAGGATGTAATGTCCAAAACTGAGCAAGGAGTGGCACAACTCTTTGTTCTTTAGATCATTGGCTCCCAATTGCTGTTTTTCAAAAACCAAACCATAGGCCCCCTACTTTGGATAATGTTGATGTATCTATGGTAGCTCCCTAATTGGGAACCACTGCTTTAGACGTTGGCCAAGTGCTATAGCAGTCCTAATTTTGCAAGAGGTGTCCTCCGCCCTCTTGCGCACAAGGAAGGTACGCATCTCTTTAGAAGATGCTTGTCACATCTGTAGCTTTTGTAAGTGCAGTGGTACCTTGGTTCTCAAACTTAATCCGTTCTGGAAATCCGTTCCACGCTTTCCCATAGAAAGTAATGCAAAACAGATTAATCCATTCCAGACTTTTAAAAACAACTCCTAAAACAGCAATTTAACATGAATTTTACTATCTAACGAGACAATTGATCCATAAAATGAAAGCAATAATGTAGTGTACTATAAAATAAACAAGACAGTATTGTATATTATAAAAATTAAAATTAATTTTTTTCTTACCTGCACTGATGATAGCCATTGTTGTTGTTGTTGTTTTTTTGGGGGGGCTTTATCCATTTCCACAGTCACACAGTCAATCAATCAGTAGCTGAACTCGGTTCCACACAGTCACAAAAACAAATTAACCAAAAAATCCTCAAAAACAAAAAAAAGGAAAATAAATAGCAAAAACAAAAGCGCCAAACTTAATCTGATCCAGAAGTTCATTTGACTTCCAAAATGTTTGAAAACCAAGGCACAGCTTCTGATTGGTGCAGGCGCCCTGGAAACCATAGCCGACAACGACATCAGATGTTCGGCTTCTGAAAAACATTCAAAAACCAGAACACTTACTTCTGGGTGTTTGGCATTTGGGAACCAAGGCATTTGAATACCAAGGTGTTTGAGAACCAAGGTACCACTGTACTTTTAATTTTAAAATCTGCTGCCTGATTAGTTGAAGATACCTATTATTGACAAACATGTTTTTAATGGTTTGATTAAGTAGGACTGCACTGCTAGGATTTATGAAAAGATTTTTACTGCTTTTAATGGAATTATTCCATTAAAATAGTGCAATAGTGGCTGTCCACTATGTTGGGGCAGTGACTTGCTTCTCTTCCCCTTTTGTCAGTTTTCCATGAGTACACACAATTCCTTTCTGTCACGGGTATTTTATTGACTTTGTGTGCGTGCCTCATTGGTCACCCATTGCATTTTAGGCATGCCAAGGGGACGCTCTTGGTCCTTGGGGATCCAGTCTGTCTGGTGGGAAGTCCGCCTTCCACACCTGCATACTTGTCATCCTACATGGCATGGTGCTCCTCTGTTACACCTGCATGCTAACACTTCTTTGTTTTGTGCATGAGCATGAAGAGAGATGATGTGCATCATTCCATGGCTCTTTGCATAACAGCTGATTCTTCTTGATTGGCTCATGTTGTCAGATGACATTCTGCCCCCTAGATCATAGCTGGAATGAGTGTTTAGATGTAAAAATACTTCAAGTCATCTTTGGCAATTCTGTCATCATGTAACAATGATGTTATTCTTTCAAAGTTGGCCCATGCTGCTGCCTTGCCTCTGCTACACCTGCCTCTTCAGAAATCTTGTGTTTAGTCACTTTGGTCAAGAACCAATAATATTTGTGCGCATAAAAAAGGATTCCCTTGCTTATATCCCAAAAAGGGCTTTCCAGGCTTATTGTTCAGCAGAATATCTTTGGGGTTTTAATTTATGAGTCTTTTAATGAGTCATGTATGTAGTATTGTAGGCACAAAGGGAAGCTGCTTTTAAAAATACTACACTCTGAGCTGGGTTCTTTCTATGTATTTTCAGGTAAAAGCAAAGAAGCTGAGATAAAAAGAATAAACAAAGAATTGGCAAACATTCGGTCAAAGTTTAAAGGTAAGTTAACTGGTACATTGTTGCAGTGATATCTGTTCAAAACAAGAATTTATTTTCATGAATAAAATGATAGAAGAGCACAAACAAATGAAGAACAAGGGTCCAGACTCACAGACTCATAGGCATATAGAATTATCAAGTTGGAAGGGATCACAAGGGTGATCTAGTCTTCTATCCTGCTACCCCCTCTGATCAAACAGTTTTTTGACCAGGAAATGTGGTTCAGATAGTTTCTGGTGGTTGCCGAACTATGAGTATTGTTCAAGATAAAGGCACGCAATGGTCTTACTGGATTCAAAACAGAACTGTGGCTTTATTACTGAAGAACATGGTGTTGTCCATGTGCTGAGCAGTTGACTACAACCTTGTAAATAAGTAAACAAGCAAGTTTAGGGCAACTAAAACATACAGGAATTCTTTTTAATACCTCTAGCTTGAAAGTGTAATAAGCTTTCCTAACTGTTTACACGGAGATGTGCAGATGAATCCTCCATAGGCTTGTGTTACTGGACATCTGTGCAGGCCCTGCAGATATCTCTTACCTCAGTTACTATGGGGCTTGAATAGAAAGGTTCAGAGTAATGATTCTCAATAGTCAGAAGCATGTGAGTTAAATATGGTAAACTGTTTTGTAATCCCAAAGTAGTTGATTATTACTTACTTCCTGCTGAGAGTTCAACTTGCCTCCAGTTAAACACTCCTGTGTTACTTTTCTGCCCAATAAACAAAACCTTCAGATCTCATCATGAAGCCAAAAAAAAAAAAAGTTAAATATGTATTTCTTTCTATTTAACTGCTGGTTGTTGCAGCATATTCTGTGTTCTGTGGTCCATTGATTTCTATCCATAGTGATTTATAGAAACGTCTTCTGGCTTTTTGAACACTGTCCAGTGCAACCCACCATTTTCTTTCAGTAAGTTTGGAGGTGTATTTTGCACTTTTAAAAAATTACATGCTTTTACCTGCTTCTGCAGCTAAACGCTGTCCAAAGCGGCTCACAATGAAGCCTTAAAAAACCAGCAATGCCAATTATTAAAAACAAACTCCAGTGTAATAAATGACACAGCAGTAATGCAACCCAGTCTTGCTGTGTGTTTTTTTGTAGAAGATAGGCCATGTGGTGCAGTGTCTTCACTGCCCTGTGATAAGAAAACATTTCCTAAAAACACTGCTTGGAAAAGACGATAATGGTTTGTCTCCTGGTGCAGATGCTACTATCTGCTGGATTAGGTGTTGCCCTTCTTATAAAAGAATGCTGATCTCTGCTCCATTAGAAGTGAACAAGCCATTTCCTGACAGCCTGGGCTGAACGAAGATGTCTGCCAGGATTTGAAATCTTGGGTATCTGCATTGAATTGGTAGAACAGTGGCATTACAATTTTTTTGCCACCATGCATATAGAAATTAACAAGGGTCTGATCTGAACATGCAGTTTTGGCCACAGCCTTTAGAGCTGTCTTTTATGGACAGAAAGACGTGCCTGCTGAATTCAAAAACCCTCATACACTCTAGTGCACCTGGGGATAATTATGGACAGCTGTACTGATCAGTACTACTGGAAACGTGTGTCCTTTGGGGTTCATATGCAGCATCCAAATTAAATGTATATTGGAATTCTGCTGCCACTTCTAGTGGCTAATTGGCTTTCTTCCATCATGTCATTTAGATTGTTTACGTAGAGCTAGCTTGTTAGAATATGTCATCCTAACTCCCTGTACACATAAGCAGATGAAGTCCTGCATGTCGAGAGATGGGCCCTGGTTAAGTAAACATTCTAAGGGAGTCAGCAGTGCTCAACAGTGCTGCTTCATAAAATATTTCAAGAATGATGACCTCGATCAAGTGCAGCTAATGTGGTTCCCTCTGTATGTTGTGGGCTTAAGCTCCCATCATCTCTGACATCTGATCATGCCAGCTCTGGCTGATGGGAGTTGGAATCCAACAACATCTGGAGGGCGTTGCATTGGATGTCTCTGGACTAGATTCTTGCCTTATGAGATCAGCTGAGAGCAGAGACCTTTTTGATAACTTGTCAAATTGGTTAGGACACCAAACTTCAAGGAGTAGTGATCAGAAGCAAAGTTTACTTCTTAACCACAGCAAGTTAGGTCATCTGAGCAGACTCACTTTGGCTTGTTTAAAACAAACTGGCTTCAAACAATGAGTTATAATGCTGGTATGTTTTTAAACAAGCCATGGTTTAGGTTCGGATGACATGATAAACAGTGGTTAATGGAAATCAGAAGTGAAAACTTCCAAAATCCTCTGGGCAGCCATACTGCAGGGGGATCCTGTGAGTCCTAGCCTCACTCATCACACTAAACCATTATTTGTAAAAGCATTATTAAAAGCCTCAATTAAGTACCATGTTCAGATGTCATACTCAACCATTATATAGTGGGATGTCTATTTCAGACATTTTAGAATGCTTTCAAAACTCATGTAAATTCATTATTTCATTTCCCAGTTTCTGCTAAGACGGTTAAACCTAAGTGCTGATGTAATACTTGACATAATACTCTAAAACAGAGAGTAGTGTTCATTTAATACAGGATATGGCAAACAGCATGAATGAACATTTTAATCATTTCAGTACTTGTTTATGAGACACTTTGGTCCCACTAGAGCAGTGGTGGCCAAACTTGGCCCTCCAGCTGTTTTTGGACTACAACTACCACCATCCCTAGCTAACAGGACCAGTGGTCAGAGATGATGGGAACTGTAGTCCCAAAACAGCTGGAGGGCCAAGTTTGGCCACCACTGCACTGGAGTGTCTGTAATCATCTGGATGTTGGGTATATTTGTATCAGTGATTTGCCTTGTGTTGGTGCAGATCACTCAAGACAACACAAGGTCTTTTAAAACTATGCCCTGTACTGCTGCAAATAGCTTTATTAAACAGTTCCATAAGACTGGGCTCAAGTTGCCTAAAGTGAAGGATTAGATATAGCAACTTCATCCATGCAAACACAGATGTTGCCTTTATGTATTTGGTTTTAAAATGTTAATTATGCCCTTAAAGCAATAGTGTTGTTGTTGTTGTTAAATAAGTTAAATAAGCAGGGAGACAAAATACAGCCTTGTCGTACTCCTTTCCCAATTTTGAACCAATCAGTTGTACCATATCCAGTTCTAACTGTAGCTTCTTGTCCCACATAGAGATTTCTCAGGAGACAGATGAGGTGATCTGGCACTCCCATTTCTTTAAGAACTTGCCATAGTTTGCCGTGGTCGACACAGTCAAAGCTTTTGCATAGTCAATGAAGCAGAAGTAGATGTCTTTCTGGAACTCTCTAGCTTTCTCCATAATCCAGCGCATGTTTGCAATTTGGTCTCTGGTTCCTCTGCCTCTTCTAAATCCAGCTTGCACTTCTGGGAGTTCTCGGTCCGCATACTGCTTGAGCCTTCCTTGTAGAATTTTAAGCATAACCTTGCTAGCGTGTGAAATGAGTGCAATTGTGCGGTAGTTGGAGCATTCTTTGGCACTGCCCTTCTTTGGGATTGGGATGTAGACTGATCTTCTCCAATCTTCTGGCCACTGCTAAGTTTTCCAAACTTGCTGGCATATTGAGTGTAGCACCTTAACAACATCATCTTTTAAAATTTTAAATAGTTCAGCTGGAATACCATCACTTCCACTGGCCTTGTTATTTGCAGTGCTTTCTAAGGCCCATTTGACTTCACTTTCCAGGCTGTCTGGCTCAAGGTCAGCAACCACACTACCTGGGGTATACGGGACATCCATTTCTTTCTGGTATAATTCCTCTGTGTATTCTTGCCACCTCTTCTTGATGTCTTCTGCTTCTGTTAGGTCCTTTCCACTTTTGTCCTTTATTATGGAAATCTTTGTACAAAATGTTCCTTTCATATCTCCAATTTTCTTGAACAGATCTCTGGTTCTTCCCATTCTATTGCTTTCCTCTATTTCTTTGCATTGCTCGTTTAAGAAGGTCTTCTTGTCTCTCCTTGCTATTCTTTGGAAATCTGCATTCAATTTCCTGTACCTTTCACCATCTCCCTCACATTTTGCTTGCCTTCTCTCCCCCGCTATTTGTAAGGCCTCATTGGATAGCCACTTTGCTTTCTTGCATTTCCTTTTCATTGGGATGGTTTTCGTTGCTGCCTCCTGTATAATGTTACGAGCCTCCATCCATAGTTCTTCAGGCACTCTGTCCACCAAATCTAAATCCTTAAACCTGTTCCTCACTTCCACTGTGTATTCATAAGGGATTTGACTTAGATTGTATCTTACCGGCCCAGTGGTTTTTCCTACTTTCTTCAGTTTAAGCTTGAATTTTGCTATAAGAAGCTGATGATCTGAGCCACAGTCAGCTCCAGGTCTTGTTTTTGCTGACTGTATAGAGCTTCTTCATCTTTGGCTGCAGAGAATATAATCAATCTGATTTCGATGCTGCCCATCTGGTGATGTCCATGTGTAGAGTCGTCTCTTGTGTTGTTGGAAAAGCGTGTTTGTGATGACCAGCTTGTTCTCTTGACAGAACTCTATTAGCCTTTGCCCTGCTTCGTTTTGATCTCCAAGGCCAAACTTGCCAGTTGTTCCTTTTATCTCTTGACTCCCTACTTTAGCATTCCAATCCCCTATAATGAGAAGAACATCCTTCTTTGGTGTCACTTCTATAAGGTGTTGTAAGTCTTCATAGAATTGGTCAATTTCAGTTTCTTCAGCACCAGTAGTTGTGCATAAACTTGGATTACTGTGATGTTAAAAGGTCTGCCTTGGATTCGTATCGAGATCATTCTATCATTTTTGAGATTGCATCCTAGTACAGCCTTCACCACTCTTTTGTTGACTATGAGGGCCACTCCATTTCTTTTACGGGTTTCTTGCCCACAGTAGTAGATATGATGGTCATCCGAACTGAATTCACCCATTCCCGTCCATTTTAGTTCACTGATGCCCAGGATGTCAATATTTATTCTTGCCATCTCATTTTTGACCACCTCCAACTTACCCAGGTTCATGGTTCTTACATTCCAGGTTCCTATGCAATATTTTTCTTTACAGCGTTGGACTTTCCTTTCGCTTCCAGGCAATAGTGAGTAAACAACAAATCTAAGACTTGGAAAATACAGCAGCCACTTCCCAGACTTACTGACTTTGTAGTCTGACCAAGGGGCTGTTTCACAGGATTTTATCACTGCCACACCCAGTTTTCTTTTTTAATGTTTTTTATTAAAGATTTTCTTGGTTTACAAAAGTATATGCAATGTCTCACTCTATCTATCTATCTCTCTCTGTCTCTTTCCCCCCCTAAGTAACATTTTTTACAGATCAGTTTCTTTTGTTGAGACATAAGGAAGAAGAGGGGGAAATGAGGGGAGGGGGAAAAAGATGGGTGGGGGTGGGCTCAGGTGACAATGTTTCTATTATACTTAATATATGTGGGGTTTTGTGTCAGCGTCGCATGTGCAGGTTCTCTGCTATTCACTTGTGTTCCTTTGGTGGTGAGAGAGGTTGGGGTTGGCCTAGGGCCACACCCAGTTTTCTGACTGGTGCTTCGTTGTGATACAGGTGCGCGCAAACCCTTGCTTGTCACATCAACACTGTTTACGTTTTTTTAAAAAGGTATATGCCTAATATCCAAAGTGGTCTACAATCGCTGACTATGGCAGTGCATATCACCTTCTTTGCTTACAACACCATTACTGCATCCCATTCAGGAAAAAGCTAGGCTGCAGTGCATACCATACACCTGAAACACATTCTTCCTTTAAAGAATCCTGAGAACTGTAGTTTTTCCAACATAGAGCTATAATTCCCAGCACTCTTAAACCACAGTTTTCAGGATCCTTTGAGAAGTAGGGGAGAGAATATGCTGTGTATGCAGCCTTAGAGTGTCACATATGTGTATAAAATCAGGAGCAGAAGGCAAACAGAGCTAAGGCTTCTTAACCATTTCCTCTCAGGCTATTTCCCCACCCACTCAGTCAGCTCCTCTCCCCTCCCCACCCTGTGTCCTTTTCCTGCTAGGGCTAGGAGCAAATACCTGGCTAACCACCTGCTTTCTGTAGCAGCATCCTACAGTGGCTCTTCATGTTAAAAAACACACAGTAAAGGGAGATTACATGCTTCTCCATGTAGCATGTAGTTTGGCTTCCAGGGGTTTTGCTGCTCCAGAAGCTGTCTCACATTAACATGCATGAACGATGCTGGTTTGAAATGAATTCATGTGCAACTTTTAAAAGCCGTTCTTATAGGATAATGGTATTACTGAGCACCAGACAGTTATTTATAACTTAAGAGCAGAAGTGTTTTGTGGTGGTCAGGTCATTCAGTATTTTGATTCTCAAATGTTTGTTTGGGTTTTTAAAAGCCATATTTGCATAGGCTAAACATTGCATCTCCATCTGTAGTAGTTTCTCGACAACTGAAGCTGCCTCTCTCCCCTTGCACCTCCTTTGCCTTAAATACAAATTTCTGTCGGTCTGCCCTGAATTCTGAGAGCCTGAGAAAGTTACTGTAATGATCAAATTCATCATGGGGGAGGGATATTGGGGGTGGGGGTGGGGGTGGGGGGGAGGAGAGTCATTGTTTCATGACTAGATGTCTAGCCCTAAATGTAGAATATGCCTCAAGGCTTCACTTTACCTCCCATTGTAGAGCCTTTTGCTTCTTTCTTCTGACACTGCTCAAAGGATGAGCACTGAAAAGTTCTAAATTTATTCAGTGTCAGTAAAGAACAAGGCCAGCTTGGCTTAGTCAGGCAGAGGTTTTCAACCTTTTTGAGCCCACAACTCCCTTGACCAACTACATTCGTTCTGTGGCTCCCCTCTGGGGAAACGCGTTCCAAGCCTCAGGAGCCCAGATATGTCACCCCTTGTCTGCAGAGCCAGCAGCCCCTCACCCCTTTTCAAACACACTCTCTCATGTTTCCCCAGCCTCCTCTCCTCTCTCCCCTTCTTGGGAGTCCTCTGGGCAGCCTTCGCCACTGTCCCTGGTTTCTGAGCCACTCCCCACCCAAGAGAGTTGCCTCCCCCCCTTCGGGCCTGGGAAGAGGATGCCCCCAGGCTAAGTGGCCCAAAAGAGACAAAGATGTGAGGGGGCATCAGAGGAGTGAGGGAATGAACTAGGGTCAGAGTCCAGTGTTGCCTATGGCACCCCCAGGGTGCCTCAGCACACTGGTTGAAAACCCCTGGCTTCATGGATGTCTGCTAGTGGGTCAGTGAAAAAGCCTTTCTGTGATCCCTAAAAACAAACTCATTAATTGGATGAGATATGCTAGTTTATACATCCTGCTTGGGAACAGGGACGCAGGTGGTACTGTAGTCTAAACCACTGAGCCTCTTGGGCTTGCCAATCAGAACGTCGGCGGTTTGAATCCCCGTGACGGGGTGAGCTCCCATTGCTCAGTCCCTGCTCCTGCCAACCTAGCAGTTTGAAAGCACGTCAAAGTGCAAGTAGATAAATAGGTACCACTCCGGGAAGGTAAACGGCATTTCCGTGCACCGCTGTGGTTTCAGTGTTCCGTTGCGCCAGAAGCAACTTAGTCATGCTGGCCACATGACCTGGCAAAACTGTCTGAGGACAAACACCGGCTCCCTTGGCCTGTAAAGTGAGATAAGTGCCGCAACCCCAGAGTTGTCTGCGACTGGACTTAACTGTCAGGGGTCCTTTACCTTTTGGGAACAGGACTTGGAAATCTGAAAACAATTTTTGTGACATTGGTATGTAACTCTCATGTGCCTGCCTAGTCTAGTTCAATGCACAATGCTAAACAGAAGACTTGGATACAGAACTTGTCTTTGGAGATAATTTCCAAAATGCATGTTCTATATAATAAGTAAGCTGTAGAAACCAAACTGGTAAGTAAATATTTGAGCATCAGAACAGGGGATGGAAGGTCAACAACTTCCAAAGGCACAGAAAAAAGATTGTGTTATTAACTTGCCACTGCTGCCCTGGAGGAGGAGCAGGAAATAAATTTAATAAATAAACATATTAAATAGTAGGAGGGTGACAGACCCACGCTGGTTTCTGGCTGGAAGGCATTCCAAAACTGCATCAGAAAAGTCCTTCTACTTCATGGTGGCCAGCCTGGGCAATGTGTAAGGTGGTGTTTTCAGTGGAGCCTAACTGGTAGTTTCAAACTGAGAGGTACCGTTTCACAGCGGAGGAGATATTCTTGGAGATAATTGAACCCCTGACTGTCTTAAGTCTCTGTCAACACGAGTATGCTTGTTTATACCCAGCAACAATCCAGCAGTAGCTCTGTATATTAAAGTAAACTACTGGTATGTGTTAACCTGGTATGGTCTTATTCTGCACTATGTCCAAATACAAGATAACCTTAATTTTATTTATAGGTTTGGTTAAGTTTCATCATGTTTACAATTTATAATATGCATGCCTTCGCTGACAGCTTTCTTGTCTGTTCTAAGTGCTCATAAAAGGTCAATCAAGGTGCTTAGAAATGTCAACTAAGATCCTCAATTACATATATATATATATATAGAGAGAGAGAGAGAGAGAGATATGACATATTCCCCTGTTGAACAAATACCACACTACTTGTTACGTGTCTGTTTCCGCAAGTGGCTACGCTTCAGAATACATCAGATTTGGAGAAATTGGATCCACAAACTTCTGTCATGCTTTGGTTGAGTAAAAAGCATTGCTAGTTCAACAAAAGCCTTTCCAAGAAAAGGAAGTCTCCTTTGACCCAGTCATTGTGTCTGACAAATGCTGACTTGCATTCTCTTTCTTCCTGTTTCTCTTGTACTGATTTTAAAGCAACAGGAAACATTGCCTCTATCTAGCCACTTTATCTTTCTCTCACGTCCAGTTCTGAAACTCACTGTGTTGAGTCACAAAACTCATAATTCTGGAGGTTCTGGAGGAAAATGTGCTTTAATCCAAAGCATGGATATGTGTAGTGAGATTTTCTTTGTACGTGGTTTGCCTTTTTACTGTACAAGCAAGATGCCAGAACAAGGACCACTAATGCCTATCTCTTAAAAAATGTGTTATTTTGCATTAGTAGAGGCAATTCCACCCTGTCTAATTTCTTGACTCGAAAGCAGTAGCTGTGCTGTAGTCTAGAGACTGAGGCAGTTGAACTTGCCTATGTGGGGGTGGGGGATATATATATATTTAGACTAAGCAAAGATATCCTGGACATAAGGCATCCCCTGACATGTCTGTACTACTTCACCAATTATATTAGCTATGTAACCAGAAGGATGCTCTGTACATGCAGCCAACTGCAGCCAACAATCTCTTGTATGTCTCTTCGTGAAGAAGAAAAATTGCCGAGAGGCAAACGTGTCCCCATTTCTCCACAGCTGAATTTCTGACCCTGGTCTTGCGTAACAGTTTTGCTTGTTAGAAATTTGCACTGTATCTGAAGCTATATTCCCAAGGTAAGGAGAGCTACATGGCTGATGTCTGGCATTGTTGCTGCCCGTATCCTTAGCTCTTGTGTTTCACAGGTTGCCTAATGGGACATGCTGCTTTCCCCCCTGTTTTGAAGGTGGATTCACACATGCATTTTCCAGTCTAGTCCGCTGGGTGCTTCCTATTAAGCAGACAACCCCCCCCCCCCCCCCAAGATCTGTTAAACATATCAAGTTGAGTACAAGACACCAGCAGTTGTTGTTGCCTAATCATCGGATATAGGTGTCGGTTCAGCTTGCATACTCCTTTTCCACAGTGCTGCAATACCTAGCTTAAACGTGTGGCGATGACATCTCTATGGGGCTCAGGGTGACATACAGAAATAGTCACCCCAAAGACTCCTGATTTCTACTTCTGGCTGATCCAGCACCATGTTTGATACTTTTACTGTTACATTTGAAGAGATGTGTTGATGCATGGCATGAGTAAAGGTGGCACTGTAATAGATTGTTTGGGTGCACTTTTCTGAGGATGGGAACCCTTGAATGGATAACCAATTTTGAAAAGTGGGAGAGGGACTGTACCTCAGTGGTAGAGCACATGTTTGGTATGTTAGGTCACAGGTTCAGCTCTACCTGGAGAAGCCAGAGACTGAGAGAGACTCGTATCTGAGACCCTGGGGCACCTCTGCCAATTGGCATGGAAAATGCAGTAAGCTTCAGGCATTGGCATACAGCATTTTTTGCTTACGGCTTTTTATTTTGTCTTTAATTGCTCACTAGGTGATAAAGCCCTTGATGGCTACAGTAAGAAAAAGTACGTCTGCAAGCTGCTTTTCATCTTCCTCCTGGGGCATGATATTGATTTTGGCCACATGGAGGCTGTGAATCTCCTGAGTTCAAACAAATACACAGAGAAGCAAATAGTAAGTCATATCCCATTCATGCATAGCGTTGAGATATATATATATATACTACCCACTTCCCATATAATATTGGGGGTCAAGGGTGGGGACATTTTTCACCCTGAGGGCCATGTTTCCTTCTGGGCAACCTTCTGAAGGCCACATGCTGGTGTTGAGCAGGGCCAGAGGCAACAGTGGGTAGACCTACTAATGTGAATGACACCTTTGTGCAGTGGGCTAGTCTCTGTACGTGTGTACTCTCCTCTCTGCCCTCCATCTAGGCAAGTAAGAGGCATTGTCAGAATTCAAGGATGCATTACAGTCAGCAGACACACAAGGGACACAAATGGCAGCTGTCAGTGCTTGAAATGTATTTCACATTTGGCATCTAGGCATGTAGGGGTGCATCAGCAAAATATCAGGTGCAGCACAGGAGAACCTTCAAGCAGACGCTGATGCAGAATGTATAAAACCAGAGGTGGGGTATAAATAAATTATTATTATTATTATTATTATTATTATGGATTGGGTTAATAGACAACATTAATCATTTCTTTTATTAAATTAGAAAATAGGAATCTCTTGGTATTCAAACATAAGAGAAAATATTTCTAATACAGTATAGTACATGGTTAAAAATATATATGGCTATTTTAGAGTTTCAGCCAGATTGTCCTATAAGCATCTGGTTTGAAAGAGAGATTCATGCTAGGGACCCATCTCCCTTTTCCCTCTTAAAAAAAAATCAAGCAGAGGCTGATTAAGGTGAACTATAAGCGATGAATAAACCAGCTAGGCTTCCTTATTTCTCTAGTTAATGCACTAGAGATGTACACTACAGAGAAATCCCCCTGCACACATAAATTTTCCTCTTTCCAGAAATGTCTGGATCTCATCCAGTATGATTTTTGAATGCTGTGTTTTGAAATGCATACATCTAAGCAGGATCCCCACCTGTCAAATTAATTTACATTTGGCTTTTATTTGTATGTACTTAGAGTGAAAACTGGCCACATTGTGATATGTCTGGCTTTTAGGTGAGGTCCTTAAACCATTATTCTTGAGAAGCCTGAATAATTCACAATCAGGAGTGGCCAGCACCGAGTGCAGGGTCTTGATCCTTCTCCCAAAGCAAAGTCATCTGCCCCTGCATCCCAAATACCCATTGTTTTTTGGTGGTAGCAGCAAAAATAGGAGTGAGGAAGCATATGTGGTGCTGGGGTGGGTGGAGTGGTTTAAGCATCTCTCTCCATCCTAGAGGCCTGTTGAGGATGCAGATTCTCCTATCCCAGGTTTCCATGGTCAGCCGATCATTTGACCAAGAGGGGAGAGAGAGAGCATTCCCTCCTCATTCAGTATCAGGGGCTGTGACCCTGTACGTGTGCATGCCCTGTAGGTGTATATGCAAGAGCATGGTGGGCAACGTCAACCCCTGGCATGCAGTCCCCAGAGGGTTGGCCAAGGCTGAATGCAGCCTAGGCCAAGCCTGACCTACCTCATAAATGGCACAGGAGCCATTTGTTATAAAGCAATGTTGCCTACTAAGCACATCCCCTGCTGCCCACTACTAATTCTTCTCTTAATTCCAGGGCTATCTGTTCATCTCCGTGCTTGTGAATTCAAACAGCGAGCTGATCCGCCTGATCAATAACGCAATCAAGAACGACTTGGCCAGCCGCAACCCCACTTTCATGGGACTTGCTTTGCACTGCATTGCCAATGTGGGCAGCAGAGAGATGGCGGAAGCATTTGCTGGAGAAATTCCAAAAATACTTGTAGCTGGGTAGGTGCTCCGTGGGAATTTCAGGGGATTGACAGAAAGAAGGCAATTAAACTGATTCTTGGGATGCAGCCAAGTATCTAAACATTTGCTGACTGAATGTGGAGTAACAGCCTCCTAAAGGAAATCCATAGGAGATCCTATTCCACTCTGGAACGAGAGAAGACTCATTTGTTCCTGAAAGCTCTTTTGGTTTGGCCCCCCTGCCTTTGTGTGCTATTGCTTTATTGCTTACCGCTTTCGGTGTCACATGGATTTGAAATGTGTATCTGTGTTAACCAACTTTTTATATTAATTTGTTTTATAAAATGGTATGATGGCTGAGAATTACTCTGTGGATACAAATTTAAACAACTGGATGGCTAAACAACTGCAGCCCTCACGGACGACCAGCCCTTTTGAAAAGTGAGAGTGCTTGCTTAAGTGCTGGCATCGCATCCATTTATATATATACCTTTCAAGTGTTGTGGGGTGTTTTCTTAACCCAGATGCTTCCAAATGAATGTTTCTTTGGCGTGAAGGAGCCAAAATGTATTTATCTACAGAGATTATATTCATACAATACAAAGCCTAACCTTGGAAAATATAGATCTTAATAATCTGTTGTACTGCAAAAATAGGTTACATATGGCATCTCATTCATTAGACTCATGTGGTATAAACATATGCAGCCTCATAGGCTAAAGAACACATTCCCACAATCAGTGGCCTTGCCATGTTTCCTACATATACAAATGTTCCTGCGCACAGAAACAGTTTCATGAACTGGAAAGTTATGTGTACTTTGTTGCATCTGTGGCTTTTTTCGGAGCTGACACGATGGCAGTACTCCCATGTATTTTTGGTGCTCATGTTACTGCTTGCAGTGTGTGCAACTTTGAATGTGGATGGGTACGAGCTTGTATATAGGTTAATGGTCCAGCCTTGCTGTCTTCTAGGAGCTGCCGCTGAAGAATTTTGGGTGTTTGAGAAGCCCTTGACCAGCTTTGGTTTTCTGTTGCAGAGACACCATGGACAGTGTGAAGCAGAGTGCAGCCCTGTGCTTGCTAAGATTATACAGGACTTCTCCTGACCTGGTTCCTATGGGAGACTGGACCTCCAGAGTTGTGCACCTTCTCAATGACCAGCATCTGGTAAGCTCACTTGACTAGACTAGATCTTTTTCTCTTGAAAGTGTGAATATTTGATTGTCTAGATTCAGAATTTAATTATGTAGAACCATGGAAGCAAGTATTTGACAAGTTTGGCATTGGTCAACTCCTAACGGTGAGATGTGCTACACTAATGCTTTGGGGTCAAGTTGCTTCTGGACTAGAGATGAGTGAGCTTTCAAAAGTTTTCTTCTCAATCTCGGAATTTGCCAAATTTTTCTTTTTAAAAATCCAAACTTGAATAAGTTGTGTTGAGATAGTATGAGGGCCTATCTGGGGAGCTCTTTTTTTCTTGGTCTCAAACGACCCATCAGACTCATATTGGGGGAGGGCCCAGAAGCTAGTCCTTGTGGGTAACATGGGGACTGGCTTTCAGCCCCCCTCTCCTCTTTTCACTCTGGAAGCATCCATTTCCTTCCCCATAGGAAGTAGTGGAACCATTACTTCTTATGGAGACATGAAAATATACCTGTGGTGTGAGATTAGATGTGGATGCGGGGAGTTCAAGCCTTGCTGGTTACCTGGCTTTGTCCACACAGTGGGCAAGGTTCAATTAATGTGTCCTGTCAGCAGAGGCCCTTCATAAAGACTTCTGCTTATGCAATAGGACTTTCCCTTTCTCTGCTCCCCCATATTAAGGTTATCAGATGTCCCCGTTTCCTGGGGACAGTCCCCGGATTTACAAATCAGTCCCCATACAAAATCCATTGAAGTTGAAAAGTGTCCCCGGATTCATTGGAAAAAAATCTGGTAACCTTACCCCATATGCCCCCTCTAGATTGGCTTGGGGGTGTATGGAAGAACCCTTAAAACAGTGCACAGAGGAATAGCGAGAGAAGGGGTCTTTCTGGAACAATGGGAATCATTCTGGAACAATAATCTTAGTACTGTATGTATCTTAGTACTGTACTGAAGTCCTCCCATTGTGTTTTTCCTGCCCACAAGTAAACTAATGGAGGGAAGCAGCACCATGAGCTTGCAATGGGATTAGGAAAAAAATGCTGCAGGACTTCCTTTCCTGAAAGCTTGGATTTTGAGCACTTGCAGAAAGAAGTTCAGGGATTGAAAGGATTATGCCTGGCCTTCTGAACCCAGCCAGGCTCAGATGAGCATACTTCATCCCTGTTATCGCCTGGGAAAAGGCAGGAAGTGGCACAGCAGTTTGCTGAAGAGGCTTCAGGCAGTGTCATATACTGGCCAAGCTTGCCACCCATTCCTGTTCAGGTCTGCCACAAACTCATGTGCCAAATTCCATGTGGCAAAGGAATGAAAGGAATGATCCTTAAGGTATTCAGGATCCTGCCTAGTAAAATGAACAAGCTTTTGAAAAGACACTGCAGTGCGTTCAGTGATGTTTCTGGTAATATGTATGCAGGTTACAGTCCACAGATAAGCTGCATCTGTGCCATAACTGCTTTCCTTTTGTCTTTGAGCAGAAATTGCCATTTTATACGGAGCTCCTCATGTACAGAGTGCTTTGCAAACTCTCTTGTCCAAGATCCTGTGAAGTAAACAACCAGCTAGTTTTACTCTTGGTACGAGGGTGACTTATCACTAGTCACACAATCTAGGGACTGATCGGGGATTTCAGCACAAATCAAAATACAGTTTTCTGTGTGCCAGACCAGTGGCCGACCAAGAAAGGGTCTTTCCTAATTGTTTGCATTGTATCTTTGCAAAAGGGAATGAGTTATTTTCTTTCTCTCTTGATGGTGGTTTGTTTGTTTGTTTTTTTAAAGTCAACAGTGGATTTGGTTAATATTTGAATGCATTACCCCAATATAGGGCAAGGTCATGTACAGGCAAGTTACAGAAGGTGGCAGGGCATGCATAGCCTTTTGTAAGAGGACATTGGGATCCTGAGATTGTAGTTTGCCTTATTTTAGCCCATTATTGCAGGCTACAGAAGATACACATCTGCTTTTAAAAAACAACTTTACTGGGGGGGAAAGAAAATTATATAATCCAGAGAACTGTTGCATGAATCAATATGTATATATATTTTTTAAATTAATTGGTCATTTCAGAGTCTCTTTCTCCCTGCCCCCTCCTGCAATATCACCCAAGCCTAATAAATAATATACAGTATGGGTTGCCAATATGGCACTAGTGGGTGCAATGACCCCTTTGAGGTCTTCTGAGCACCTTCTCACTGCTGCCTTGGTGGTGAAGGCGGTCACCTTTTTCTTCCTTGGCAAAGTACCAAGAGCTGAAGAAGGAAGCTGGAAGAATGACACACTTTCCCACTTCGCTTTTCCAGTTCTATGAACTTTTCAAGGTTCTGATGAAATCTCCGAGATCAAATTGTGTGTGTGCATGCACTTTCTTTCCTTTCTTGCTGGGAGCAGTGGGGGCTAATCCAAAGGAAGGGGGAGAAGTGACCAGAAGAGATGGTGTCCAAGACACCCCCAAATGCAAATGTGCCCGTGGACTTTTAATTGGTGGGCAACCCCTGGTATACAGAAACAAGATATGCAGGGAAGAGGGAAGTCCTAACCATACCATACCATACCATACCACGTAAATCCTAAAATGGAAATAAGGGATAGCTGGGTAAGAGTAGCCAGGTGACTGGGGGGAAAATGGATTAGGCCATACTAAGAAAAACACAATATACTTGTCAGAAGTCATATCCCAGTTTTTTTAATATAAATTACATTAATAAAACATCTAAATGCATTACAATGGTACCTCGGGTTACCTACGCTTCAGGTTACATATGCTTCAGGTTACAGACTCCGCTAACCCAGAAATAGTACCTCAGGTTAAGAACTGAGGTACCACTGTAATACAGTTAAGAACTGAGGTACCACTGTAATACAGTTGGTCCGTTTTGAGCCAAATAAAGGATTGAATCATTTTTGAAGCAGAAGAGTAGAAAGCTTTTATGCTGCCAGTAGATGCCTAAGGGCCAAACAAGGCATGATGTGGACAGTCTATGAGCAGCGTCTCCCACAGCTTTCTTTTCTTTCTTTTCTTTTCCTTTCTCTCTTTGCAGCTTTGGGGGAAATTAGATTGAGATCATGACATGATGGCAGACTGGGGGAAGGTAACTTCTCCCCTTCTGGTCTAAATCCCACTCCAAGCTGCTACTTTTTCTGTAGGGGGAAATACAAATTCTGTAGGGGGAAATACGGTACAAAGACTAGCTCTGATCTCATGATCTAGTTCCCCTGTGGCGTTATTGGTGCTTGGAAAATAACAAACTGTGGGAGATCCTGTGCATCCAGCTTAACAGGCAATTTGGCTCTAATAATATATATGGAAACTGAGAGACCTGTGGATGGGCTTGATGTTGGGGACTTTGGCTCTGGGAAATGGGCCCATCCTCTCACAGTTTGCCACCTTAACTATCTTTATTGAAGAGCAACACATTTCTCTTTTTGATAGAGGTGCTCGCACTCCCGCCAGCAGTTAAGACAATGTCTTCTAGGCTCATGGAGCAAGTACAATGGGAGTGAAACTGGGAGGATGGCAATAAAACTGGGTATTTTGGGGTGTGGGGGAGGCTATACCATCTTGGATATTTGCCCTCTTTTGGTTAAAAGTACAGCCCTGTGGTGTAAAGTATGTGTGGCATAATAAATGAAACTTAATGGTGCTCTTGGTATACAATGCATGTGCTTAGTAATTGGAACGGATTTCAGGGAGCTGTAATCCTGTTTTTCTCCAGGGTGTGGTTACTGCTGCTACAAGTTTGATCACCACTCTGGCACAAAAGAATCCAGATGAATTTAAAACCTCCGTGTCTCTGGCTGTCTCCAGACTCAGCAGGGTAAGCAATTTATTGTTTAGACGCAAGTGCTGGAATGAAACTAGGCTAAAACTAAATTAAGCTGGCTGATTAGATTAACCATCTGGTTTAGCCTCATGGGAAGCTGAAGTGCAGTTGGTATGAGAGCCGTTCTGATAGTTTGACAGGCAGAGTAGCTGAAGGCAGAGAGATGTAATTTGCTGTGCAATATCTCATGCACAGTGATTGTGTTGGGCTGATCCAATCACTTAAAAAAAAATTCTTAGCTGTGCAGGAGATGGCAGATAAACACGCTTGTATAGGTATAGCTGAAATTAAATTGTTAATAATATTTTGAGGCTTTGCAGGCAAAGCCACTCCTTAATTGCAAGAAGTTTGGAAGGCCAGGGTTCCACTTCAGTAGCTACCGGAGCAGGAAGAAAATGATGCTATCTATGATCAAGGCCTTGAGAAGTGTGCATGCACACGAAAGCTCATACCAAGAACTGACTTAGTTGGTCTTTAAGGTGCTACTGGAAGGAATTTTTTTTGTTTTGACTATGGCAGACCAACACGGCTACCTATCTGTAACAAGGCCTTGTAGTCAGTTTTTTTGTAGTACAGTTTGGCAATTCCATTCATTGGTGCACTACTGAACAGTCTCAATGACATTATCTGCAACGGTAATATATTAAAAAGGAAAGCCACCTGAAGTTTCAAAGGCAGATAAGTACAGAAATATTTCCCAGCATATATACCTGTAGCTTTGCCGCAGGTTGTGTTGAGCTATAATGCCTGAGCAATAATGCCTGCTCAACTGTACACTTAAAGGAGTTGCTGCTGTTTGTGATGCCAGTAGCCAAAGATAGAGCCGCTGCCATTGCAGTAGTTCTTAAGATGATAGTTGACCAGTTTTCTGCTGCACATCGTACTTAATTCCTGCAGGGAGCCAGGTCCCGCTGAGGCCTGTTTGCAGGTAGCAAGTTATTGTTCCGCAAGGCATTCTGCCTAATCAATGCAGGATGGATTCTTGACAGTAGACACATAGAGATTAGTGCCATGATTGGTTTGCTACTTTGGAAACTTGAACCCCAGCCAGGCTAGCCAAAGATTTTGCTGCCTGAGGTGAAGGACTGGATGATGATCTCACTCCCCCTTCCATCCCAGAATCTGCACACAGAAGTAAATGGAACTGGCCATTGAATGCCAGCAATGGGGCAATATCCGCCACCACATCTGAGGACAGCAGGACAGCTTAGGGGATGCTTGGACACATTGTTGTCATCTAATTTCTGGCTGCCACTCTCCACTCTCCACCCAACATCTGCCAGCTGAGGTGGCTACTTTGCTCTGCCTTATGGTATGGCCAGCCCTGGATTTAAACTTGTTCCAAGACACCTCGGAACAGTGTATGGGAAAGGAGAGGGGATTGTTCTGTCCTGCAAGCCATGCAAAATAGTCTTATGGCTTATTGTTAATCTAAACAGTCCTCAATTTCTCTTGCAGACTGTTATCTTCTTTCCTTTCCTCTTCCTTCCCACCACAATCTCATGGATATTCAGTGTGGACATCTGTTGTTTTCCCCATTTCCCCTAATTTAACATAGAGTATTTTAAAGCTTTCTGTCCAGATTTTTTCTATCCTTCCTGCCCCTCCTGCAGATCTCAAGCACAGTCTTTTATCTGCCCTTCCCTTGAAAAGCATGATGTAATTGAGAATCTGCTGTCCCTCAGCAGAAAGTACAAAAGGCATATTCAAGCACTGTACACTGGTTTGATACATCTGAGTTTGGGAAAATCTGTCTTGTTGTCTGGTCTAAAAACGTTATCGTTCTAAATTCCTCCTCACCCAGAACTTCTGCCCAGCTGTATCTGCCTCTGTCAAATTTCCTGTTGTCTTCCCTTGTGGAAATGCTCCCATCATCCTGGCCCATTCATCATTCAGAAGAACAAATTAACAGCCTTCCTGAGTCAACCCAGCCTCCTGCAACAGAGATTTGTTGGGGTTGCTTGCTGAGGGCGTATATGATCACACAGAGCTGTAATGGAGAGCTTGCAGCTACAGTCTCTGACTTCCTGCTTTGAGTTGTTGGTCTGTCCTCAGACAAGTAATTGGCAATCACTGATAATCTCTCTTGTGCTGCCAGGTTCCTCCCCACCCCCGTTAAATTGCTATTGAAATAGGAAGTTGAAGTTTATACAAATGATGAATTGTGGCACTTGTGTGCTCATTCCAATCTATTGTTCCTTTGTTCTACTATTATGTGAACTAGTTGTTGTTATGATGTAACTAACTAGCAACTACTGGTGATACATTCATGTTCTGCTTGCAAGCTGCCCATGGGAATCTGGTTGAGAAGAGGATGCTAGACAAGATGGGGCTTTGGTCTAATCCAGCAGAGCCTTTCTTGTGACTCTCCAGCATATTCATGATCTTGCCGATCTCTAGCATATTTTCCCCTCTGTGTTTCTTCTCTAGTGGCTGCTTGCTTGTCTTTGAGCTCCCTGACAAGCCCTCCACATTGCCTTACTCAGTCTTTTCCCTCATGGGCCTTGTCTTGCATTTTTTAAGGTTCAGCATCTTTTTACTATGGCTTATTATTATCATCTATTAAGCTGGACAAAGCGCCACAGGAAAATAACAGTTCTTGTCTTGCAGATTGTGACGTCTGCATCGACCGATCTCCAGGATTATACCTATTACTTTGTTCCAGCGCCGTGGTTATCTGTGAAGCTTCTAAGGCTGCTGCAGTGCTACCCACCTCCAGGTAAAGTAATTGCAATCACTCTGCTTTCACACTTTGCTTACACAGGAGAGAAGCCATTTGCACTAAAACAGCACATGTTTGCAGAAAGAGAGAGAGAGAGAGAGAGAGAGAGAGAGAGAGAGAGAGAGAGGTAGGTTCAAATAATGAACCCCACTGCTAAGTCTGCTGCAGGCATAATATTCCCAGTATTTCTAACTATGGTTTCAATCTAATTATCTAATTATGTTGAAACCATGAGCAAATGTTCTGGCAACACCATAATCAAATCAAACTTGATAACTGAATAACCCATTTAGTGGTCTTTGGTTTAATTTTCGGTACTTGGCTCTTTCAGATCAGTGATTCTGTAATGATGGAAGGATAAACAACTAACTTTGCAGAACCAAAATGCTGGTGCATATGCAGCTTTCTGAAACTGGAGAAACAATGCCATCTAATGGGCATTTAATGGTTTGATAGTAAAGGCTGTAAAAATTGCCTGGTGATCTTGCCTAACCGTTCTATTTCTCCCAGAAGATCCTTCAGCAAGAGGTCGTCTCACCGAGTGTCTGGAAACTATTCTTAACAAAGCTCAAGAACCTCCAAAATCCAAGAAAGTACAGCATTCAAATGCGAAGAATGCAGTGCTATTTGAGGCAATTAGTTTAATTATCCACCATGATAGGTAAGTTTGGCATTCATAATGCATGGCTGGCAGTAACAGTTTGAGATATGAGCATCAGTTCTATTGTCCTAAATGTGTGGTTTCTGAGAAAGTATATACAATTTTGTATTCTTCTGTTCTCTGAAAGAGGGTACAGTATGTACTTTTTCCACAGTCGTTCTGGCAAATGTCTGAGCAGCTCCTGAGTGAAAAACAATTATGGGAGTAGTTTTTGTTCTGGACTTTAGCATTACCCATGTATTGTAAATTTGTAACCTTGCTAAATGTACTATTGAAGTCCTTCCTCACCTTAAGACCATTTAAAAACTTATGACTGAGAGTTGCTTGGCCCAACTAAACAGGATACAGTGGTACCTCGCAAGATGAAATTAATTCGTTCTGCGAGTTTTTTCGTCTTGCGAAGCACGGATTCCCTGGGTATTAACGGTTTTAAGAAAAAGGAAACAAACTTGCAAGACGTTTTCGTCTTGCAAAGCAAGCCCATAGGGAAATTCGTCTTGCGAAGCAACTCAAAAAAACGAAAAACTCTTTTGTCTTGCAAGTTTTTCGTCTTACGAGGCATTCGTCTTGCGAGGTACCACTGTACTGGCAGGACCCAGTCAATGTCCCATGCAATTCCTAACAGTGGATTGTGTAGTACATGCACATTGGGGTGGAATTAGAGGCTTCACCCCCCCCCAGTAATCCCATCCTCCATCCAAATTGTCCAGTTTTGGAGCTCTACTGGGATAAAATGACTTCTATTGGCCTTTGTTTACCTGATGCCTTCCAGATGTTTTGGCCTACAACTCCCATCAACCCCAGCCAATATGAGTTATAGCCCAAAGCTTCTGGAGGGTGCCAAGGAGGCGAAGGTTGACTTGAGAAGTTTTCAGAGGTAGTGTTTGGTACTATCCTCCTATCCTCCCTCTGCCCTGCCATGTATTAAGGATGCACGAGCACCTGATTCCACACACAAGTCTCCCACACTCTCCTGTTTTAGCCCTACCTGGGCTTGTCTTTGCTCCTGTGTTGAACAACATGGGAATAAGGAGTTGGGGCACACCAAGTAGCCTAATCCCTGACATTGGATGTGTCCCCCTCCCCTTGATGTCTGCACAACTCCTCTGATGTCAGGGGAATCAAGGGTTCCAGATTCCGTGAAAGCCTTTGTGCATACAGTTCTATGTACATGGGCCCCCTCCCTGCAGATGTTTGGGCTGTAAGTGCAGACATTGGGAGAGATGTGTACAATGAATTTGACAACAAGCAGACAATCTGAAGATAAATTCAGTGATGTATGTTGCATTCCTTCCTTCCTTCCCACATGGAGTGCACCACACTGTGTCTTACCTCTTTTAAAAATGGAAAAAACACCTTTTTTAAAAAAAAGAAAGAAAAATAATAGCTATGTTTCATTTTAGTCTCCTTGACTTGAAAGCATGTAAATCTTTGAAATTGTTTAAGAATATATATACACACACACTACTTAAACCTCCTTGCTGCCACTGGAATAGCACAACTGAGAACATTGTTTTATAATCTGCTACAAGCATTTGTTTTATATTCTTGGCTAAAATCTGTGGTATGCACTATGCAACCTATTCCCCCTTGCAGACTGTTACTTGTATAGTTTGGCTTTATGCCTCTGTTAATGGGGAGAGGTTGCTTCCTATGCTGCTGTAGGTAACATACGATGTGAGATGGGCTGATGTTACTACTTCAACCAAAGGCTGAAATCCCTTCATGCAGGATGGTTCTCTTCCAGTCACAGTATTCTTGGCCCCTCCCACATCGTTGCATCAATTACACATTTCAGGAGCCGTGTGAGAGGTCACTATGCCTTCCCTCTATTATAAGAACTGTACCTGAGGCCACCATTGTGTTATCAGGACACGGCAGGATCCCAGACTCTACAAAGCTCCTGATAAGCTTCCAGCTTTTAAAATAGAATCTTAATTACCTAAAATAGAATTTTAATTACTTCCTGCAATATGTAGCTGTGCTGCTACTAACCCTCCAAAAGGTATTAGCTGCAGTTTTGAAGCTCCTGTAGTGAAGGTACCTCTTGGTACCTAACTCTTATTAATGTTTTCCTCGATGCACTTTCCTCACCCAAATTCTGTCTTTTCTTTTTCTTTTTTACCTTTCCACACACTCTCTTCTGCCTAGTGAGCCAAACCTGCTTGTCCGTGCCTGTAATCAGTTAGGCCAGTTCTTGCAGCACCGGGAAACTAATCTTCGGTACCTAGCACTGGAAAGCATGTGCACGCTTGCAAGCTCTGAGTTTTCACACGAGGCCGTGAAAACGCACATAGAAACAGTTATCAATGCACTGAAGGTAACTATTGGATCTGTGTATTAACCTGAAATTTGGAGTTGATTTTTTAAAAACAAAGCAAAACCAAACCATGTATCTGTGTGGGCTTGTTGCTTTGCATTCCAAGAGCAGCAAGTTCTCTAGAGTTTTATTCATGCAATAAAAAGGATGTGGAGTGGTTTCTTCGTTGGAAGCTCTTTAAAACATAATGAATGGTAAAGAGAGGCTTCACATCCATCAGTGGGCCTGTGCTTGAACGGCAGCCTGAATCACATGCCACTGTCCTGGGATTTAACATGTTGAACAAGGGAGTGTTGGTTAGAAGGGCAGAGGGCAATTGAAGGGAATGACGATGCCTCTGGGGATGCTGGAGGTGAGGAGGATACCAGAGAAAAGCACCTAGCTGAAGAGAAACAACGGATTGAGGTTTTGACTGAAGGATGCTTAATTTTCTTTCTCTGTTTTCCTCCCAAATGACTGACTATCGCCATGCAGCTAGAGCTGGACTTGGCTTTAATCTCTTGCCCTTGCCACTAAAATTAATGTACAGCAACTCTGGGAGGGGATCACCGTCCCACAGGGAAGAGACCCAATACAGTAGTTGGTGGGGCTCACCACTACCCACTACCTCCTGTATCTGGATCCTTGTTCTTTTCTGACCCGTTCCTTCCTGCAGTTCATGGTGCCCTTAGATGCATCAACGTCACCACAGTCTAGTTCTTAATACTTTCTAGTCAAAGTATTAAAGCAGGGGCCACCAATCTTTTTGTGGGTGCATGATATCATTTAGATTTTTGAGCAAGTGCTGTGGATGCCACCCACACTGCTAACTTACCATTTCTGTCTCCCAGATTAACTCCTCCCCATGAGTAAGAAAGTGTCTGTGTGTGCAATTTTTTTTTTTTTTGCTTTTCCAAGGGATCTGGGTAAAAGTTGGATCCTGTAGAATTCATCTGGACCATAAAAAGCATATAGAGCAGCTGGAAGAGGAAGTAGGGTAGAGTGTCAACACTTCTACCTTCTTCCCTTAGATCTCAGCACCCACCTTCTGACAAATATGCGACAAGCCACTCTCTCCACTTCATGACTAATGGGGCTCAGAGGCTTTGTGGGCATCAGGGAGAGACCCTGGAGGGACCCTAGTTTGAGCTACTGCTAGCCATTGCCCCAGGGGTGGAGAACATGCAGCCTTCCATATGTTGCTGAACTAAAAACTCCCATGAGACCCAGCCAGCATTTGGGAGACCTCAAGCTCCCCAACTCTGTGTTACTGCTACTTTGCTTGCATAGTTTGTTGGCCCCCTACTGAGGAGTCTTGTGTGGGTACAACCGGGGGTGGGGTGGGGTGGGGTGAATGCCTTGGTGTCATTCATTACATGGTTATCCTTCCCTTGATCCAGGACTCTTAATTAGTAATATTTAATAAATAATCATTCCACTTAAAATTGTTTTCCTGGCTTTGACCCCAATTGGGATGAAGCCAAGTATCTTGTTTCTTGTTATAAATGCTGTTTAGGATTATTGACTTCGAAACAAATGCCGCCTGGTACTGATTCTAGGTGCAATTCAGGCACTAGTATCTGTAGCGTGGGCACTGCGATAGTCTGCTTTAAAATTTGGACACGTCTTAATTGTTGTTTCCCCAAATCTCTCCCTTTGTGTTGATCTTTTACCATTGTGATGTCCTTTGCAGACAGAGCGGGATGTAAGTGTGCGACAAAGAGCGGTGGACCTCCTGTATGCCATGTGTGACAGAAGCAACGCCCAGCAAATTGTAGCTGAAATGCTGAATTACCTGGAAACTGCTGATTATTCTATTAGAGAAGAAATTGTAAGTAGTAGTAGTAGTAGTAATAATAATAATAATAATAATAATAATAACCCTCATCATCTGAGCTGTCTTCACCGTTGAGTGCTGCTATAAATTTAGAGCTGCAAGATGACATCAACCTTTGCTAAGCTAAACATAGCATCTGACAATTTCAATGTGACTACTGTGTACAAATGCTAATTCCAGTGTCTGGTCACCTCTGTGCTGACTTCTAGAGGAGTAGCCATAACAAAATTATTTTAAGTTTCCACGGGTGACAATCTTTTGGTGGCTGTTTAAAGTAGATGGCAGAATTTCTTGCACTGGGTTTATTAAATTGTATATGATCAGTCTAATCACAGTAAAATGTGCTTTGCTTTTACTTCAGTTAATCCTAAAATATATTGTCTCTGGATCACCCTTTTACATTTGTTTAAGGTATTAATCAATATTGGATACGTTGCACTAAGGAGGGTATTTATACTAACTAGTTTGGATGAAATGAGAGATGTAGGAACAGTGGTGCGTTTAGTTTTCCTTTATTTTTTTTTGAATGGATAGGTATTAAATGCTGTAGAAATTCATTGTTTGAATGAAGTTGCTTCATAATTTGGTGTTGTGTGTGTTTGCTCAGGTGCTGAAGGTTGCGATTTTAGCTGAGAAATATGCAGTGGACTACACTTGGTATGTGGACACCATCTTGAATTTGATTCGAATCGCTGGAGACTATGTCAGTGAAGAGGTGTGGTACAGAGTCATCCAGATTGTAATTAACAGAGATGATGTGCAAGGATATGCAGCAAAGACAGTCTTTGAGGTAAGACATAATTATTGTTTGGAAGCCTTTTTCTTCCAGCATCTCACTGTAAACTAGTAATGAAAGCCAAGTGGTAAGGAATAATTCTGGTCCAGGTGGATGTTTGACTTCTTTCATCATTCCCCTTTGCTGGCATTTTCTATTTATGCTCTTTTCTTACTTGCTTCTGACACTTCTGCGGTTCTGTAACTTTGCCTTGTCCCTTCCCTTAATTTCATTTTTAGCAATAGACCCACAGGGTATGACTTTTTCATTGTACAGTGGTGCCTCGCAAGACGAAATTAATCCGTTCCGTGAGTCTCTTCGTATAGCGGTTTTTTCGTCTTGCGAAGCAAGCCCATTGACAGCTTAGCGGATTAGCGCTATTAGCAGTTTAGCGGCTTTTAGCGGCTTATCAGCTTAGCGGATCAGCTGATAAGCAGCTTAGCTGCTTAGAAAAGGGGGGGGGAGGGAAAAAACCCTGCAGGAACTCGCAAGACATTTTCGTCTTGCGAAGCAAGCCCATAGGGAAATTCGTTTTGCGAAGCACCTCCAAAACAGAAAACCCTTTCGTCTAGCGGGTTTTCCGTCTTGCGAGGCGTTCGTCTTGCGGGGCACCACAGTACTAATGGTGTATTACTTACATGGAGAAATCCTTGTCTCAATGAAAATAAACATGAAGGTAGACTAAAGTTTGAATTGGGAAATGTTTTTGAGGCACTGTGAGGGGGGAGAGAATTGTTTCATGTGAAAATTTGTGTAAACTTCACTCCTTAGTGGATGAGCGGTTGCCTAGAATGAGGAAGAATGAATGATGGATGATGATGCCAAGGGGCCAATAAACTTTGATAAACTGTCTTGTGAATGCCACAGATAATTACACAATTATTACTGCCTGCACTTCCCTGCATTTTATTTCTGTTAACTGCTCTCTTTCTCTTTCTTCTTCTTCTCTCTCTCTTATATATGCTTCTCAGGATAATACTTAATGCATCTGATGAAGGGGTCTGCAGCCCACAAAAGCCTATATGCCATAATAATTTTGCTAGTTTTTTAAAGGTGGCACAAGACTCTTCATTATTTGTAATGTTGCAGCTGGTGCTTTCTCTACATTGCCCAAATATGCTTATATTGAAATAGTTTTATTAAAAATGAAATTTAGAAAGACTGGAATAGTCCAGTTCTGAATCCAAGAAATTATAATTGGCTAGTGATGCAAATAACTTTTCTATAAACACCTCAATAGTTTGAAGTAGCACTTGGCCAAAGTGTTGTAGTTATAACTGTTAGGGTGCATGGTCAATAACTGGTGCTGTCTTCCTCCTGAGCTGACGTGACCTTTGCACTTGGGTGACTGCTGTCACTTAGGCATACTGTATCCAGGTTGGGTAATAATCCTTTTAGGGCTCTGGGTACCTGGCCCTCTTTCCCTGTTATGAGCCACTGCTGTCAAGAGTGCATTGTCATATGCACCCCTGTGCCGCCACCCCTCTCAAAGGCCAGGTTGGCACTTTCTTTCTTCTTGTCAAGATTAACTAGCTGTCTTGCACGAGTTGTGTACTTGAAACTGATCCTCGCTCTGCAGGCTTCTGATAAGACCCCTCTGTTTTGAGCAGCTTTCTGCACAAATTGCACTACTCCCTGACACAATGAGATAAACCTGCCTTGCTGCTAAGAGCTAATCTTCCATCTGTTCCTCTAATCTGTTGTGTTGTGATAGCACGAGCAAAAAATGTTTTGAGCGTGAAAAAGTTATTTGCCATTCTTATTTCTCTTAAGTTAGCCTTATAGTGGTGACTTTGGAGGAGAGAAGAACTTGGCCATGCCATAATAATAATAATAATTAATAATTAATAATGCAACATTATATCCTGCTTTGCTGTAATTTGTTTGTTTCAAAAGCTTCTCTGAGAACTTTGACTTACCAGTACCTAACAAGCACTTTTTAAGGATTTATGTATTATGCTAACTTTCGGAACCTTTTTTAAAAAATGGGATCTCTTTTCTTCCCTCCTCCCCTTGCAAATACCTCCTTTTGGGTCTGTTTCTTTTATTTCTCTCTCTTAAAATATATTACTATTTTTAATTAAAGCTGTTAACTCCTTTTGTGATTTCTGGTCAAAAAGCAGGATATACATCTAAGAACAACAACTTTTCCAATACATTGGGCAGGAGTAAAAAGGAGGGCAACTAGTAAACGGATTTTCCTCATTCCATTGTGTTTGTACTTCTTGTACAGATGCAGGAAACTAGCAGTCCATACCACAGAATGGAACAGAACGTTCCTCCTAGAGCGGTAGAAGTTACTTCCATGTTTAAAGTGTTGTTGCAGAGTGCAGGGGAGAGGGAGGACTGCAAACTCTTCTCTCCAGTTCAAGCATATCTTCCCCACATACGGCACAATATCCTCCAAATAATGCCAGCCATTTAGTATCGGTTTGGAAGAGACCAGTAGGTTATTGGATTCAGACTCATAACTTCTTGCCACCCTGCTCTCCATGTGTGAGTCCAGTTTGCCCCTTCACCTGTGCTATATGCACAATGCTGGACCAATACTCAAATGAAAACCAAGCTGCATGCCAAGGGATCCCAGACCTTCAGTCACTAGCCAGTCCCAGATTATAAGGAAACTCCTTCCAACCCAATGGAGATCAGGCAGGCCTCATGTCTTCCAGCTGGTAGGTAATCTTGCTCTAATCAATATCATGTTTCTAGTTGTGACAGTCACTGATGCCCTGGAGGGAAGGGAGAAACCCTATGTAGACACTGCTGTGAGGCACCCACATAAAAATTCAAAAAAATCCTGAATCTTCACCAGCACTAATGTTTTAGGTGCATGCATGTACTGAATCTAGCAACTTTATGATGGGCTTCAAATGTCTTCAACAGGCGCTTCAAGCACCGGCCTGCCATGAGAACCTGGTAAAAGTAGGTGGCTACATCTTGGGAGAGTTTGGAAATCTGATTGCTGGGGATCCAAGATCTAGGTAACAACACTCTCTTGAACCTGGGGGTGGCAACAAGGAATTAATAACTGTGGCATAATAACTACGCAGCCAATTTTAAAGCAGTCTATCTACAATAATAATGTGTGATCTTTCTGTCATTCTATGCCAGCAAAGTCACTTGCCCAGTCTGTCTCCAGAGCTTTTGGCTTTGCCCCTCCTAACTATGTTCCTCTCCTCCCAGGGTGGAGTGGGGGCCCTTGAGTCAGGAGTCGCTGATACCCCATTTTTGTCTGACATGGCCCATGGAGAATTTATTAGAATAGCGCTCAATGTGTGCAGAAGGACATGCGGCTGTGAGGAGAGAATGCCATCCTTTGTGTTTAAAGTAACAATTCTGTAAACTAGTGGATGAAATAGGATTCTGAGATCATGACAAGAGAAATTTCATTACTTAAGTACAGTGCTACCTTGGTTCTTGAATTTAATGCGTTCTAGGAGTCCGTTCGACTCCCGAACATTCGAAAACCAAGGCACGGCTTCTGATTGGCTGCAAATCATTGTCAACTCGCAGTTTTAATGGTAACTTTGTTCTTGTTCCTTTTTCCTCTCTTTTCCTCCCTTCCACCCCAGCCCTTTGATCCAGTTCAACCTGCTGCACTCAAAGTTCCACCTATGCAGTGTTCCAACCAGAGCGCTGCTTCTGTCTACGTACATAAAATTTGTGAATTTATTTCCTGAGATAAAAACAACTATTCAGGATGTGCTGCGCAGTGATAGCCAACTGAAAAATGCTGATGTTGAGCTGCAGCAAAGAGCCGTTGAGTACTTGAGACTCAGTACAATTGCAAGTACTGACATCTTGGTATGTATTCACATGAATGTGAAGTTAATTCTTGGCAGCTGTGTCTAGAAATACCCCCCTTTTTTACACCAGCAATAATTGTGCTTGGTTGGGGGGGGTTGAGTGGGGCGAGGGGGGTCGTTAATTGACTGTAACAAATGGGATGATGTAACATACACCATGTGGGGGTTATACTTTAAGGCAGAGGTTGAGAAACGTGATCCTCCGTGTTGGACTCCTGCTAGCCCAGCTAACATGGCCAGTGATCAAGAATGATGGGAATTATAGTCTAGCAACAACAGAAGGGCCAGAGATTCTCCATTCCTCCTTTAAGAAATCACAATTTTTTCCCTACCTCTTCCAAGTATACATGCTCTGGTCTCTTATGGCTTGTTTTCCCTATAAGGCAACGGTGCTGGAAGAAATGCCCCCATTTCCAGAGAGGGAGTCCTCCATTCTGGCTAAGCTCAAGAAGAAAAAGGGCCCCAACACAGTTACTGACTTGGAAGAGACAAAGAAAGAGAGGAACTCTGATGTGAATGGGAGCACAGAAGCTACTCTTGTAAATGCCAGCACTGTGGTAGGTTGGTTTCAGCAGCGTAACATACCAGTTCTTGGAGCCAGGTTGATTATAAGGGAAATGGAATGTCTGCATATAACCCTAGTGGAGAGGTCTCCTTCCAGGCCTTAACTATACTGGTAACCAGGAAAGGCCAATTTGGATACACTTCAAAATCCAAATTAATTTGCTTTATGAATGGCTGGGTTAGATATTTTCTCAGTCATTTTTCTATACATTTTGGTCATGCCATGCCACTGGGCCATTTTCTTGTACTGAGATCTAAACCCCACAACAACTTGGGTCTGGGTTACCTTTTGACTGCCTGGGCCTGTATATCTTAGCTCAATCACTGAAATCATCCGGAAGATTACTGTTAGTTGTCTCTTGTGTTTCGGAAGCCCTATGGGTTTTAACTAGAGGTCAGTCAGGCTTCTAGTCCTATGCTGTGGAATATTCTTCCAGCAGAAATACAACAGGTAGCCTCACTGCTAACCTCCGGGTGTCTCTTGAAGACTTCTTTGTGTCGACAGGCCTGTTCCGTGGTTTAAGCTTTTCAGATGAGTGGGCCATTTTTATCATCATTTTGTATTTTTTTAAATGGTATTTTATATATATTTTTATAAACCTTGTTGTACACTACCCTGAGATTTTATATAAGAGAGTGGTCTGTAAATATAAATATTATACGTACACAGGGAGGTGGGTCTTATTCCCAGTCTAACAATGTGTCCATGTTGATTTAATGGGGTGACAATGTAAGAAGCCTGTGAGTTTACTCCTCAGAGGAAAAGTATACTGAGAATCCTGGCGTGGGTTGCAAGAGACACAGCAACATGCCAGGCTTCCTCTTCTTATGACTTCATTTACAACCTCCTCAGCAAGTTCCTTTCCCCTTTAGATCTTATACCTGTGATAACTGCTCGTCTGCTCACGTTTTCATGCCGTGTTACTGCTCAAATTGATTTGCTGTCTCCTTTTCTGATAACGTTAAATGCTTTGTGGGTCAAGGAACGGGATGTTATTGCTAAATCAAATTAATGTGATGAACGACACAGTTTTCTTAATGAAAGAACTTCACGTTGGCTGGGGAAAGTGAGCTGGGGACTTGGCCCGGTTTGTATCTTATCAGCAGACATGCTTTAATCACAGAACTTTCCTTTTGTCTCTTACAGTCTACTCCATCTCCTTCAGCAGACCTTTTAGGACTTGGCACAGCCCCCACGACAAACTCTGTTCCGGCCCCAGCATCTAGTGGCAGTTTATTGGTAGATGTGTTTTCGGACACCTCTGCAGCTCCCGCATCTCTAGCTCCAGGTTCTGAAGATAACTTTGCAAGGTACATAATAAATCAAAGCATTATAGGAGTGGTGGGAAGCAATTGTTCCCCCTTTCTCTTTCCCAGCTACTACCAGGTTCCCTTCTTGCATGTTTCACTGAGAGAGCAACAAAGGTTGGCAAGTCATCTTAACTCATGTACGACACTATTCGCCTTGCTAGGATTGGCCACACTTTTTTATTTTTGGGGAAGACATCTTATTCATCACATAGTAGTCTGGGCACTGGATGTCACTTTCCTGTAAATCTTAAATATCTCTTCCATATAACTGGAAAGCATTTTTCTCTCCGTGGCTGAATTCTCTTGATTGTAGAATTGGATAGGGCTGCAAACAGATAAAATTTCATGGAGGGCCAGACCTGGCCCACCAGCCACAAGTTGACCACCTTTCCTTTAGGGTAAGTGCATGCATGGCAATGAGAATAATCATAATGGTATTAATTAAATATCTGGTTAATAGGAATAGATAATAATAAAAGGATGAATACAATCAATATATTTTGATGTGGGAACAGCAGTATTTGCTCTAGTTTGGTAGTTTCTCCTGTTGCATGTGTGAAACCTCCCCCCCTTTTTAAAAACACACACCAAACTAATGACATTCCTTCTCTGTCCATTAAATCAAGTACTGGTAGCTTTATGAAACATCACTGGTCAGGTCTCTTGATTCAACAGTGTCCACTTGCAGTTTTGCACTTGCCAGCACCTTCACATAAAGTTCTTAGTGCAATGCTGCAGTGTTGTGGCCTGAGTTTGGGAGTTGTCTTTATTTATTTTAAACATTTAAACCATTGTCTTAAAAGACAGTGTAGAAAAACTTGAAAATGCTTGAAGACAAATGTCAAGCTCTGTCCATAACTCAGAAGAGTGCTGCAAAGTTGCAATGTGGTGGACAATCTTGAGCAAAGCCATTTCAAGAACTGGGGTATATGATAAGAGTACATAAATACCATCAAGGGGGAAATGTCTCTAAAATTGTTGAGTTTCTTTGTGCTCAATAATTCAGGATTGTGTGTGCAAGCAAATTTTAGATTTAGTGTATCTATAGATTGGAATCCCAAAATTGCTTGAATAGACTTCCAGGTCTGCAGCAGGACTTCAGCCTTCCCATTGAACTAGACTAGCACAGCCCTGTTTTGGTTGTGCCCAAACACTGTTGGTTACAAACCACTGAGTCTTTCTCATAAGCTATTGAAAATGCTGCTCTTACACTGTAGCCCTGTACCCACTTACCTGGGAGTAACAGCCAATACCACTCCTACTCCTACTCCTACTAATAATTTTATTATTTATACCCCACCCATCTGGCTGGGCTTCCCCAGCTACTCTGAGCAGTTCACATCATAATATATCATAACATACGAAAATATCAGGCATTAAAAACTTCCCTAAACAGGGCTGCCTTCAGAAGTCTTCTAAAAGTCGGATAGTTGTTTATTTCCTTGACATCTGATGGGAGGGTATTCCACAGGGTGGGTGCCACTACCGAGAAGGCCCTGTGCCTGGTTTCCTGTAACATCACTTCTCGCAGTGAGGGAACCAGCAGAAGGCCCTTGGAGCTGGACCTCAGTGTCTGGGCTGAACAATAGGACTTCTTTTTCACTAAGTAGGTCTAAGATAGTGCTGTTAATGGAGTTGGGAGGAGGGATTTTTCCTCCTCCCTAAGTTTTCCTTTCCTTACTAACTAACCTCTCCCTTTCTGTGTGCTGCCTCTTCTCTTCTTTTCTCTTCTCTTTTCGTCTCTTTCTGCTGCTTCACTTTAGTCCTGACCTATCTTCAAATGAGCAGGTGGTTTCTGAGGAACCAGCTGATGCTGTGCATGATGCTGATGAGCTTTTTCACACGTAAGCAATACTAAATCCTTGCAGGACTGGGCAACTAGTACAACTTCTTACTTTTTTAAAAAAAGCACATCATTTCAAATGATTTTACTTGTTACTGCTTGTTCTGGCCTGAGTATGATCTGCCTTGGAGCAGGCGTGATCAAAATGTGCTTGTGAATCGTCATAGGGAGAACAACCTTTTTATCTTCTTATCCAGTTTTTAATCTAATCCAGGAAGGTAACTGAGTAGAAAAAGTAGCAAGCTTTTTTAGAGTGTAAGAAAGGCAATAGAATTGCTTGTAATGGAAGCTGGCATCAATTGCTTTGGATCTTGGTAATTATAGATCAAATGTTTTCAAAGTTTACATGTTGCCTAACTGCAAAAGCTGTGGGCTGGTTCTACTTGATATTGTAGTCAAGTGGTGAACATGCAGGTATGAGGGAGTCCTCACACAACTATCTCTTTAAATACAATGCAGCATTGTCATTTCACACATCCTGCATCTGGAGGCTGAGTGATACACACACACACACACACACACACACACACACACACACACACACGTATTTGTGAATCGGCTCTATGATACTCTCTGGCAGTCAACACACAGCATATTCTGGGATAGAGCTCTGCAGTGTTGATGAGTATTCAAAGGCATCAAATATCGAGGCTTTGGCTCTTGCAGTGTGCCAGAATGTCTAGTCTTTCCTTCAGGAAAAATAGTGAAGTAAGAACCAAGACTGTGACTGGGTCCTAAACTCTTACTAAACTAAAGTAATGCAAATGCTGTTACTTGTTGTGCATTTTGCAAAGCAGTTTGCAAGGTCTGCCTACTCGTAGCATTCCCATGAGCTAGGCTGTCGATCCTATTTTACAGAAGAAATATTGAGGCTGCATGTTTTGTCCCAGGTCACATAGTAGATCTCCAGACCCATAGCTAGTTTGTACTGTTTCTCCCATTGGTCTAACCCACATAATTTACCTAATACATAAAATTCCAAAACATTTTTAAAAAACCATTTGCCTTGGGCAACCACAATTTGGCAACCACCATAATCTAAAGCTCTTCATAATGCATTGCTGTCTGTCTTCCGATTCATTGTGTTGGTAGGTAATTGATGTTTGAAGCCTGAGCTAATTAGTCATAGCTGGGAGAGAAAACACCATGCCTACCCCAACTTGGCAATAGTTAATACTTAGAATGGCACCAAGCAAGTGATGTGCCATTTTAATGTTTCTAAGATGCCCTAGGGGATATTGTCATGTCTTTCAAACTTCAGTCTTTTGCTCCTACCAGTTGCCCAGTCCTCAAAGCATGGATGTTGTGGCTCCTTAACCCTTCCCCCCAATGTTTCTGTGATTGGGGCAGCTTGGAATAGTTGAGGAATAAAGCAAATTTTGCAAGGACTATTTGACCTACAGCTTACTTCTTGATTTTGATTCTATCTTGGTTCTTGCTACTTCTTGACTTCTTCTAATACTCCTGGGTGCACAGATGTCTGTCTGCATCCTTTCTATCTAAAGCAGTTGGTAACAACATGTGTTTTATCTAAAACATAATTCCTATATTGTGCCTGCTTCTCTCTTTCTAGGTTTGTTTGCAAAAATAATGGAGTCTTATTTGAGAATCAGTTGCTACAGATTGGTTTGAAATCTGAATTTCGGCAGAACCTGGGTAAGAACAACACAGGTTATGATAAACTGCATTCTACAGTATTACCTTAGGTCCTATTTTTGTAAGAAGTGTCATGTTTGGGCCCCTAATGAAATATTGCTGGGCCTTTGTAAGAATGTAAGAAAAGCCCTGCATATTATACCGTATTTTTCGCTCCATAGGGCGCACCGCCCCATAGGACGCACCTAGGGTTTTTTTTGGGGGGGGGAATAAAGGGGGGGAAATTATTTCCCCCCCCCCCCGGCGCGGGGGAAGCTCAGGCTTGCTGTCCGCAAGCCTAGGGAGCCTGGCGGGAAGTCGCGCAGGTCTCCCCAGGCTTGCGGAGAGCTGTGCGAAGCCCGGGCACGCTTTTCAGCGCGCCCCAGGCTTCAGAATGCAGGCAGCTCTGCGCAACCCTCGGGAACCCGGCGCGACTTTGCGCCGGGTTCCCGAGGGTTGCGCAGAGCTTCCTGAAGCCTGGAGTGCGACAGGGGTCGGTGAGCACCGACCCCTCTCGCTCTCCAGGCTTCAGCGAAAGCCTGCATTCGCCCCATAGGACGCACACACATTTCCCCTTCATTTTTGGAGGGGAAAAAGTGCGTCCTATGGGGCGAAAAATACGGTAATTAATTCCTTTTCAAGCTTAAGTAGGCTTGGGTGGTGGTTTAAATAAAACACTCATAAGTGTTGCCTTGTTTCTTTGCAGGTCGGATGTTCATATTTTATGGGAACAAGACTTCAACACAATTTTTGAATTTTACTCCAGCGCTAATCTGTTCAGATGAACTCCAGGCTAATATCCTTTTGTCACCTGAAATATAAACATTGTTCTTAAGCGCAGGAATCAGACTGTATGCTGCAGGGACCAGTGGCGTAGCGTGGGGGGTGCCAGGGGTGCCGGCCGCACCGGGCGCAACATCTGGGGGGGGCGCGAGTCCAGAGGGAAGGGACAAGTTCCTTCCTCCGCTGGGCTCCCCGCTGCCGCCGCGCTCCACTCACTGCTCGCAGGAGGAGCAGCCGCTGCAGCAGCGCCGCCGCTGCCACCGACGCCTGGTCGGGCACGGGCAGCCTCCGCACCCCGACGCCGCCGCCATCCCCTCGGCCCAGCCACAGGCGGCGGCTGCTTCTGCCGACGGGGAGGGAGGAGAGCTCCGAGGGGCCTCGCCGCGCCCTGCGCTCCCCAAACCCCTCCGAGAGGAAGCCGGTGGGCGGGCGAGGGGCTGCCAGCGGAAGGGGGCGCCGCTGGCTCCGGCTCTCAGCGCAAGTCTCAGCCGCGGGGGGGGGGCGGGCGAGGACGGAGCGCGGCTGGAAGCCCCCGGACCCGGCCGGGAGGAGGCGAGGCGCTCGCCAAGCCCGGATCTGGAGCGCCTCGGAGCGCGGGCTCCACCTACAGCCCAAGGAGAGGAGGGGGCGGGGAGGCGCCCGAGGGGAGGGGGCTTCGGCTGCCTCGGCTCGCGGGGGCTCCGCAAATAATAAATTTAATAAATTCCTGCTGAGCCTTAAGGGGGGGGGTCCTTGGCTCCTTCGCTCGCCCCCAGCCCCAGTGGCGTAGCGTGGGGGGTGCAGAAGGGCCGGCCGCGACATCTGGGGGGGGCGCGCTCGCACTCGAGGGCTAAAATCCACGGGTTAGGGGGCACAAATTACTTGCCTTGCCCCGGGTGCTGACAACCCACGCTACGCCACTGGCAGGGACTGCAGTTCAGTAGGAAGAATTGGAGAACATTGGGCAGAAGTGTTCATTGCATTTCTTGGGGGACCACAATATAGAGAAAGGTGATTTAAGGATAATCATGTCAGGAAGGTAGACTGGTTCTGTGTTTGACCTAGAAAAGAAAATCCCTTCTCTTTAGAATGGTACCTTGGGTGACAAACACTTCGGGCTACAGACTCCGCTAACCCTGTAGTAGTACCTCGGGTTAACAACTTTACCTCAGGATGAGAACAGAAATCATGTGGCGGCAGTGGGAGGCCCCATTAGCAAAAGTGGTACGTCAGGTTAACGGTTTCAGGTTAAGAACAGACCTCCGGAACGAATTAAGTTCATAACCAGAGGTACCACTGTACTAGGCATTATGCAGGCAGAGTTCCTTGGTTTTAAATTATTTGTTTAAATGACAATGTTTATGGAGTGTGGCTGCCCTTCTAGTGTCAAGGGATCCCTCAAAATGTTCTGTCTCTCAAATGTTGTCAGGTTACTCTTGAAGATAGCTGTCATGCAAACCTGACTTTTTTTTAGATTCTAAAATACCTGTATGTTATGATTATTATTATGAATGCAATTTAATATGCATTTTGGGAAAAATATTAAATAGCTGCTGCAGGGGATCGTGAGCACCATGGGGAGTTCAGGAGATAGAGATGATGTTTCCTATCCGCTGCTGTGATTCTGGCAAAATGCACTCCTCAAACTGTTGTTTGTGTCAGGGGGCTTCCCTCTTGATGCAAAGAGCAGGGTGCGTGAGTAGGTGCATGCCTGATTTTTCCATTTGAAGATGAGGTGCTTTCAAATACCTGCGCGGGCTGTTGCACCAAAGATGGAACAGGCTTGCTTTCTGCTGCTCTGGAGAGCCGGACTAGAACCAATGATTGGAAATGGCAGGGAAACAGATTTTGGCTAAACCATTTAAAGAGAAACTTCCTAATGCCAAGAACTATATATTCAACAGTACAGAAGGCTTCCCTGGGACGTGATGGGATCTCCTCCTCTGGAGCTGTTTAAACAATGGCTTAATGGTCATCTGTCTGGGTCCTGAGATGCTGTGGTTGCATCCTGGAAGGAGCAGGGGGTTGGGCTTAGATGACTCCCATGTCCCTTTCTACTCCACGAACCTATGAAAATGCACTCCTGCCACCCCGTGCAGTTCTGGTGCTGCTCAGGCTCCCTTGCAGCTGTTATTTATTTGCACCCCCCCCCCCCAAGTACTTAAATCACATTTTTGTAATCAATGTCTCATGTTCTAGTTTGGTTATTTGTGACTTTATGGCAGCACTTTTCCAACATTAAGTTAGCCAAATAGCCTGTTTCCTTAACCTGCCACGCCTGAATTTGCAGACGAAACCAGTTGATCCCACTGTGGAGGGAGGTGCTCAGGTGCAGCAGATAGTAAACATTGAGTGCATATCGGACTTCATGGAAGCACCAGCCCTAAATATTCAGTTCAGGTACAACTCTTAATTTGGGTCTATATGTGTTGGGTTTAAGTAAGGACTGCCTTCTAAACAAATGAAACCAAAGGATTGGGGCGTGGAACTACATTTTGGGGTGGAGTTTTAATTTGACAGAAACCTGTGTCTATATGCTTTGAAGACTTAAAAAAAAACAACCTGTGGCAACTGTTTCCTAATGCTCAAAGGTCCTCAAAGGTTTAAATTGTTGCTGTTTGCATGTTTCAGATATGGAGGAACGTTGCAAAACATTTCTGTGAAGCTTCCCATCACACTGAACAAATTTTTCCAGCCTACAGAAATGGCCGCTCAAGACTTCTTCCAGAGGTGGAAGCAGCTAAGCAGGTAAGATGGTTCAGATACTGCACAGCCATTAATGGCACATGCTGTGTTGCTTTAGTCTGGTGGTGCCTACCCATTAACTTGAACCCTTCCAGGGGTGTATGAAGGTGTAAATTATTTCATCAATCAAGCTGATGTAGATGAACATTGACCTCCTTTGTACTAACGTCTCTGCAGGATTGAACTGGAGAAGGACAAGTCCTGCATTTTTCCACAGCTAGCTGTGCACAATACATTTCTTTTATTTATTTATTTTTAACCCTACTGTTCTTCATAAATAAATCCAAAGCAACATATAAAATTACTAAACATTGATAAAAGCATTTCCATAATCACTAAAAAATAGTATATAGATAAGATGAGTTTTTAAATCAGAGAGATAGAGAGAAACATTAAATGAAATCAAAAGTTCAGCAGAGTAACGTGCCTGAAGCTTATAAGGATGAGAGTTCCATGATCCGGGTGCTGCAGTATAAAAGTATCCCAACCAACTGTGCTCCAGAAAATGTTGGAACATATAGCAGGACCTCCAGTGTTGAATTCAGCAGGTGATCAGGATCATATGGGAGGAGGCAGACCTTCAGATATCCTGTTCCCAAACAGTTTAGGGCTGAGGTGAGTGGGGGTTGTGGTCCTCTACATGTTGTTGGACTTTCCTTTGGACCACCCAGAATGGCCAGTAGTCAGGAATGGCAGGAGTCTACAACATCTGGAGGGCCACAGCTTCCTCATCAATGGTTTAGGGCTTTGTAGGCAAGAACCAGCAGCCTGAATTGTTCTTGGGAAAACACTGGGAGCCACTGCAACAAAACTGGAGTGAGGTGATCAGTAAAGTAGACTCCAGAAACCATTTTGCACCAGTTTAAATTTCCAAAAGGGTTTCAGAGGACACTCTGTGCAGAGCATGTTCCAGTTATCCATTTTGGGTGTCACCAGGGCATGTGTGTCAATTACCATCTGCTGAATGTTCCTGTCAGTAATTGATAATGATCCATATCTTTCCCTCTCCCCAATCCCCTGGGGTAATTTTGCAGTGTTTTAAAAACTGGTCCTGCTTGATAAGTTTACATGTAAATTTAACATTTTAGTTGGTTTTTTAAAAGTGGGCAGCCTACCTGAATTGTGGGTGAGTGGTTGGGTGGAAGGAGGGAGGGAGGCAAAACAGACTGCTGAATCAATATTTGGTTCATTGCCTGGCTGATGTCCTTTTTGTGAAGGCAGGAGGAACCTGATCTAACCCTGCAGGGAAAAACTGCTTCAAGCCTCAATTTTTATAGGTTCAGTTTTAACCACCCTTAATTTGCTGGTTCTATGTGAAATGCTGCCTAACTCTCTCATGTTTGTACTGTAAAACCAAAGCAAATGTTAACTATTTTAACCTTGATGTTACTTTGCAGCCCTCAACAGGAAGTGCAGAACATCTTTAAAGCAAACCATCCAATGGATACCGAAATTACAAAGGCAAAGGTGCGTAGCAGGTGGTTGTTACCATTCTTCTTCTTCTTTGGCTATCACTCGTAGCCAAGTTAGATTACTCACCATGACAAGGTGATGGATGATCCCACGATTGAGATTGTTATCACCATTGCTACTTGGGCATTTATAACCTGCACACTTCGTTGCTGTTGCTCCCAGGGTGCTTTGCCAGAAAAACAATAAAAATCATCTGCAATAAAATAAAATGTATCAAACAATGTTAAAACAAAAATGTAAATGAATGTAAAAACACACACACACTGCAGCAAAATCAAACCCAGTTTAAATTGTATTTTTTAAAGTTCTGGGCAAATAAGAATAAAAAAGCTCTTTTCCTAGCCCCTCAAAAGGACATGAGCTTTGGATTCGGGATATCATTCCATGGACAACTGTGAGCCTTTTCTCTGAGTACTGCTCATTTCTGACAAAAGAGGAATCTGGAGAGGCTTACAGGAAATTTTATCTACATACAAGCCCACTTACACACACAACTGAGGTATGGATATTTGCAGTGGAGAGGCCTATGTGCAGTTGGGGTGCTAAGTTCTGGGAATGTTCGGCACATAGAGACCTGCACATAATAAATAGGCTTTCTTCCTGCAGGTATCTATGCCTAATGTGAGAAAATCATGGGGTAGGGGGAAGTACATGAAATGTAAACTGCCAAATGTTACCAGTTCCTTTCAGAGCACAAAGGCTTGTTTGTGCCTAGACCAGGCTTCCTCAACCTTGGCCCTCCAGATGTTTTGAGACTACAATTCCCATCATCCCTGACAACTGGTCCTGCTAGCTAGGGATCATGGGAGTTGTAGGCCAAAAACATCTGGAGGGCTGAGGTTGAGGAAGCCTGGCCTAGACTTTGTAGGGTGGTTCTTCCAGACGTCTGTCTATTGTCTGCTTCTTGTAGGTAGGAGCCTCATGAGTTGTAGCCAGCAATCAAAGCAGCTGAGTTCTTGAAACTTAAATAACCCATTCTTAAAGCATGCAAGGAGTCCAATACAAGGCATTTTGGGGGAAATGTAGTGCAAGAACCACTGCTCCCACTATAATTGGAGACATTCCTGCAAGAGTCGCAGTTCAAACACTGTAGTCCTGTAACCCAAGAGTCTGGTTGTGAGAGGCTGCATGAAGGTTGTTGACCACCATTTGACCTGCTGAGTGTTCAGCATGTTGATCAAGCCCATCTTTTGTAAGGCCCCTTTCCTTCCTTTCTCACCACCTGCTCTTTCTTTTTCCTGGTCTCTGGTTCAAATCCCCTTTTTGGCTTTCCTTTGGCAGATCATTGGCTTTGGCACAGCTTTACTGGAAGAAGTAGATCCCAATCCTGCTAACTTTGTCGGAGCAGGGATAATCCACACAAAATCATTCCAGATTGGATGTTTGATGCGTCTTGAACCCAACCTGCAGGCACAGGTAATGGCTTCTTGTTTACTTGCTGAATGTTTTGAAAGTGTAGAAGAGCAAAATGGGAGAGATTTTTTTAAATATACCACATAGTTTTACTATACCCACTTCTGTGACTCTAACGTGCATCAGCCAATATTATGTCTGAGGTTGTTTTCTAGGAACAATCAGCTAAGACAGAGTGAAATATCTTGCGGCTGTTCTATGGTTCCAGCAGCCGTGCAATTATTCTGCTTCCTTGGTTAACATAAGACATAATGCATTCTTTTGAGACCCTGCTTTGGAAATAATACCTGCCAGACAAGTGGTAAAAACCACTTTGCTGTGACTAATTTGCCTGTGTGCAGTGCCACATGCAGGTCTGCACCTAGAACATTCTAGAGCATGGGTAGGCAAACTAAGGCCCAGGGGCCAGATCCAGCCCAGTTGCCTTCTCAACCGTGGACGGTCCGGGAATCAGCGTGTTTTTACATGAGTAGAATGTGTCCTTTTATTTAAAATGCATCTCTGGGCTATTTGTGGTGCATAGGAATTCGTTCACCCCCCCCAAAAAAAATATAGCACATGCCTTATAGGCAGAAGATGCCTGGTTCAATCGCTGGCATCTCCAGGTAGTGGAACACTTGTCAGAAATCCTGGTGTGCGGTTGTTAGTCAGTGTAGGCAGTACTGAGCTAGTTAGACCAATGATCTGTTTATGAGGCAGCTTCCCATGTCACCATGTTTCTCAGGTTCATTTGCCTCAAGGGGTAGGATGAGCACCCTTCTGCCAGCTTCTCTCAGTAGCAGCAGCTAGTGGGATGATCTCTATATGCTCATACATCTTTAGCACTTTCTTCATGCCCTTACGTAGGGAGCTTATTTGCTTGTGTGATACCTTTGTGGGAACTGTTTCTTACCCCCCCATGCTTATGTGCAGCCCAAAGTATACTTCATTTTCAGTTCTAAAGGATAACTGGATTATTTAAAAATGCTGTTGTACTAAAACGTACAGCACTGCTACTCCAAAAAGCTCTACTTTTTTCACGGTCTAAGGATGGCATGACTCTTATGTCATTTTGTGAGTGGTGGGAACTAAGGCACGTGGTAATGATGCACCAGTTTATACTTGCCGTGGAAGATTTTGGAGACACACCAGCTAGGAAGCCAGACAAAATTTTTTATTGCCTGTTCATCTCTCTTAAACAAGGAAACTCCTTAATCCCACACAGATACATCTCAGTCCACTGCCACCTGGTGACTAAACTATGTAATGACACTATTGGTGTTTATACCCCATCCTCCAGCCTAAAAAAGTTCCCAGAGCAGTTTACAAAGATTAGTCATGGAACAGTCTTTGTCCTAAGGCTTGCAATACCAAATACATGATGCAAAAGAGGTGGGGGGAGGAGATAGAAGGGGCAATAGGCAAATTCTGGCACTGGTTCTTAGCCACATCTTTGGTTATCTGTCAGTGAGTGAAACACCTTCATCAGATGTGACTGCAATATTACTGGATGTTGCATTCATGGGATCAGCCCTCTTGGGCACCAAAAATATCCTGGCATCTCATTTGGGCCTCGCTGGAAAGTGATGCTTTGGGGGGAGGTCCTAGATGACACCCCTGCTGAGAACCCAAGGAGAGCCCCGTTTGCCCAGCCAGCCTGTGGTCCAAAACTGTCTTTAGAAAGTTGATGAGGAAAAGGCCACAAATAGGACATAAATAATTAAATGTTGCAAAGATGTTGTGTTTTTAAATGTACACCATCAGCCACTGTTCACTTCCATTCAGATCTTACCTGTATAAATGTGTTGGGGGTGGGGTTTTTTGGGGGGGCAGCCACTGAAAAGTTCTTCTTCTGTTCTTTTCCAGATGTACAGATTAACACTACGGACAAGTAAAGAAACGGTGTCCCGAAGGTTATGTGAATTACTTTCGGAACAGTTCTGAGCCATAATGTGCAACCCCTTCTGATTCTCCATTTCTGCCATTGTCCATGTCCTGCTCCAAAAATGTTTTGTACACCAGTGTCTGCAAAAATAATTGCCACCCCATTCACATCCCTGCCTTAAAGGACCTGTCCCTTTTTATGTGAAACAAATGATATGTGCAACATAAAATTACTTAAATGTGAAAAATAAAATAAAATGACTCTTAGATTTTTGGTACAAAGAAGCTGGGAGGTCTTGTATGTGTGTGGGAGGTCTTGTGTGTCTCAACTCAACTGTGCTTCATATATTTTTGGCAGGAGTTATTTTATTAAAATTCACTTCAGGTATGGTTAATCCCAACTAAATGAAACAGTTTTGCTGGAAATGCCACTGTAAATTGCTAGAGGCATGCTAGAAGAAGAAAAAAAAATATTAAAGAGAAGTTGGTGTGCAGAGAGGGCTAGATTCCATTCCTGCTCTATTGAATGTTACCCCATGTCCTTTTTAAAGGATCTAGATACATCTGAAGATGGATATAAGTATTTGCTTTGTAAAGAACATTTGGAGGCATAAGCACATATTCTGATTCATATTTTAATATCCTCAAATGACTTCCTTTAAATCCCAGCCCTCCACTTTTCTCCAAGTTCTGAACTACCAAAGAGTTATCGTCATGATAAGACGATAAGAAAACCACATTGGGTTCTTGGGTACAACATGTTGTTGTTGGTTTTTTCCAAAGCTCTGGTTGATCATCTAAACATCAGTACACTTTGAATTTAAATTAAGAAATCACTTGAAGTATTCTTTTACCTAAGACTTTCCAAGGGACCCAAGGCATTGGTATTCCTGACCCCCCCCCCCGCACTTTCCAGTTTAACACACACAAAAAAAGAAGCCCCCCCCCCCCCCAATTTAACATCTTCTGAATAATAGGGATAGCCACTAGCTCTGATCAGGGAGAGTTTAGCCTATTCAGATTTGAAATACACTGTGGGATTCTGCAAGTATGATGGTTAGGAAGCTGATTGCTGTCATGTCACCAGAACACTTTTGGTCTAGAACTTGAGAGTCCTGTTTTCAAAAAGTGCAGTAATGGCACCTGTAGTTTGGTAAGATCTATGCATTTGTGGAACATGCTGTGGAACTGGTATCTTCTTTGACAGAAGTAGAATGATCGTTAAGCTGACTACTGTTACACACCTCTGAAGAGCTCCTTAAGAAGTAATTTATGACTACAATTATATATGAGGGCAATGCAAAAATTAAAAAAGTGAAATAAGCTACAACGTTGTCTGATTACAAGTGACAGTTGCTGCTTGAGTTATGAGGCTTTTAAACAAATAACAACGTGGCTTACTCTGTCCCAGTGTCTGGAATTAACTTACTAAAAACTGAAAATCCACTTTCCTTCTTAAAGTGGCTATTGGATCAGAAACATATTGACCAACTTCTCCAATCAAATTTGATGAGTTATATTGAAGCACATTGTATGGAACTACCTGGTGTGTAACCTGGTAAAATAATAAAACAGTAACTCTTACATTCTCCTATCACTGGGGAAATTTTTAGGAGTTGTCATTATGACAGGCCCATTGCATTACTGTGATTACACTATTGGAAATGGTATTGTAAATGGTATTAAGCATTCAGAGGTGTTCTGAAGTGTGTCTTATTGCAGATGCTGGGAAGAACGGCCATCTCATTTTTAACATAGATCCGTCCCACTGGAAGCATAGTTTGTCTCCTTTTTAATTCCACCTTAATACACTGTTTTTGTGTACTGTTCACTTGTGTAATTTTTGCAAATAAATGTGGTTTTATTCACAAAGGGTGATATTTAACTAAATTATACTCAGGGTAGGCCATGTGGAATTAATGGACTTCTTAGATAAGTCCATTGACTTCAGTGGATTTTCTCAGAGTATGACTAACATTGGATATCATTCATAGAGAAAAAGGACTCTAAATATAGGAGGCTCAATGACCAACTGTATATACGAGTAATCAAACTTTATGCAAGACTTCATCTCTGATATGAGCCATATAGGCATTGTTTTGAAGAAAACTTTTTTTTTTTTTTAAAAAGTTTCTCTTTATTGGGATAAATGACCTTGATTTACCAAAGTTGTGTGTCCTCCTCCATCTCAAGCAGAAGTTAACAGTTTCTGTGGCTAAAGCAGTATTAGTAATTAAGGTACAGTATTTGTTTTGTTGACATGTGAAAATACCTGAACAGGAAGACAAAATATTGTGCACTTTTAGGCCTACACTCCAATATGTAATGTGTAGTCATCTCACTTGTAAAATAAAAATAAAAATCACAAGCTTATATGGTGGGCTTTGATTATTATGACTGTAAAAAAATTGAAAATATAAAAAAACTAATCATGTTATCTTTAATGGAAAAAATAAATGGCTAGAAAAGTAAAAATTCCTTTCTTTTTTTCATTCCCAGAGCATGACTTCTTTTCCTACCTAGTAGGGCTAACAAATGTGAAAGTTTCATTTTATAGTCAGCAATTCAGAATTATGATTTAGATAAATACAAAACATCACCACCTACTGTGCATAGGAAATGAAAGCCTGATTGCATAGGACAAAGACTTTGGCCCTGATTTATTTATTGCAACTCTCCAGTCCATTGACCATTGAAGCAGAGTACCTTTGAGTGTTTCCCAGCCAGCAAACTCATAACTCAGTGCCTTCCAGCTAAATATGTGATTTCTTATTTTATTATTTTATCACTCATTTCCCCCCAAGCTATTCCCTTTTTATTTTATGTTTTCTTCTCCTGGTCTTAGGGATCTGCTTAGAGTGAGGTTGGATGAAGACATTAGCCTCTTGGGATCCCTGCATTAGTGTTTCCTGGCTCACATTTTTACTGATCTAATGACAGAAATGAAGCTCACATGGATCTGTACTTCACCTACTTCTAGTAGTGTTAAGAGTTGGGGGCAGGGCACATGCAAGTCTCAGGACCACTCCTTGGCTTGTCAGAAGTAGAACTGCAGGACATGTAATGAATGAGTAGCTGTTCGGCTTTAGTGAAGCACCTCTGCTATAATAAAAATAAAAATAAATAAATAATAGTGCCCCATGGCAAAATGAGAGCATCCAAAAATAAGGTAGTACCATAGTTTACTAGACAGGCTGCCTGGGTATGTAGAAGTATAGAAGTTTGAATTAGGAGAAAAGCCCACAACCTGACAAGGATTTGCAAGCTTCCAGGAGTTATTGAATGCTGATGGCAGATCAGGCTAATATAAGCCATAATGTTCTGTCTGAGGTCAGAAGCATCTAGGATTTAGAAAATAGCGATTTGACAATTAGCAGATACACATGTCTGTTTAAAGAAGAAAATATTGCAACTATAAAATAACTTGCAAGGTCCCCAAACGACAAGCTGTGTTTTACAGTGGTACCTCGGGTTACAGACGCTTCAGGTTACAGACTCCGCAAACCCAGAAATAGTACCTCGGGTTAAGAACTTTGCTTCAGGATGAGAACAGAAATCACATGGTGGCAGTGCAGCGGCAAGCAGGAGGCCCCATTAGCTAAAGTGGTACCTCAGGTTAGGAACAGTTTCAGATTAAGAACGGACCTCCAGAACAAATTAAGTTCTTAACCCGAGGTACCACTGTACTGAACGGAGGGCCAAACAGGAAGCAGGAAGTGAAGCTGAAAAGTAGGGTTAAGAATTAAAGGAGCAGCAGTGCTATTTTTCTAGAAAAAGGTGCCAGAACTCACCATGAACGCCTCCTTTGTTCTCTTAGAATAGCAATGGCGTCCACCTGAGAGGAGTCAGAACTGAGTTCCAGAGAGTTCCGGCTGAAAAAGGCCCTGAGGAGCAGTATAATTTCAGGCCTTACTGAGGACTTTCAAGCAGCCTTGGTTAGGAGTAGTTCCCTTGGAATAAGGTTTGTCACCTGAAGATGTTTGTTTATAAATATTTTAAAGCATAGAAAGTTGATTCCATAGTCAATCCTAACTGATCTTCCTTCCCCTTGTTCTATTCTAGCAAAAGTATGTGTCACACGTCCTGTCCTTGTCACACAAGCTTAAGATGCCCCTTTTGGTTTGTTATGGTGATATTATCACTTGGGTAGTGGCATTGCCTATAGGCTTTAAAGTGTGTCATAGTGGAGTTGGCTTTTAAAATGAAGGAGCGTCTCCACCTCCATCGTTCACTGAGGTCCAGCACCGAGGGCCTTCTGGCGGTTCCCTCACTGCGAGAAGCGAAGTTACAGGGAACCAGGCAGAGGACCTTCTCGGTAGTGGCACCCACCCTGTGGAATACCCTCCCATAATATGTCAAGGAAATAAACAACTATCTGATGTTTAGTAGACATAAGAAGGCAGCCCTGTTTAGGGAAGTTTTTAATGTTTGATGTTTTATCGTGTTTTTAATATTCTGTTGGGAGCCGCCCAGAATGGCTGGGGAAGCCCAGCCAGATGGGTGGGGTATAAATAATAAATTATTTATTATTAAAATGAGAAAAGGTAAAATGCATGAAGCATTTTAAGGAAAGATGGACGTTAACACACTGCAGGTGATCCCTCTCTGTATCAACCAAATTCTGTATACAGATTTTCTTGGATCAATAGTACTCTGTGTGCATTCGTTAGCCATGTGTAAATGTATGTGATTTGGAAGAGCTCTCGTGTCTCACTGCTAAGATTGCAAAACATTTGCCTTGTTCAATATGAACATAGGAATCTGCCTTATCCAGAGTCCAACCATTGCTTTATCTAGCTGATTGGTCTGCTGTCCACACTACCTGGCAGCGGCTCTCTCTCCCACCCTTACCTGGAAAGGCCATGCATTGAACCTGGGATCTTCCATAGATACAGCCGTTAATGTCACAACTTGCCCAGGAGCTGGTTCTCGTTTTATGAGGGGTCTTTTGTGGCACATTTTGTTTCACCACTGTATGATCCGGTCATTTTGAAGGCAACTTCAGGCAATCCCACCCCAAATCCACAGGTATGCTGGGCAGCTTCCAATTTTGTAATGGTGGTAATATTATTGCTCTTTGTTAAGATTAGTTTATTCTGCTTTCGCCCCCAACTTAGGTTTAGGTTAACACAGTGAAATAAACACAGCATGGAATCAGCCCTGGCGTGGACCTCTATGGAAGATATTGAGAGGTAGGCTGCTTTCAACTTGTCAGACAATCACTCTGTATGCGTGACTTGGAATATTGGTCCTTGATCAAGAAAGCACAACTTTAGAGTTGCTCCTCTATCCCCACCTCTATAAAATAATATGGGGACACCATTCGTGTTTTGATGCATCCTGACTTTATTGGCAATCTATTGAACACTTTTTATTGCTAATTCATCTAACACACTGAAAACTGTGAGGGAGAAATATATGCCTTTAAGCAAATGTAAGCACGAAACCATTTCTTATAAAGTGCTGAAACCTTATACACAACTTCATCTAAACCAATCTGCACTTAAGGCCAAAGCCCCTTAAAATCTAGGACAAGCATCTTAGCCTAATCTGTTTATCTGTTGTGATAAGGTATGAGCCAAGTGCCTCCACTTAATTCATGACCTGCATGAATTGCTATCCTAACATTACATGCTTCCACAATATTCCATAGGAGTGCATTCATATGTAATCATTCATACCTGGATGGTTGTTTCCAGAGGGTGATGCTTAGGGAGTGGTCTTTGGCCCCATGGAGCCTTCAATGTGGGGTTCCTCAGGGTTTGATTTTATCCCCTGTGCTGTTTAACATCTACATGAAACTGCTGAGTGTGGTTATCTGGAGTTTGGGAGTATGTTGCCAGTAATATGCTGATGACACACAGCTCTCTACTCCTTTACATCTGCAGGTGAGGCAGTGGATGTGCTGGACTGCTGTCTTGCCTCAGTAATGGACTGGATGAGAGCCAAAAACTGAAGCAAATTATACGCAGGGCTGTCTCTGAAGACAGTTCAGAAACTTCAGCTGGTGCAGAATTCAGTGGCAGGTTGTTCACTGGAGCTAGACGGTTTGAGAATATTACACCGATCCTGGCCCAACTGCACTGGCTACAATTAGTTTCCAGGCCCAATTCAAAGTGCTGGTTTTGACCTATAAAGCACCTTCATTACATATCTTTCAGTACTGGGTGTTCAGCTGATTAACAGTCTATGGATTTTTAATTGTGTTTGTGTGAAGGGGAGTTATTGGTTATGTATTTTGTATTCTCATTTTGTAATTTTATGTTGTGAATCGTCATGGGATCTTGGGAGGAGGGGTGGTTAAATAAATAAATAATCCATCCATCCATCCCTCCATCCATCTCCCCACCCACTTTGCATGCTGTAGTTTACAATCCCTTTCTCCATCGGCGTGCATCTTCATGTAGTCTTTGAAGCCATACTTGTTCTCCTCCTCTGAACCTGACTGCTTTTTCTATTTTTGCCACTTAATAGTGTCTATTGAGTGTTTGTTAGAGAAACTGGCTTTATGGCATAGATGAACATTCCAAGATTCAGTAGCACCTTCAGAAAAATGGTGCAGTGTGGCATGCTCCTGTTTAGGATTCCAGCCAACCAGACGCTGTGCCCTTTTCTAGGATAGTTTGTTCCATTACTCGCTTCCCTCCAGATTTATGCACAACTCATCAGTCAGCATTCCATGTTGACTGAACATGCTCAGTCTTTACGGAGGTATTTTTAAGGTCTCCTCAGCACCGCCTACATTTTTCTATAGCTGCTTTGTACTTCCCTGAACCCAGCTGTTTTAGACTACAACTCCCAACACCCCTGACTTTTGGCCATTAGATTAGGGAATGCCGATATACAGGAGTATGCTCATTAATTACTCGCCACTGAAAATGAGAATGACCAACTAAACTCTTTATTAAACCTATTTAACTATTTTACAATACATAGTCCGGTAGACGTTGCTTGGTGGAAACTTTCTGAGCAAGGCAGATATTTATTCCATCCGAAATGATGAATAAATTAGCCAAGGATGTTATCAGTACCAATCTTCTTGGAAGTATACTCTGCCAGCCTTCCCAAAACTTGGATAAATCCATATGAACGAAGGGATGTTGAGTGTCAAATGTCTTTTTGCAAAGTAAGTAATAACCGATCATTATTTTCTAAACAATCCTTTTACGGTTGAGGAAGCTGAGTCTGCCTCGTGTGTACATCCATTGTAGTTGCATACACAGCCACCAAATAGGATGATTTCTGTAACAAGTGGCATATGTGGGTTCTCTGGGTCTGGACAAGGCATCGTCAGCTCCTTCTTGTAGAGTGTGAGTGGCATGCAGCACCCACACTCTGTGTGTACCATCATCTTGGCCACATTTAGCCTGTGAAAGAGAGGAATAATAATAATAATAATAATAATAATAATAATAATAATAATACCCTGCCCATCTGGCTGGATGGCCTCCAGCAAAATATAAAAACATAATAAAACATCAAACATTAAAAACAGTTGGCAGTTCTTGCAGGTTTAACGGGGTGTCACATGACCCAACTGCACATTTTTAAAGCAGAAGTGAGGGGGTTGCACAATTTAGCCTCGCTCCCTGCCATTCTCAGGAGTAGCCAATGGGGGGGGGGAACGCCTTGTTGCTCACCTCCCAACAGCAGCAGCATCTCCACCTGCCAGGTGGGTGAGGGGCAGGGCAGTGGAGCGGTTGGGGATAAAAATACCCTTCATCTGGAAGAAGATCCTAGGAGTGTGTATATATGGATTTCTGTGTTGGTGTGTGTGGCTTTGAAGCTGGCCATTTTGGGCCTTGGCCCCACCTATCATCCACATGTGGCTTCCCGGAAGTTCACCCACAAGGGTATGTCACCCCACCCCTGTTCAGCAGCAAAACCCTGAAGATACAAAGCTATAGATCTGGAGTATCTCAGAAATTACCAAGAGCAAGAGATGTTGAACAGAATACTATTGCCCTCCGTCCTGCTATTGCAAGCACCATTGTACTGCTTTGTGGTATTTATAATACTTATTGATACCAGATTGTTTTAACAAGTTGTAAATTATGCTGGGATTTGTTGATGAAAGGTGCTACAGTGGTACCTCAGTTTACGAACTGTTCCGCAAGTCCGCACGTTGCCTGCATGCTGAAGACTGGGCACGCTGAGCTCAGTGCGCCCAGACTTCGCGCAGCTCTCCGCAAGGTGCGGGAGCACAGCACCGGGCTCCCACGGCTTGCGGAGAGTTGCCTGTTCTGGGGACTGGGGTCGGGGGAAGCTCGGGCTTCCCCCGCCCCAGCCCCGCGCCTGGGAAAAATAAATAAATTCCCCCCCTTTATTCCCCCCCCAAAAAAACTAGGTGCGCCTTATGGGACGGTGCATCCTATAGGGCAAAAAATACAGTACTATATCTTTAAAAAGAAATGCAATATAGGATAATAGAATGCAATGTACTATATAATATTTAGCTGCTCTACAGCAGTGGAAATAATTGACTTTGGTAATACTGTATTTGCAGATTATTACTTTTGATTATGTAATAAGACAAAAGTCATAGTGGCTGGCCAAATTGACACCGATTCATACTCACCTTGATGATGTTGGACACATTCCTTCGCAGCGAGTCAAAGTGACATTTGCAACACAACCCTTGTAAACCACTTGATCTTCATATTCAACAGATTCACACTTCCCTGAAAGACATGAAATAAAACAGTTAATATACAAGCAGCACAGGAAATGTGGTGAATCATCTTATGGCAATATAGATGATTGGTATTTTCTGTCATCTGGAAACTGTTGATATTGAATCCAGTGAAAAGGGATAATACATTTCTATATCAGTTGTATCCCCTGTTCAGTCTCAGCTGAGTGCTATGGTTCTTTTAGAGTCTGTACTACTTTAGGTTTTCATGCTTATGGGAGCAGGTATATGGCCTTCCTTAATGCTGTTTGTAAATCCATGTATGGTGACAATTTTGTGAAATCAGTTATTTTAACCATTATAAATGAATTAATTTTATTTTTATTGTTAAAGAACATTTAAAACATTTTGACATATGTGAAAGGGTAGCTCGCAAGTCAAATAACTTATCTGTACTTCAACCCACATCTAAGCATACTTTTCTTGGAACAAGGTGCCAATGGTTTCAATGGGCTTATTCCCATTGAAATGTATGCAGGTGACTATAGCCTTAGGAAGGCAACCACTTTCACTTAGACCATTTATTTAGGTAGGTAATTGTGTTGGGCTGATGCAGTCGAAATGTATTAATTTTTTTTTTTTTAATTCTCCAGTAGCACCTTAGAAACCAACTAAGTTTGTTCTTGGTAGAAGCTTTTGTGTGCATGCACAAAATCTGAAGAAGTGTGCATACACACGAAAGCTTATACCAAGAACAAACTTAGTTGGTCTCTAAGGTGCTACTGGACATTTTTTTAATACATTTTGACCATCACAACCTATGATTTGAGGTTGTGGTGGTAGTTGTTATTTTAGGGGTGCTGCCTGTAAAAATGAAAAAATAAAAGCAAAATGTCAGAATGAAAACACATGCATAAACAAAATAATATGGGTATAATCCTGAGTCCATGTAAAGAAAATAAGTTGTTCATTCTGCGAAGTCAGGATTGCATCCAAAGTCACCAACCATAAAAGATCTTGAGGCCAAACTTTTTCCTTCTGTTAATATATGAGTTTGAAAATCAAGTGATCTAGCTGTTGGATGGGGACAGAGCCGTTCAATTGCTTTCCCCCACAAGGATGTTTAGGCTGCAGTTCTACACAGATACAGGGGAATAAGGCCCATTTAATTTACATCTCTGTGTTGATTCATATAAGATGACAGTTCTAGTGTACATAATAGAGAACAAATATTGCTCTGCACTTTCCTGTTCCAGGAACATATTGTGCTAGGTTGTGCCTTCTAAAAAGATGTGGAACTAAACAGGCAGCTACCTAGGTATTTGTAAAAATTAACAAAAAAGGGAACAAACTGGATCAAAAGGAAAATTAAAATAGAAATGAACTAAAAAGAAAGTATAGCATTAATCCTAAAAAAAGAAACTATAAACATTGTTGAATGAGCAGTACCACAGAATACTGTGAAAAGTGTGACCTGTAAAAATATATTTATCCTGTATGATACTAAAAGTTTAAAATTAGGGATGGATCTGCACAGATGGTAAAAAAGCGGAGGGGATCTAGAACAAAATTCCAAAATGATGATGCAGTGACTATAGTCAACGTAAAAGTTTGAGAAATACAAAAAACACATTTCAACCCAAAAACATTTCCATGAAATAGAAGCTCACCAGGAGATACAGTTGAGGTATATGACGTGGAGGTTGTCTTCAAAGACTGAGTACTACTACTCAAAGTACTAGTTCGGGTAGTTACTGGAATACTAATGATATTAGTACTGGATGACAATGGAGAACTGCTTGTGACCGGAATAAAGGGAGTAGTAGAAAGAGTAGATGTAAATGGAATGGGAGTAGAGGATGTTTGTATGGGAGAATGTGGTGTCATGCTGGAAGCCGTAGAAATCAAACTAGTTGGAGAGGTTTTTCGCGTGTGAGTTGCGGAGGTTCGTGTTGATACAGTGGTTCGGGATGTGGTGGAGGGAGAGGTGGTTGGCGTGGTTTTCGGCGTGCTGCTTGGCGGTCTGGTTGTCGAAGGTGTGGTGACTGCAAAGGAGAAAAAAAGCAAGTGAAAGGGGGGCAATCACACGTGGGAACGGGGGAAGGAGGGAAGGAGAGAAGCAGAGCTCCTTCGGCACGCTCAGCGCCCTTACCTGTAGGCACCGGTGGTGGAACAGAAGTGGTGGTTTTTGGTGTTTCTGGAACACAAAAGAGCAAAGTCACATAGTGACGGTGGGAGAGGGAAAAGGAACGCTCCCGTCACGGCTGGGATTTTGGGTTGCCCAGGGCTCCACACGAGGACATGAGGAACAGGTTCCCGGATGACTGAGCAAGACGAGTCTCGCCCTTTTTGGAGGGCTGGCTTACGTGGGACCCGGAGGTGGGAATCCCTCTGCCCCTTTGGCAAGAGAGGGCTCCTGAAAGACTTGTAAGCTGCTGCTGCAGAGCGACCAAGGAGACTTACCCGTGGTAACTGGGACGGTGGTGGTTGCAGGAGTTGTGGTGGCCGGAGTGCTGGGCGTTTCTGTGCTGGTAGGGGGAGCAGTCGTCAGAGTTGTGGCAGTGGGTACTGGAGTGCTGGTGGAAGTGGAGGTAACGGTTGTGGGCGAGGTGGTTGTGGTTGTGGTGGACGGCGTCGGAGGAGACGGTGTGGAGGGGGGCACGGGTGCTGTTGTGGTTGTCGGGGTTGGTGTGCTAGTCACAGTGGATTCTGTCGTGGTGGAGGGGCTTGTGGTGGTTAGGATTTTGGGGTGATGCGTAGAGGTGGATGGTGTGGAGGCTGTTGCAGTGGTCTTTGGCGTGTTGGTGGTTGCCGTCTGAGTTGATGCAGTGGTTCTGGATGTGGTGGAGGGAGAGGTGGTTGGCGTGGTTTTCGGCGTGCTGCTTGGCGGTCTGGTTGTCGAAGGTGTGGTGACTGCAAAGGAGAAAAAAAGCAAGTGAAAGGGGGGCAACCACACGTGGGAACGGGGGAAGGAGGGAAGGAGAGAAGCAGAGCTCCTTCGGCACGCTCAGCGCCCTTACCTGTAGGCACCGGTGGTGGAACAGAAGTGGTGGTTTTTGGTGTTTCTGGAACACAAAAGAGCAAAGTCACATAGTGGCGGTGGGAGAGGGAAAAGGCGCGCTCCCGTCACGGCTGGGATTTTGGGTTGCCCAGGGCTCCACACGAGGACATGAGGAACAGGTTCCCGGATGACTGAGCAAGACGAGTCTCGCCCTTTTTGGAGGGCTGGCTTACGTGGGACCCGGAGGTGGGAATCCCTCTGCCCCTTTGGCAAGAGAGGGCTCCTGAAAGACTTGTAAGCTGCTGCTGCAGAGCGACCAAGGAGACTTACCCGTGGTAACTGGGACGGTGGTGGTTGCAGGAGTTGTGGTGGCCGGAGTGCTGGGCGTTTCTGTGCTGGTAGGGGGAGCAGTCGTCAGAGTTGTGGCAGTGGGTACTGGAGTGCTGGTGGAAGTGGAGGTAACGGTTGTGGGCGAGGTGGTGGTGGTTGTGGTGGACGGCGTCGGAGGAGACGGTGTGGAGGGGGGCACGGGTGCTGTTGTGGTTGTCGGGGTTGGTGTGCTAGTCGCAGTGGATTCTGTCGTGGTGGAGGGGCTTGTGGTGGTTAGGATTTTGGGGTGATGCGTAGAGGTGGATGGTGTGGAGGCTGTTGCAGTGGTCTTTGGCGTGTTGGTGGTTGCCGTCTGAGTTGATGCAGTGGTTCTGGATGTGGTGGAGGGAGAGGTGGTTGGCGTGGTTTTCGGCGTGCTGCTTGGCGGTCTGGTTGTCGAAGGTGTGGTGACTGCAAAGGAGAAAAAAAGCAAGTGAAAGGGGGGCAACCACACGTGGGAACGGGGGAAGGAGGGAAGGAGAGAAGCAGAGCTCCTTCGGCACGCTCAGCGCCCTTACCTGTAGGCACCGGTGGTGGAACAGAAGTGGTGGTTTTTGGTGTTTCTGGAACACAAAAGAGCAAAGTCACATAGTGGCGGTGGGAGAGGGAAAAGGCGCGCTCCCGTCACGGCTGGGATTTTGGGTTGCCCAGGGCTCCACACGAGGACATGAGGAACAGGTTCCCGGATGACTGAGCAAGACGAGTCTCGCCCTTTTTGGAGGGCTGGCTTACGTGGGACCCGGAGGTGGGAATCCCTCTGCCCCTTTGGCAAGAGAGGGCTCCTGAAAGACTTGTAAGCTGCTGCTGCAGAGCGACCAAGGAGACTTACCCGTGGTAACTGGGACGGTGGTGGTTGCAGGAGTTGTGGTGGCCGGAGTGCTGGGCGTTTCTGTGCTGGTAGGGGGAGCAGTCGTCAGAGTTGTGGCAGTGGGTACTGGAGTGCTGGTGGAAGTGGAGGTAACGGTTGTGGGCGAGGTGGTGGTGGTTGTGGTGGACGGCGTCGGAGGAGACGGTGTGGAGGGGGGCACGGGTGCTGTTGTGGTTGTCGGGGTTGGTGTGCTAGTCGCAGTGGATTCTGTCGTGGTGGAGGGGCTTGTGGTGGTTAGGATTTTGGGGTGATGCGTAGAGGTGGATGGTGTGGAGGCTGTTGCAGTGGTCTTTGGCGTGTTGGTGGTTGCCGTCTGAGTTGATGCAGTGGTTCTGGATGTGGTGGAGGGAGAGGTGGTTGGCGTGGTTTTCGGCGTGCTGCTTGGCGGTCTGGTTGTCGAAGGTGTGGTGACTGCAAAGGAGAAAAAAAGCAAGTGAAAGGGGGGCAACCACACGTGGGAACGGGGGAAGGAGGGAAGGAGAGAAGCAGAGCTCCTTCGGCACGCTCAGCGCCCTTACCTGTAGGCACCGGTGGTGGAACAGAAGTGGTGGTTTTTGGTGTTTCTGGAACACAAAAGAGCAAAGTCACATAGTGGCGGTGGGAGAGGGAAAAGGCGCGCTCCCGTCACGGCTGGGATTTTGGGTTGCCCAGGGCTCCACACGAGGACATGAGGAACAGGTTCCCGGATGACTGAGCAAGACGAGTCTCGCCCTTTTTGGAGGGCTGGCTTACGTGGGACCCGGAGGTGGGAATCCCTCTGCCCCTTTGGCAAGAGAGGGCTCCTGAAAGACTTGTAAGCTGCTGCTGCAGAGCGACCAAGGAGACTTACCCGTGTTAACTGGGACGGTGGTGGTTGCAGGAGTTGTGGTGGCCGGAGTGCTGGGCGTTTCTGTGCTGGTAGGGGGAGCAATCGTCAGAGTTGTGGCAATGGGTACTGGAGTGCTGGTGGAAGTGGAGGTAACGGTTGTGGGCGAGGTGGTGGTGGTTGTGGTGGACGGCGTCGGAGGAGACGGTGTGGAGGGGGGCACGGGTGCTGTTGTGGTTGTCGGGGTTGGTGTGCTAGTCGCAGTGGATTCTGTTGTGGTGGAGGGGCTTGTGGTGGTTAGGATTTTGGGGTGATGCGTAGAGGTGGATGGTGTGGAGGCTGTTGCAGTGGTCTTTGGCGTGTTGGTGGTTGCCGTCTGAGTTGATGCAGTGGTTCTGGATGTGGTGGAGGGAGAGGTGGTTGGCGTGGTTTTCGGCGTGCTGCTTGGCGGTCTGGTTGTCGAAGGTGTGGTGACTGCAAAGGAGAAAAAAAGCAAGTGAAAGGGGGGCAACCACACGTGGGAACGGGGGAAGGAGGGAAGGAGAGAAGCAGAGCTCCTTCGGCACGTTCAGCGCCCTTACCTGTAGGCACCGGTGGTGGAACAGAAGTGGTGGTTTTTGGTGTTTCTGGAACACAAAAGAGCAAAGTCACATAGTGGCGGTGGGAGAGGGAAAAGGCGCGCTCCCGTCACGGCTGGGATTTTGGGTTGCCTAGGGCTCCACACGAGGACATGAGGAACAGGTTCCCGGATGACTGAGCAAGACGAGTCTCGCCCTTTTTGGAGGGCTGGCTTACGTGGGACCCGGAGGTGGGAATCCCTCTGCCCCTTTGGCAAGAGAGGGCTCCTGAAAGACTTGTAAGCTGCTGCTGCAGAGCGACCAAGGAGACTTACCCGTGGTAACTGGGACGGTGGTGGTTGCAGGAGTTGTGGTGGCCGGAGTGCTGGGCGTTTCTGTGCTGGTAGGGGGAGCAGTCGTCAGAGTTGTGGCAGTGGGTACTGGAGTGCTGGTGGAAGTGGAGGTAACGGTTGTGGGCGAGGTGGTGGTGGTTGTGGTGGACGGCGTCGGAGGAGACGGTGTGGAGGGGGGCACGGGTGCTGTTGTGGTTGTCGGGGTTGGTGTGCTAGTCGCAGTGGATTCTGTTGTGGTGGAGGGGCTTGTGGTGGTTAGGATTTTGGGGTGATGCGTAGAGGTGGATGGTGTGGAGGCTGTTGCAGTGGTCTTTGGCGTGTTGGTGGTTGCCGTCTGAGTTGATGCAGTGGTTCTGGATGTGGTGGAGGGAGAGGTGGTTGGCGTGGTTTTCGGCATGCTGCTTGGCGGTCTGGTTGTCGAAGGTGTGGTGACTGCAAAGGAGAAAAAAAGCAAGTGAAAGGGGGGCAACCACACGTGGGAACGGGGGAAGGAGGGAAGGAGAGAAGCAGAGCTCCTTCGGCACGCTCAGCGCCCTTACCTGTAGGCACCGGTGGTGGAACAGAAGTGGTGGTTTTTGGTGTTTCTGGAACACAAAAGAGCAAAGTCACATAGTGGCGGTGGGAGAGGGAAAAGGCGCGCTCCCGTCACGGCTGGGATTTTGGGTTGCCCAGGGCTCCACACGAGGACATGAGGAACAGGTTCCCGGATGACTGAGCAAGACGAGTCTCGCCCTTTTTGGAGGGCTGGCTTACGTGGGACCCGGAGGTGGGAATCCCTCTGCCCCTTTGGCAAGAGAGGGCTCCTGAAAGACTTGTAAGCTGCTGCTGCAGAGCGACCAAGGAGACTTACCCGTGGTAACTGGGACGGTGGTGGTTGCAGGAGTTGTGGTGGCCGGAGTGCTGGGCGTTTCTGTGCTGGTAGGGGGAGCAGTCGTCAGAGTTGTGGCAGTGGGTACTGGAGTGCTGGTGGAAGTGGAGGTAACGGTTGTGGGCGAGGTGGTGGTGGTTGTGGTGGACGGCGTCGGAGGAGACGGTGTGGAGGGGGGCACGGGTGCTGTTGTGGTTGTCGGGGTTGGTGTGCTAGTCGCAGTGGATTCTGTCGTGGTGGAGGGGCTTGTGGTGGTTAGGATTTTGGGGTGATGCGTAGAGGTGGATGGTGTGGAGGCTGTTGCAGTGGTCTTTGGCGTGTTGGTGGTTGCCGTCTGAGTTGATGCAGTGGTTCTGGATGTGGTGGAGGGAGAGGTGGTTGGCGTGGTTTTCGGCGTGCTGCTTGGCGGTCTGGTTGTCGAAGGTGTGGTGACTGCAAAGGAGAAAAAAAGCAAGTGAAAGGGGGGCAACCACACGTGGGAACGGGGGAAGGAGGGAAGGAGAGAAGCAGAGCTCCTTCGGCACGCTCAGCGCCCTTACCTGTAGGCACCGGTGGTGGAACAGAAGTGGTGGTTTTTGGTGTTTCTGGAACACAAAAGAGCAAAGTCACATAGTGGCGGTGGGAGAGGGAAAAGGCGCGCTCCCGTCACGGCTGGGATTTTGGGTTGCCCAGGGCTCCACACGAGGACATGAGGAACAGGTTCCCGGATGACTGAGCAAGACGAGTCTCGCCCTTTTTGGAGGGCTGGCTTACGTGGGACCCGGAGGTGGGAATCCCTCTGCCCCTTTGGCAAGAGAGGGCTCCTGAAAGACTTGTAAGCTGCTGCTGCAGAGCGACCAAGGAGACTTACCCGTGGTAACTGGGACGGTGGTGGTTGCAGGAGTTGTGGTGGCCGGAGTGCTGGGCGTTTCTGTGCTGGTAGGGGGAGCAATCGTCAGAGTTGTGGCAGTGGGTACTGGAGTGCTGGTGGAAGTGGAGGTAACGGTTGTGGGCGAGGTGGTGGTGGTTGTGGTGGACGGCGTCGGAGGAGACGGTGTGGAGGGGGGCACGGGTGCTGTTGTGGTTGTCGGGGTTGGTGTGCTAGTCGCAGTGGATTCTGTTGTGGTGGAGGGGCTTGTGGTGGTTAGGATTTTGGGGTGATGCGTAGAGGTGGATGGTGTGGAGGCTGTTGCAGTGGTCTTTGGCGTGTTGGTGGTTGCCGTCTGAGTTGATGCAGTGGTTCTGGATGTGGTGGAGGGAGAGGTGGTTGGCGTGGTTTTCGGCGTGCTGCTTGGCGGTCTGGTTGTCGAAGGTGTGGTGACTGCAAAGGAGAAAAAAAGCAAGTGAAAGGGGGGCAACCACACGTGGGAACGGGGGAAGGAGGGAAGGAGAGAAGCAGAGCTCCTTCGGCACGCTCAGCGCCCTTACCTGTAGGCACCGGTGGTGGAACAGAAGTGGTGGTTTTTGGTGTTTCTGGAACACAAAAGAGCAAAGTCACATAGTGGCGGTGGGAGAGGGAAAAGGCGCGCTCCCGTCACGGCTGGGATTTTGGGTTGCCTAGGGCTCCACACGAGGACATGAGGAACAGGTTCCCGGATGACTGAGCAAGACGAGTCTCGCCCTTTTTGGAGGGCTGGCTTACGTGGGACCCGGAGGTGGGAATCCCTCTGCCCCTTTGGCAAGAGAGGGCTCCTGAAAGACTTGTAAGCTGCTGCTGCAGAGCGACCAAGGAGACTTACCCGTGGTAACTGGGACGGTGGTGGTTGCAGGAGTTGTGGTGGCCGGAGTGCTGGGCGTTTCTGTGCTGGTAGGGGGAGCAGTCGTCAGAGTTGTGGCAGTGGGTACTGGAGTGCTGGTGGAAGTGGAGGTAACGGTTGTGGGCGAGGTGGTTGTGGTTGTGGTGGACGGCGTCGGAGGAGACGGTGTGGAGGGGGGCACGGGTGCTGTTGTGGTTGTCGGGGTTGGTGTGCTAGTCGCAGTGGATTCTGTCGTGGTGGAGGGGCTTGTGGTGGTTAGGATTTTGGGGTGATGCGTAGAGGTGGATGGTGTGGAGGCTGTTGCAGTGGTCTTTGGCGTGTTGGTGGTTGCCGTCTGAGTTGATGCAGTGGTTCTGGATGTGGTGGAGGGAGAGGTGGTTGGCGTGGTTTTCGGCGTGCTGCTTGGCGGTCTGGTTGTCGAAGGTGTGGTGACTGCAAAGGAGAAAAAAAGCAAGTGAAAGGGGGGCAACCACACGTGGGAACGGGGGAAGGAGGGAAGGAGAGAAGCAGAGCTCCTTCGGCACGCTCAGCGCCCTTACCTGTAGGCACCGGTGGTGGAACAGAAGTGGTGGTTTTTGGTGTTTCTGGAACACAAAAGAGCAAAGTCACATAGTGGCGGTGGGAGAGGGAAAAGGCGCGCTCCCGTCACGGCTGGGATTTTGGGTTGCCCAGGGCTCCACACGAGGACATGAGGAACAGGTTCCCGGATGACTGAGCAAGACGAGTCTCGCCCTTTTTGGAGGGCTGGCTTACGTGGGACCCGGAGGTGGGAATCCCTCTGCCCCTTTGGCAAGAGAGGGCTCCTGAAAGACTTGTAAGCTGCTGCTGCAGAGCGACCAAGGAGACTTACCCGTGGTAACTGGGACGGTGGTGGTTGCAGGAGTTGTGGTGGCCGGAGTGCTGGGCGTTTCTGTGCTGGTAGGGGGAGCAGTCGTCAGAGTTGTGGCAGTGGGTACTGGAGTGCTGGTGGAAGTGGAGGTAACGGTTGTGGGCGAGGTGGTGGTGGTTGTGGTGGACGGCGTCGGAGGAGACGGTGTGGAGGGGGGCACGGGTGCTGTTGTGGTTGTCGGGGTTGGTGTGCTAGTCGCAGTGGATTCTGTCGTGGTGGAGGGGCTTGTGGTGGTTAGGATTTTGGGGTGATGCGTAGAGGTGGATGGTGTGGAGGCTGTTGCAGTGGTCTTTGGCGTGTTGGTGGTTGCCGTCTGAGTTGATGCAGTGGTTCTGGATGTGGTGGAGGGAGAGGTGGTTGGCGTGGTTTTCGGCGTGCTGCTTGGCGGTCTGGTTGTCGAAGGTGTGGTGACTGCAAAGGAGAAAAAAAGCAAGTGAAAGGGGGGCAACCACACGTGGGAACGGGGGAAGGAGGGAAGGAGAGAAGCAGAGCTCCTTCGGCACGCTCAGCGCCCTTACCTGTAGGCACCGGTGGTGGAACAGAAGTGGTGGTTTTTGGTGTTTCTGGAACACAAAAGAGCAAAGTCACATAGTGGCGGTGGGAGAGGGAAAAGGCGCGCTCCCGTCACAGCTGGGATTTTGGGTTGCCCAGGGCTCCACACGAGGACATGAGGAACAGGTTCCCGGATGACTGAGCAAGACGAGTCTCGCCCTTTTTGGAGGGCTGGCTTACGTGGGACCCGGAGGTGGGAATCCCTCTGCCCCTTTGGCAAGAGAGGGCTCCTGAAAGACTTGTAAGTTGCTGCTGCTGCAGAGCGACGAAGGAGACTTACCCGTGGTAACTGGGACGGTGGTGGTTGCAGGAGTTGTGGTGGCCGGAGTGCTGGGCGTTTCTGTGCTGGTAGGGGGAGCAGTCGTCAGAGTTGTGGCAGTGGGTACTGGAGTGCTGGTGGAAGTGGAGGTAACGGTTGTGGGCGAGGTGGTGGTGGTTGTGGTGGACGGCGTCGGAGGAGACGGTGTGGAGGGGGGCACGGGTGCTGTTGTGGTTGTCGGGGTTGGTGTGCTAGTCGCAGTGGATTCTGTTGTGGTGGAGGGGCTTGTGGTGGTTAGGATTTTGGGGTGATGCGTAGAGGTGGATGGTGTGGAGGCTGTTGCAGTGGTCTTTGGCGTGTTGGTGGTTGCCGTCTGAGTTGATGCAGTGGTTCTGGATGTGGTGGAGGGAGAGGTGGTTGGCGTGGTTTTCGGCGTGCTGCTTGGCGGTCTGGTTGTCGAAGGTGTGGTGACTGCAAAGGAGAAAAAAAGCAAGTGAAAGGGGGGCAACCACACGTGGGAACGGGGGAAGGAGGGAAGGAGAGAAGCAGAGCTCCTTCGGCACGCTCAGCGCCCTTACCTGTAGGCACCGGTGGTGGAACAGAAGTGGTGGTTTTTGGTGTTTCTGGAACACAAAAGAGCAAAGTCACATAGTGGCGGTGGGAGAGGGAAAAGGCGCGCTCCCGTCACGGCTGGGATTTTGGGTTGCCCAGGGCTCCACACGAGGACATGAGGAACAGGTTCCCGGATGACTGAGCAAGACGAGTCTCGCCCTTTTTGGAGGGCTGGCTTACGTGGGACCCGGAGGTGGGAATCCCTCTGCCCCTTTGGCAAGAGAGGGCTCCTGAAAGACTTGTAAGCTGCTGCTGCAGAGCGACCAAGGAGACTTACCCGTGGTAACTGGGACGGTGGTGGTTGCAGGAGTTGTGGTGGCCGGAGTGCTGGGCGTTTCTGTGCTGGTAGGGGGAGCAGTCGTCAGAGTTGTGGCAGTGGGTACTGGAGTGCTGGTGGAAGTGGAGGTAACGGTTGTGGGCGAGGTGGTGGTGGTTGTGGTGGACGGCGTCGGAGGAGACGGTGTGGAGGGGGGCACGGGTGCTGTTGTGGTTGTCGGGGTTGGTGTGCTAGTCGCAGTGGATTCTGTCGTGGTGGAGGGGCTTGTGGTGGTTAGGATTTTGGGGTGATGCGTAGAGGTGGATGGTGTGGAGGCTGTTGCAGTGGTCTTTGGCGTGTTGGTGGTTGCCGTCTGAGTTGATGCAGTGGTTCTGGATGTGGTGGAGGGAGAGGTGGTTGGCGTGGTTTTCGGCGTGCTGCTTGGCGGTCTGGTTGTCGAAGGTGTGGTGACTGCAAAGGAGAAAAAAAGCAAGTGAAAGGGGGGCAACCACACGTGGGAACGGGGGAAGGAGGGAAGGAGAGAAGCAGAGCTCCTTCGGCACGCTCAGCGCCCTTACCTGTAGGCACCGGTGGTGGAACAGAAGTGGTGGTTTTTGGTGTTTCTGGAACACAAAAGAGCAAAGTCACATAGTGGCGGTGGGAGAGGGAAAAGGCGCGCTCCCGTCACGGCTGGGATTTTGGGTTGCCCAGGGCTCCACACGAGGACATGAGGAACAGGTTCCCGGATGACTGAGCAAGACGAGTCTCGCCCTTTTTGGAGGGCTGGCTTACGTGGGACCCGGAGGTGGGAATCCCTCTGCCCCTTTGGCAAGAGAGGGCTCCTGAAAGACTTGTAAGCTGCTGCTGCAGAGCGACCAAGGAGACTTACCCGTGGTAACTGGGACGGTGGTGGTTGCAGGAGTTGTGGTGGCCGGAGTGCTGGGCGTTTCTGTGCTGGTAGGGGGAGCAATCGTCAGAGTTGTGGCAGTGGGTACTGGAGTGCTGGTGGAAGTGGAGGTAACGGTTGTGGGCGAGGTGGTGGTGGTTGTGGTGGACGGCGTCGGAGGAGACGGTGTGGAGGGGGGCACGGGTGCTGTTGTGGTTGTCGGGGTTGGTGTGCTAGTCGCAGTGGATTCTGTTGTGGTGGAGGGGCTTGTGGTGGTTAGGATTTTGGGGTGATGCGTAGAGGTGGATGGTGTGGAGGCTGTTGCAGTGGTCTTTGGCGTGTTGGTGGTTGCCGTCTGAGTTGATGCAGTGGTTCTGGATGTGGTGGAGGGAGAGGTGGTTGGCGTGGTTTTCGGCGTGCTGCTTGGCGGTCTGGTTGTCGAAGGTGTGGTGACTGCAAAGGAGAAAAAAAGCAAGTGAAAGGGGGGCAACCACACGTGGGAACGGGGGAAGGAGGGAAGGAGAGAAGCAGAGCTCCTTCGGCACGTTCAGCGCCCTTACCTGTAGGCACCGGTGGTGGAACAGAAGTGGTGGTTTTTGGTGTTTCTGGAACACAAAAGAGCAAAGTCACATAGTGGCGGTGGGAGAGGGAAAAGGCGCGCTCCCGTCACGGCTGGGATTTTGGGTTGCCTAGGGCTCCACACGAGGACATGAGGAACAGGTTCCCGGATGACTGAGCAAGACGAGTCTCGCCCTTTTTGGAGGGCTGGCTTACGTGGGACCCGGAGGTGGGAATCCCTCTGCCCCTTTGGCAAGAGAGGGCTCCTGAAAGACTTGTAAGTTGCTGCTGCTGCAGAGCGACGAAGGAGACTTACCCGTGGTAACTGGGACGGTGGTGGTTGCAGGAGTTGTGGTGGCCGGAGTGCTGGGCGTTTCTGTGCTGGTAGGGGGAGCAGTCGTCAGAGTTGTGGCAGTGGGTACTGGAGTGCTGGTGGAAGTGGAGGTAACGGTTGTGGGCGAGGTGGTGGTGGTTGTGGTGGACGGCGTCGGAGGAGACGGTGTGGAGGGGGGCACGGGTGCTGTTGTGGTTGTCGGGGTTGGTGTGCTAGTCGCAGTGGATTCTGTCGTGGTGGAGGGGCTTGTGGTGGTTAGGATTTTGGGGTGATGCGTAGAGGTGGATGGTGTGGAGGCTGTTGCAGTGGTCTTTGGCGTGTTGGTGGTTGCCGTCTGAGTTGATGCAGTGGTTCTGGATGTGGTGGAGGGAGAGGTGGTTGGCGTGGTTTTCGGCGTGCTGCTTGGCGGTCTGGTTGTCGAAGGTGTGGTGACTGCAAAGGAGAAAAAAAGCAAGTGAAAGGGGGGCAACCACACGTGGGAACGGGGGAAGGAGGGAAGGAGAGAAGCAGAGCTCCTTCGGCACGCTCAGCGCCCTTACCTGTAGGCACCGGTGGTGGAACAGAAGTGGTGGTTTTTGGTGTTTCTGGAACACAAAAGAGCAAAGTCACATAGTGGCGGTGGGAGAGGGAAAAGGCGCGCTCCCGTCACGGCTGGGATTTTGGGTTGCCCAGGGCTCCACACGAGGACATGAGGAACAGGTTCCCGGATGACTGAGCAAGACGAGTCTCGCCCTTTTTGGAGGGCTGGCTTACGTGGGACCCGGAGGTGGGAATCCCTCTGCCCCTTTGGCAAGAGAGGGCTCCTGAAAGACTTGTAAGCTGCTGCTGCAGAGCGACCAAGGAGACTTACCCGTGGTAACTGGGACGGTGGTGGTTGCAGGAGTTGTGGTGGCCGGAGTGCTGGGCGTTTCTGTGCTGGTAGGGGGAGCAGTCGTCAGAGTTGTGGCAGTGGGTACTGGAGTGCTGGTGGAAGTGGAGGTAACGGTTGTGGGCGAGGTGGTGGTGGTTGTGGTGGACGGCGTCGGAGGAGACGGTGTGGAGGGGGGCACGGGTGCTGTTGTGGTTGTCGGGGTTGGTGTGCTAGTCGCAGTGGATTCTGTCGTGGTGGAGGGGCTTGTGGTGGTTAGGATTTTGGGGTGATGCGTAGAGGTGGATGGTGTGGAGGCTGTTGCAGTGGTCTTTGGCGTGTTGGTGGTTGCCGTCTGAGTTGATGCAGTGGTTCTGGATGTGGTGGAGGGAGAGGTGGTTGGCGTGGTTTTCGGCGTGCTGCTTGGCGGTCTGGTTGTCGAAGGTGTGGTGACTGCAAAGGAGAAAAAAAGCAAGTGAAAGGGGGGCAACCACACGTGGGAACGGGGGAAGGAGGGAAGGAGAGAAGCAGAGCTCCTTCGGCACGCTCAGCGCCCTTACCTGTAGGCACCGGTGGTGGAACAGAAGTGGTGGTTTTTGGTGTTTCTGGAACACAAAAGAGCAAAGTCACATAGTGGCGGTGGGAGAGGGAAAAGGCGCGCTCCCGTCACGGCTGGGATTTTGGGTTGCCCAGGGCTCCACACGAGGACATGAGGAACAGGTTCCCGGATGACTGAGCAAGACGAGTCTCGCCCTTTTTGGAGGGCTGGCTTACGTGGGACCCGGAGGTGGGAATCCCTCTGCCCCTTTGGCAAGAGAGGGCTCCTGAAAGACTTGTAAGCTGCTGCTGCAGAGCGACCAAGGAGACTTACCCGTGGTAACTGGGACGGTGGTGGTTGCAGGAGTTGTGGTGGCCGGAGTGCTGGGCGTTTCTGTGCTGGTAGGGGGAGCAGTCGTCAGAGTTGTGGCAGTGGGTACTGGAGTGCTGGTGGAAGTGGAGGTAACGGTTGTGGGCGAGGTGGTGGTGGTTGTGGTGGACGGCGTCGGAGGAGACGGTGTGGAGGGGGGCACGGGTGCTGTTGTGGTTGTCGGGGTTGGTGTGCTAGTCGCAGTGGATTCTGTCGTGGTGGAGGGGCTTGTGGTGGTTAGGATTTTGGGGTGATGCGTAGAGGTGGATGGTGTGGAGGCTGTTGCAGTGGTCTTTGGCGTGTTGGTGGTTGCCGTCTGAGTTGATGCAGTGGTTCTGGATGTGGTGGAGGGAGAGGTGGTTGGCGTGGTTTTCGGCGTGCTGCTTGGCGGTCTGGTTGTCGAAGGTGTGGTGACTGCAAAGGAGAAAAAAAGCAAGTGAAAGGGGGGCAACCACACGTGGGAACGGGGGAAGGAGGGAAGGAGAGAAGCAGAGCTCCTTCGGCACGCTCAGCGCCCTTACCTGTAGGCACCGGTGGTGGAACAGAAGTGGTGGTTTTTGGTGTTTCTGGAACACAAAAGAGCAAAGTCACATAGTGGCGGTGGGAGAGGGAAAAGGCGCGCTCCCGTCACGGCTGGGATTTTGGGTTGCCCAGGGCTCCACACGAGGACATGAGGAACAGGTTCCCGGATGACTGAGCAAGACGAGTCTCGCCCTTTTTGGAGGGCTGGCTTACGTGGGACCCGGAGGTGGGAATCCCTCTGCCCCTTTGGCAAGAGAGGGCTCCTGAAAGACTTGTAAGCTGCTGCTGCAGAGCGACCAAGGAGACTTACCCGTGGTAACTGGGACGGTGGTGGTTGCAGGAGTTGTGGTGGCCGGAGTGCTGGGCGTTTCTGTGCTGGTAGGGGGAGCAGTCGTCAGAGTTGTGGCAGTGGGTACTGGAGTGCTGGTGGAAGTGGAGGTAACGGTTGTGGGCGAGGTGGTGGTGGTTGTGGTGGACGGCGTCGGAGGAGACGGTGTGGAGGGGGGCACGGGTGCTGTTGTGGTTGTCGGGGTTGGTGTGCTAGTCGCAGTGGATTCTGTCGTGGTGGAGGGGCTTGTGGTGGTTAGGATTTTGGGGTGATGCGTAGAGGTGGATGGTGTGGAGGCTGTTGCAGTGGTCTTTGGCGTGTTGGTGGTTGCCGTCTGAGTTGATGCAGTGGTTCTGGATGTGGTGGAGGGAGAGGTGGTTGGCGTGGTTTTCGGCGTGCTGCTTGGCGGTCTGGTTGTCGAAGGTGTGGTGACTGCAAAGGAGAAAAAAAGCAAGTGAAAGGGGGGCAACCACACGTGGGAACGGGGGAAGGAGGGAAGGAGAGAAGCAGAGCTCCTTCGGCACGCTCAGCGCCCTTACCTGTAGGCACCGGTGGTGGAACAGAAGTGGTGGTTTTTGGTGTTTCTGGAACACAAAAGAGCAAAGTCACATAGTGGCGGTGGGAGAGGGAAAAGGCGCGCTCCCGTCACGGCTGGGATTTTGGGTTGCCCAGGGCTCCACACGAGGACATGAGGAACAGGTTCCCGGATGACTGAGCAAGACGAGTCTCGCCCTTTTTGGAGGGCTGGCTTACGTGGGACCCGGAGGTGGGAATCCCTCTGCCCCTTTGGCAAGAGAGGGCTCCTGAAAGACTTGTAAGCTGCTGCTGCAGAGCGACCAAGGAGACTTACCCGTGGTAACTGGGACGGTGGTGGTTGCAGGAGTTGTGGTGGCCGGAGTGCTGGGCGTTTCTGTGCTGGTAGGGGGAGCAGTCGTCAGAGTTGTGGCAGTGGGTACTGGAGTGCTGGTGGAAGTGGAGGTAACGGTTGTGGGCGAGGTGGTGGTGGTTGTGGTGGACGGCGTCGGAGGAGACGGTGTGGAGGGGGGCACGGGTGCTGTTGTGGTTGTCGGGGTTGGTGTGCTAGTCGCAGTGGATTCTGTCGTGGTGGAGGGGCTTGTGGTGGTTAGGATTTTGGGGTGATGCGTAGAGGTGGATGGTGTGGAGGCTGTTGCAGTGGTCTTTGGCGTGTTGGTGGTTGCCGTCTGAGTTGATGCAGTGGTTCTGGATGTGGTGGAGGGAGAGGTGGTTGGCGTGGTTTTCGGCGTGCTGCTTGGCGGTCTGGTTGTCGAAGGTGTGGTGACTGCAAAGGAGAAAAAAAGCAAGTGAAAGGGGGGCAACCACACGTGGGAACGGGGGAAGGAGGGAAGGAGAGAAGCAGAGCTCCTTCGGCACGCTCAGCGCCCTTACCTGTAGGCACCGGTGGTGGAACAGAAGTGGTGGTTTTTGGTGTTTCTGGAACACAAAAGAGCAAAGTCACATAGTGGCGGTGGGAGAGGGAAAAGGCGCGCTCCCGTCACAGCTGGGATTTTGGGTTGCCCAGGGCTCCACACGAGGACATGAGGAACAGGTTCCCGGATGACTGAGCAAGACGAGTCTCGCCCTTTTTGGAGGGCTGGCTTACGTGGGACCCGGAGGTGGGAATCCCTCTGCCCCTTTGGCAAGAGAGGGCTCCTGAAAGACTTGTAAGCTGCTGCTGCAGAGCGACCAAGGAGACTTACCCGTGGTAACTGGGACGGTGGTGGTTGCAGGAGTTGTGGTGGCCGGAGTGCTGGGCGTTTCTGTGCTGGTAGGGGGAGCAGTCGTCAGAGTTGTGGCAGTGGGTACTGGAGTGCTGGTGGAAGTGGAGGTAACGGTTGTGGGCGAGGTGGTGGTGGTTGTGGTGGACGGCGTCGGAGGAGACGGTGTGGAGGGGGGCACGGGTGCTGTTGTGGTTGTCGGGGTTGGTGTGCTAGTCGCAGTGGATTCTGTCGTGGTGGAGGGGCTTGTGGTGGTTAGGATTTTGGGGTGATGCGTAGAGGTGGATGGTGTGGAGGCTGTTGCAGTGGTCTTTGGCGTGTTGGTGGTTGCCGTCTGAGTTGATGCAGTGGTTCTGGATGTGGTGGAGGGAGAGGTGGTTGGCGTGGTTTTCGGCGTGCTGCTTGGCGGTCTGGTTGTCGAAGGTGTGGTGACTGCAAAGGAGAAAAAAAGCAAGTGAAAGGGGGGCAACCACACGTGGGAACGGGGGAAGGAGGGAAGGAGAGAAGCAGAGCTCCTTCGGCACGCTCAGCGCCCTTACCTGTAGGCACCGGTGGTGGAACAGAAGTGGTGGTTTTTGGTGTTTCTGGAACACAAAAGAGCAAAGTCACATAGTGGCGGTGGGAGAGGGAAAAGGCGCGCTCCCGTCACGGCTGGGATTTTGGGTTGCCCAGGGCTCCACACGAGGACATGAGGAACAGGTTCCCGGATGACTGAGCAAGACGAGTCTCGCCCTTTTTGGAGGGCTGGCTTACGTGGGACCCGGAGGTGGGAATCCCTCTGCCCCTTTGGCAAGAGAGGGCTCCTGAAAGACTTGTAAGCTGCTGCTGCAGAGCGACCAAGGAGACTTACCCGTGGTAACTGGGACGGTGGTGGTTGCAGGAGTTGTGGTGGCCGGAGTGCTGGGCGTTTCTGTGCTGGTAGGGGGAGCAGTCGTCAGAGTTGTGGCAGTGGGTACTGGAGTGCTGGTGGAAGTGGAGGTAACGGTTGTGGGCGAGGTGGTGGTGGTTGTGGTGGACGGCGTCGGAGGAGACGGTGTGGAGGGGGGCACGGGTGCTGTTGTGGTTGTCGGGGTTGGTGTGCTAGTCGCAGTGGATTCTGTCGTGGTGGAGGGGCTTGTGGTGGTTAGGATTTTGGGGTGATGCGTAGAGGTGGATGGTGTGGAGGCTGTTGCAGTGGTCTTTGGCGTGTTGGTGGTTGCCGTCTGAGTTGATGCAGTGGTTCTGGATGTGGTGGAGGGAGAGGTGGTTGGCGTGGTTTTCGGCGTGCTGCTTGGCGGTCTGGTTGTCGAAGGTGTGGTGACTGCAAAGGAGAAAAAATGCAAGTGAAAGGGGGGCAACCACACGTGGGAACGGGGGAAGGAGGGAAGGAGAGAAGCAGAGCTCCTTCGGCACGCTCAGCGCCCTTACCTGTAGGCACCGGTGGTGGAACAGAAGTGGTGGTTTTTGGTGTTTCTGGAACACAAAAGAGCAAAGTCACATAGTGGCGGTGGGAGAGGGAAAAGGCGCGCTCCCGTCACGGCTGGGATTTTGGGTTGCCCAGGGCTCCACACGAGGACATGAGGAACAGGTTCCCGGATGACTGAGCAAGACGAGTCTCGCCCTTTTTGGAGGGCTGGCTTACGTGGGACCCGGAGGTGGGAATCCCTCTGCCCCTTTGGCAAGAGAGGGCTCCTGAAAGACTTGTAAGCTGCTGCTGCAGAGCGACCAAGGAGACTTACCCGTGGTAACTGGGACGGTGGTGGTTGCAGGAGTTGTGGTGGCCGGAGTGCTGGGCGTTTCTGTGCTGGTAGGGGGAGCAGTCGTCAGAGTTGTGGCAGTGGGTACTGGAGTGCTGGTGGAAGTGGAGGTAACGGTTGTGGGCGAGGTGGTGGTGGTTGTGGTGGACGGCGTCGGAGGAGACGGTGTGGAGGGGGGCACGGGTGCTGTTGTGGTTGTCGGGGTTGGTGTGCTAGTCGCAGTGGATTCTGTTGTGGTGGAGGGGCTTGTGGTGGTTAGGATTTTGGGGTGATGCGTAGAGGTGGATGGTGTGGAGGCTGTTGCAGTGGTCTTTGGCGTGTTGGTGGTTGCCGTCTGAGTTGATGCAGTGGTTCTGGATGTGGTGGAGGGAGAGGTGGTTGGCGTGGTTTTCGGCGTGCTGCTTGGCGGTCTGGTTGTCGAAGGTGTGGTGACTGCAAAGGAGAAAAAAAGCAAGTGAAAGGGGGGCAACCACACGTGGGAACGGGGGAAGGAGGGAAGGAGAGAAGCAGAGCTCCTTCGGCACGCTCAGCGCCCTTACCTGTAGGCACCGGTGGTGGAACAGAAGTGGTGGTTTTTGGTGTTTCTGGAACACAAAAGAGCAAAGTCACATAGTGGCGGTGGGAGAGGGAAAAGGCGCGCTCCTGTCACAGCTGGGATTTTGGGTTGCCCAGGGCTCCACACGAGGACATGAGGAACAGGTTCCCGGATGACTGAGCAAGACGAGTCTCGCCCTTTTTGGAGGGCTGGCTTACGTGGGACCCGGAGGTGGGAATCCCTCTGCCCCTTTGGCAAGAGAGGGCTCCTGAAAGACTTGTAAGCTGCTGCTGCAGAGCGACCAAGGAGACTTACCCGTGGTAACTGGGACGGTGGTGGTTGCAGGAGTTGTGGTGGCCGGAGTGCTGGGCGTTTCTGTGCTGGTAGGGGGAGCAGTCGTCAGAGTTGTGGCAGTGGGTACTGGAGTGCTGGTGGAAGTGGAGGTAACGGTTGTGGGCGAGGTGGTGGTGGTTGTGGTGGACGGCGTCGGAGGAGACGGTGTGGAGGGGGGCACGGGTGCTGTTGTGGTTGTCGGGGTTGGTGTGCTAGTCGCAGTGGATTCTGTCGTGGTGGAGGGGCTTGTGGTGGTTAGGATTTTGGGGTGATGCGTAGAGGTGGATGGTGTGGAGGCTGTTGCAGTGGTCTTTGGCGTGTTGGTGGTTGCCGTCTGAGTTGATGCAGTGGTTCTGGATGTGGTGGAGGGAGAGGTGGTTGGCGTGGTTTTCGGCGTGCTGCTTGGCGGTCTGGTTGTCGAAGGTGTGGTGACTGCAAAGGAGAAAAAAAGCAAGTGAAAGGGGGGCAACCACACGTGGGAACGGGGGAAGGAGGGAAGGAGAGAAGCAGAGCTCCTTCGGCACGCTCAGCGCCCTTACCTGTAGGCACCGGTGGTGGAACAGAAGTGGTGGTTTTTGGTGTTTCTGGAACACAAAAGAGCAAAGTCACATAGTGGCGGTGGGAGAGGGAAAAGGCGCGCTCCCGTCACGGCTGGGATTTTGGGTTGCCCAGGGCTCCACACGAGGACATGAGGAACAGGTTCCCGGATGACTGAGCAAGACGAGTCTCGCCCTTTTTGGAGGGCTGGCTTACGTGGGACCCGGAGGTGGGAATCCCTCTGCCCCTTTGGCAAGAGAGGGCTCCTGAAAGACTTGTAAGCTGCTGCTGCAGAGCGACCAAGGAGACTTACCCGTGGTAACTGGGACGGTGGTGGTTGCAGGAGTTGTGGTGGCCGGAGTGCTGGGCGTTTCTGTGCTGGTAGGGGGAGCAGTCGTCAGAGTTGTGGCAGTGGGTACTGGAGTGCTGGTGGAAGTGGAGGTAACGGTTGTGGGCGAGGTGGTGGTGGTTGTGGTGGACGGCGTCGGAGGAGACGGTGTGGAGGGGGGCACGGGTGCTGTTGTGGTTGTCGGGGTTGGTGTGCTAGTCGCAGTGGATTCTGTCGTGGTGGAGGGGCTTGTGGTGGTTAGGATTTTGGGGTGATGCGTAGAGGTGGATGGTGTGGAGGCTGTTGCAGTGGTCTTTGGCGTGTTGGTGGTTGCCGTCTGAGTTGATGCAGTGGTTCTGGATGTGGTGGAGGGAGAGGTGGTTGGCGTGGTTTTCGGCGTGCTGCTTGGCGGTCTGGTTGTCGAAGGTGTGGTGACTGCAAAGGAGAAAAAAAGCAAGTGAAAGGGGGGCAACCACACGTGGGAACGGGGGAAGGAGGGAAGGAGAGAAGCAGAGCTCCTTCGGCACGCTCAGCGCCCTTACCTGTAGGCACCGGTGGTGGAACAGAAGTGGTGGTTTTTGGTGTTTCTGGAACACAAAAGAGCAAAGTCACATAGTGGCGGTGGGAGAGGGAAAAGGCGCGCTCCCGTCACGGCTGGGATTTTGGGTTGCCCAGGGCTCCACACGAGGACATGAGGAACAGGTTCCCGGATGACTGAGCAAGACGAGTCTCGCCCTTTTTGGAGGGCTGGCTTACGTGGGACCCGGAGGTGGGAATCCCTCTGCCCCTTTGGCAAGAGAGGGCTCCTGAAAGACTTGTAAGCTGCTGCTGCAGAGCGACCAAGGAGACTTACCCGTGGTAACTGGGACGGTGGTGGTTGCAGGAGTTGTGGTGGCCGGAGTGCTGGGCGTTTCTGTGCTGGTAGGGGGAGCAGTCGTCAGAGTTGTGGCAGTGGGTACTGGAGTGCTGGTGGAAGTGGAGGTAACGGTTGTGGGCGAGGTGGTGGTGGTTGTGGTGGACGGCGTCGGAGGAGACGGTGTGGAGGGGGGCACGGGTGCTGTTGTGGTTGTCGGGGTTGGTGTGCTAGTCGCAGTGGATTCTGTCGTGGTGGAGGGGCTTGTGGTTGTTAGGATTTTGGGGTGATGCGTAGAGGTGGATGGTGTGGAGGCTGTTGCAGTGGTCTTTGGCGTGTTGGTGGTTGCCGTCTGAGTTGATGCAGTGGTTCTGGATGTGGTGAAGGGAGAGGTGGTTGGCGTGGTTTTCGGCGTGCTGCTTGGCGGTCTGGTTGTCGAAGGTGTGGTGACTGCAAAGGAGAAAAAAAGCAAGTGAAAGGGGGGCAACCACACGTGGGAACGGGGGAAGGAGGGAAGGAGAGAAGCAGAGCTCCTTCGGCACGCTCAGCGCCCTTACCTGTAGGCACCGGTGGTGGAACAGAAGTGGTGGTTTTTGGTGTTTCTGGAACACAAAAGAGCAAAGTCACATAGTGGCGGTGGGAGAGGGAAAAGGCGCGCTCCCGTCACGGCTGGGATTTTGGGTTGCCCAGGGCTCCACACGAGGACATGAGGAACAGGTTCCCGGATGACTGAGCAAGACGAGTCTCGCCCTTTTTGGAGGGCTGGCTTACGTGGGACCCGGAGGTGGGAATCCCTCTGCCCCTTTGGCAAGAGAGGGCTCCTGAAAGACTTGTAAGCTGCTGCTGCAGAGCGACCAAGGAGACTTACCCGTGGTAACTGGGACGGTGGTGGTTGCAGGAGTTGTGGTGGCCGGAGTGCTGGGCGTTTCTGTGCTGGTAGGGGGAGCAGTCGTCAGAGTTGTGGCAGTGGGTACTGGAGTGCTGGTGGAAGTGGAGGTAACGGTTGTGGGCGAGGTGGTGGTGGTTGTGGTGGACGGCGTCGGAGGAGACGGTGTGGAGGGGGGCACGGGTGCTGTTGTGGTTGTCGGGGTTGGTGTGCTAGTCGCAGTGGATTCTGTCGTGGTGGAGGGGCTTGTGGTGGTTAGGATTTTGGGGTGATGCGTAGAGGTGGATGGTGTGGAGGCTGTTGCAGTGGTCTTTGGCGTGTTGGTGGTTGCCGTCTGAGTTGATGCAGTGGTTCTGGATGTGGTGGAGGGAGAGGTGGTTGGCGTGGTTTTCGGCGTGCTGCTTGGCGGTCTGGTTGTCGAAGGTGTGGTGACTGCAAAGGAGAAAAAAAGCAAGTGAAAGGGGGGCAACCACACGTGGGAACGGGGGAAGGAGGGAAGGAGAGAAGCAGAGCTCCTTCGGCACGCTCAGCGCCCTTACCTGTAGGCACCGGTGGTGGAACAGAAGTGGTGGTTTTTGGTGTTTCTGGAACACAAAAGAGCAAAGTCACATAGTGGCGGTGGGAGAGGGAAAAGGCGCGCTCCCGTCACGGCTGGGATTTTGGGTTGCCCAGGGCTCCACACGAGGACATGAGGAACAGGTTCCCGGATGACTGAGCAAGACGAGTCTCGCCCTTTTTGGAGGGCTGGCTTACGTGGGACCTGGAGGTGGGAATCCCTCTGCCCCTTTGGCAAGAGAGGGCTCCTGAAAGACTTGTAAGTTGCTGCTGCTGCAGAGCGACCAAGGAGACTTACCCGTGGTAACTGGGACGGTGGTGGTTGCAGGAGTTGTGGTGGCCGGAGTGCTGGGCGTTTCTGTGCTGGTAGGGGGAGCAGTCGTCAGAGTTGTGGCAGTGGGTACTGGAGTGCTGGTGGAAGTGGAGGTAACGGTTGTGGGCGAGGTGGTGGTGGTTGTGGTGGACGGCGTCGGAGGAGACGGTGTGGAGGGGGGCACGGGTGCTGTTGTGGTTGTCGGGGTTGGTGTGCTAGTCGCAGTGGATTCTGTCGTGGTGGAGGGGCTTGTGGTGGTTAGGATTTTGGGGTGATGCGTAGAGGTGGATGGTGTGGAGGCTGTTGCAGTGGTCTTTGGCGTGTTGGTGGTTGCCGTCTGAGTTGATGCAGTGGTTCTGGATGTGGTGGAGGGAGAGGTGGTTGGCGTGGTTTTCGGCGTGCTGCTTGGCGGTCTGGTTGTCGAAGGTGTGGTGACTGCAAAGGAGAAAAAAAGCAAGTGAAAGGGGGGGCAACCACACGTGGGAACAGGGGAAGGAGGGAAGGAGAGAAGCAGAGCTCCTTCGGCACGCTGAGCGCCCTTACCTGTAGGCACCGGTGGTGGAACAGAAGTGGTGGTTTTTGGTGTTTCTGGAACACAAAAGAGCAAAGTCACATAGTGACGGTGGGAGAGGGAAAAGGCGCGCTCCCGTCACGGCTGGGATTTTGGGTTGCCCAGGGCTCCACACGAGGACATGAGGAACAGGTTCCCGGATGACTGAGCAAGACGAGTCTCGCCCTTTTTGGAGGGCTGGCTTACGTGGGACCCGGAGGTGGGAATCCCTCTGCCCCTTTGGCAAGAGAGGGCTCCTGAAAGACTTGTAAGCTGCTGCTGCAGAGCGACCAAGGAGACTTACCCGTGGTAACTGGGACGGTGGTGGTTGCAGGAGTTGTGGTGGCCGGAGTGCTGGGCGTTTCTGTGCTGGTAGGGGGAGCAGTCGTCAGAGTTGTGGCAGTGGGTACTGGAGTGCTAGTTTTTGTTACGGATTTTGAAGTGACCGGTGTTGTGGAAGGCATGGGTCCTGTCGTGGTTGTTGGGGTGTGTTTGCTTGTTACAGTGGATTCTGTAGTCGCTGTGGAGATTGTGGTCTCCGGCCTCCTTGTTGTTGCCGTTTGTGTTAATGCTGTAGTTCTGGAAGTTGTTGGTACAGAAGTGCTTGTTGTTGAAATAGTTTTCTGTGGAGTCGTAATCATTGTTGTTTGTGTTGTATGTCTTAGCGTCGTTGATTCTGTACTCTTTGTATTTATGGGCGATGTTGCCTTTTGCGAAGTTAATGTTGTGCTGCTGGTGCTTGTTGCTTTTGTTGGCGCAGTCTCTGCAGGATAAGAGATTCCATGAAATAATGTGGTAACCTGATCAACCCAGGTTCATTTACTTAACTGTGTCTACTGTGAGAAAACTTATTTGAATCCATCTTATACAGCATTCTAACGTGACATGGGTTTATTTTCAAAGCAATTTCTCTTTAATTCTCTAATAACCTATTTCCTTTGAGGATATGCTCTTGAAAGTGAAAGCACTACAGCTCAGTGAGTATTGGTAAACTTTATTGTTATTTTTTCTTTTTGATGTTTCATGTATTCAGTTTTTCTGTATTGTGTCTATTTGTAATTTGGATTTTTCTCTGCTGGCATTCATTATTTTAAGGTATATTGTTTCAACTGTTTGTTTTTGCTTTGCCTTGGTAACAACATACTGGATAAGTTTTGATTTCTCTGCTTATGTTAATAACGAAATAATAAATTTATTGTTTATACCCTGCACACTGGGCTGGTTTTCTCCATCTATTCTGGGTGGCTTGAAGCACATAAAAAATGGTAAAACATTAGACATTAAAAATTTCCCAGTACAGGGTTGCCTTCTTATGTCTTCTAAACATCAGATAGTTGCACTATATTAATAATATCTTGACCTGGTAGCAAATCAACAGCCCGTGCTGATCTCTTCATAGGAGCATAATATGTTGACAGGGTCTCACTCCTGACAGCTATCAAGCTTCACCATTCAGCACCAGCTGTGCTTTCTGGATCAAGTACAAGGGAAGCCTCTAGGGAAGTAACCCTATCTCAAATGTATCCATTCCTGAGATGCTGTGGTCCATCTATCCAGGTTCAGACAGGGTTGTAGCCATCTGAAGCTGATATAAGGCACTCACAGCCACCTAGGCCACCAGTGACGAAGTTGGATCCAGAAGCACCCCTAAAATTGTGTACTTGCTCCTCCTGAAGGAGTATAGCCCCATCCAGGGCAGGCATTTGGACTATTTTTCAGACATGGGGAACACTCACCTGCAGAGACTCCATCTTGCCAGTTCAACTTTGGGAGCAAATTGTTAATAGCTAGACAAGGAAACCAATTACAGGTGGTGGGGGAGAGGATAAGCCCTCGCTTCCCAGATGTCTTCAAGCAGTGCCTGGATAGCCATCTATTGGAGGTAATCAGCAAGAAACCAAAACGGATAATAGAACTGACCTGTTGTTGTTACTTTGACTTGTGGTTCTGTAACAGGGTGAGGGTGAGCTATAAAGCAGAAGTGGGAAAATACATTTCAATTAAGGAGTGCAAACAATCCACACAGCATTCATATTTTAATGAGACTAAAATACATGATTAATCGAGGTCTCATTGAATAATTATTATTCATAGCGACAGGACTGAAACCATTTCTTTATTGTGCGGTTAATGGAATCTAAATGTGTGAGATTGGGATTCTGAGTAACATATTGGTAACATTTATTATTGATAGCATACCATGAGGCATCTTGGCTATTTAATTGTACAACCCCTCAAAAGTGGCTCATTGGTTTAAATATCATCTTGTTTTCCACGACTAATTTCAGAAACCTCTTCAAGAGGAAGGTAATGTCAAAGTATTTTAAGATTTCCCATTGGCAACTATGCAAAGACAGACAGATGTGATCCATTTATTTATTTTGATTTAGTATCACATTTCTATAAACATAGGGTTGTTGAGATGTAACATGACATATTATGTGAATAGGCCTTGAGCTCATATGCTCCACCCTCCTCTTGTGCCTTCTTTCATGGAAAAAAACATAGTTTGCAATTCCACTTCAAACTCGAATTATAAAACAGCTATCAACAGTCCTGAACATGTCTAAAGGTAAAGGTAGAGGGACCGACTCTGGGGTTGCGGCGCTCATGCTTTTGGCACCTTGGAAACAGTAGCATATAACAATATGTTGGGACATGCTGAATTATGCACAGCTTGTTACACAAACTCATTTCCCCCCATCCTGATTGCAGGATGGATGATAACATACATAGCTATCCAAATTGTGCAGGAATAACAAGGACTGCATGTGGCGAATGTTCATTCACATCCAAAATAGACCCAGCAGTGAAAGTCTCATTCCCCTCACAGATCACACTTGTGGGATCAGCATACCTGTGTTTTATGTTCTTTGTTATCATTGGGCAATACTGGAAAATGGACTTGTTGCTTTCAGTGCACAAGAGTGTAACTTATATACCTGTAAGTAGCATGTGTTAAACTCTTATATTCACCTGTTTTCGGAGATGCTGTGGTCTGTGTTGGAGCTATGGAAAAGAGAAGAAGCGTGAGCATAATGTAGAATATAAAATTGAGGAGCTTCTGAGTTTTGAGAACACCAGTATATTTCATTCATATAGTCAAGTATTATTATTTTTTTAATCATAGGGTTCAATGTTCTGGAAACATCAGAATTCTTGCTTGTTCAATTCACACACACCATTCCCAAGTGGTAAACTGCCGAGCAGGGGGAGGAAACATTCCAACCATTTTCAGGGAGGAGTAAAACAGCTCACTTTGGTTTTAGGAATGGAGGAAGGGGGGTACTTAGGGCCATTTATTGTGGAGCAATGGCAACACCTTTCTCTTGACACCCCAACTTTCATCGCTTAAAAACATTGCTTGTTGTGCCTGAATCAGAGCTTTTGGGTGCCATTTTCCCCAGAATGCATCTGAAATAAAACTGGCAGTGTGAAACTAGTGTCACAAGAAACACAAAGAAGCAGGGAATAGGGATGCAAGAAGAGGAGGAGAGAAGTGGTCAAACACTGGGTTCAATTTTTAAAAAAAGCAAATGGAAGGGTGGAAGCACAATTTGGGCTTGGGATTGCCTAACATATAATCTAGATGTCTGCAGCCCTGTCTCTCCTCCATGATTACATACTAAATAGGCAACAACATGCAAAATCACTTTATTCACAAATTTTCTGCAGTGCTCAGCTTTTGATTATTATTTTTTTTGCACAAAGTGCACATAACCCTGTGTGTGTTTGGCTCAGCACTCAATATATCTGTGAATTATTTTGCCCATATGCATATATCCCATTTCTATTCTTTCTTCGAGAAACATTAGAACAAATAAACATTACAACTGCCAAAGGCTGTAAATTAATTCACTATGAAAGGTACCAGACTGAATCAATACTTCATATGAGAACATGTAGATGATGTCTGGCTCTTTGAGCTGTGGTCTCTGCAGAGTCTAAATAACAAAATTCTTCAGTTCCATACATATTTGCAAACGACAAGGTGTTAACATATGATGAGTAACACACAACTAATGATTTGAGGATCACAATCATGTGCATATAGTAGTCCTTGTCCATGTAACAGGATTGATATGATCATGCATCTCCATCCATATTGTGAAGTATTGATGAGGACTGCATGTGTGAGATGTTCATCCTCATACACTGTGCACTGATCACCTGCTGATTCTAACCATAGCTGTCAACTTTTTCCTTTTTTTAAGGGAAAATCCTATTGGGAATAAGGGAAATTCCCTTAAAAAAAGGAAAACGTTGACAGCTGTGATTCTAACCTAGGAAAGGGTGGTTCCTGTAAATAAACCCGATTTCTCCAAAATGGATTTGATTTGATGGATCAACATATCTCTTTCTTCTGTTCACCATCATAATCATCACCACTGCTATTACGATGCAATGCAGGCAAATTGATTGTTTCCTACCACTATGCAGACTTTACATTAAACTCAGTGTCATATATTTTAAGATACACATTTTAAAATCTTATACTCACTTGTTGTTGGTGATGGGGTAGTTGGAGAAAGTGAACCTGGTGGAAAGACAATTTTTTATTTTATTTATTTGTTTCCTACAATTTATATATAGTCAACTGAACTTATGTGGGGGTTACGTTCCAGCAATAGTGTGTAAAAGCCAAAGTCGTGTATAGCAAAAAATAAAATAAAAACCTTCCAAATGTTCTCCTAAGGCCTCTCACACAGTCTCCAATGATCACTGCACCTCCAAATTGGGTGGGGTGGTGGTATTGCCAATGTCCTCCCCTCCAAATGCCTGCCCTGCTCCTTTTTTCAGTGGTGCGTATTCACACACGTTAAATTTGTGCAGGTTGCAAGTCAACTGTACTGCTTGAATTAATTGAATTAATTTTATAATGAAATGGTTTTAGAATGTTGTATTATTTTACTGTTGTTAGCCGCTCTGAGCCCGGCTTCGGCTAGAGAGGGCGGGATATAAAATAAAATTTTATTTATTTATTATTATTATTATTGATTGTAAGGAGGGTGGGGGACTAAGCCATTTAAAAGAATAAAACCATAAAATTATCAATAAAACCAGTTTTTAAAAGCTAAAATAGTAAGTATAAAACTGTGAGTGCAATGTAGCAGTGAGTATAAAATGGAATATGCAATGTTTTATAAAATCAAAGGGGTTGAGTGTTTTAGGAACACCAGTATTTTTCATTTTGATCCTCTACATGCAAATAACTTTAGTGGCAGGAGACCATGTGGACACATCACATACAGTAAACACTTGTTTCACCAAGTCGCATGTTGCACATGTCAGTTACAGTTGTGCAACAAAAAACCCATATAGATATAGAGTTGTATATATGTAGTTTTCTCACATGGAAGTTACATCTGTGTAGAAAAATCACTGAATGTGAACCAACTCTTACATTTGTTGATGGTGTTGTGATGGGAACCTCTGTAGTAGTATTAGTAAATTATACTAGCTATACTTTTCTATGATGAAGATTTCTTACTCGTCCATACCACAGAATTGACAAGAGCATGCAAAAGTACGGATGAAGTATTGAAGAGGACTGCACGTGCAATATGCTCTGATCATCTGCTTAATCCAATCTAATTCATGTAAATAATTCTGATTCCCCCCAGTGGATTTTATTTGATAGATCATCATATCTGTGTCTTCTGTTCATCATCATAATCACCATTATTGCTATGCAATATTGGCAAATGGATCATTTCTCATCCCTATACAAAATAGACATTATATTCAGTGTTACATACTTTGAAATATACATTTCAAAATCTTATACTCACTTGTGGTTGGTAATGGAGGAGTTGGGGAAACTGGACCTGGTGAAAAGACAAATGTGAGTTACAGTTGTACAACAGAAAAACCTATATATAAATATAGACTTTTACATATTTAGTTTTCTTGCATGGAACAACATTTGTGTAGAAAAACTACTGAATGTTAAGTGACTCTAATTTGTTGATGATATTGTGATGCTAACCACTGCTATATTATTATTATTATTATTATTATTATTATTATTATTATTATTATTATTATTATTATTTCAGCTATATACTTTTTCCATAATGAGGATTTGCTGCAAATAATATATTTTTCCTCCTGTTTCAATAGTAAAAGTACAACTTTGCACATGAAGACGTAATCTAGAATTCCAGGATTTAAGTAATTTGAGAAGTTTTAATTTATTGTGGTATAGTGGTTAGAGTGTAGGACTAGGATATGCAAGACCAGGATGTTCTAATCCTAGCTAATTATAATTTTACTACTTTTTTATCAACCACTGTATACACATCCTTCCTGAATCACCTAAACTTTAGACACTAGTAGACATAGTACAGTACATTTCTTAAAGTTAAGAACAAACAAATGAATAAGTGAAGATAATGCAATGACAGCTTTAAGAGGTCCTCTGGTTAAATAAGAGTCTTAAATAAGACAGTTAAATAAGAGTGTAATCTTATGTATATTATCCACATTTGGGAAAAAGTCCCATTGAAATCAGTAAACATGCAAAGGATTTCACTATAAATGATGCTTCTTAAAATAGGAAATGTGGAAGCTAGGAATTTGAAAGTGGACTTTTTAACCTACCACTACAAGGCACACATTTTTTCTCCTTAGGATTATAGTAGTCATGCTCTGAACAGTTGTAACAGCCTAGGAGCAAAGAAGAAATATTGTTCATCATGCATACAGTAAAGGTTTTAGGTAAACACTAGTCTCAGAAAAAGGTTTCAGAAAGAAGAATTCCTGTAATGTATAAGACAGTCTTAGAGAACCAGCTATAAACCCACATTTCCAACCATGAATTCAGGCCTATTATTTCCTGTTTTGTTTTGTAAAAGATTTACAAAAGCATTTTGCCTACTTACTACTAGTTTCCTATCAATAATATCTAGCACACACTGGCGGAGGAAGAGGAATGCAGGGGGAGTGCACTGCCCCCCCGGCAGCGCGATCTCAGTAGGGTGTCCTCGCGGCTGCCCCCTCCCCCCCTGCGCTGGGCGCTACGCCCCTGCAGGCGGTGTGCCCTGCCCCCAGGGCACGCGCCATGCCCCTGCAGGCAGCGCGTCATGCCCCCCGGGACGCCTGCCAGCCCCGACCCTGACTGCTCTCCACCCCCACATGAAGCTCCGCCACTGCTAGCACGGTTGCTGTTTTTTAAAAGTAGGGGGGAAATACCTTCGATGTTTATTTCTCTGAAGGTTAGTAGCTGGTATGGACATTTACAGGGGCGATAATGCCAGGTGCAATTCAGTTCATTAACAAAGTTATGATAGGTGCCATCCATGGCATTCTTCTTATGGCTGTTGAAATAGTCACAGTAGACAGCTAAAGAGATGAGAAAATGATTGTTATTCAATCTATCCACTTACATTTCCTAAAGGAAAAAATAGCACACTGGAGAAGCATTGCATTGTTTTCCCCTGTAGCAAACCCATTTAAAGATGGAAGCATCTAGTGAAAGATCTTCATTATCTGTTTCTTATGTTATACTTGATTTCATCCTTGAAGGTTGTGGCCATATTCTCACTCTGGCTCAGTCTGCATGCAACAGTCGCAACACTAAGCCAAACCATAGTTTAGCACAAATGTGCAAGGGTGCAGTTTCCTGAAGAGGAGATCACTACTGTTTTTTTCTTTCTTCTGTCCTGCTGCTACTGTCAATCCAGCCATGCTCTGGCTTAGGATGTTGTCTGAGCCCAGGCTTGTGGTCTCCAGACAAACCCTGAATTGTAAACCAAGGACAAAAATCCTTGGTTACAACATGGTGAAACAAGCTATGAGCCTGGATTTTGATGGCATGCAAAGCCACACCACGGCTTACCTCACAGCAGCACCGGAGGAAGGCCTAACCAGCTGTGAATTGCTTTCCAGAAATCTGCATGCTCACACATTTGCATCTGGCTTAGGTTTACATGCAAATTGGGTCAATGAATTCTTCCATACATGGGGTATATTGGTGCTTCATTGTTGAGGAAATCTAGAAGAGCAAGGCTTCTTTACATAAATGAAGAATGTCTTGGCCATGTCTTTGGCAGTGGACCAGATGGATTTGGCTGTACTTTGACTTGAGATGTAAAGAAATCTGTGTAGAATCCAGTTTTTCATCATGTGCCAAGACTGGATTTAAAACTTCCTAGCTCCAGGGATTCTGTCCCACATCAGATTGTCCACTGATAAATTTCTGCATGTGAAATGCTGCACTGAGAAACTGGCATGATTGAAGGGGTAGGCTTCATATGCTTCATTGTTGCACAATTGCGCACATAATGTGCTAATAATTTACCTGTGGCTGCAGCTGCACCTAGAAAACATTAAAGGCACTCCTACATCTGCACTGTGCAAGAGAGGCTTGACAGAGAGGACAAGCTGCTTGTAGTGGTGGCAGCTGGCCACAATTATTGATCTTCTCATTGAGTCGACTTCAGAGGGTTGATACGGTTCATGAAAACACTGCTCTAAAAATATGCTTCCTGCTCCATAGTTTTAGCAGTCAGCAAATTTAATAGGTATTATCCAGTTCTGAATATTATTAACACATAGAAGTATCAATGCATTTTAAGAAACCCAGCACACTTTAAAAGAGGCATTTTTAAGAAACTTACGGCAGAAGTCTGGGGTTCTCCAGTCAACACAGACGCCAGCTTCTAAGCATGCTTTTGCATACACTGCAACAGCATCACACATGCACTCACAGTCCCCTCCTGTGTCACAGCCACATGAATCCCGGACACAAGCTTCATAATAAGGCCTGCGGTACACCTGGGGCAGGGAAAGAACAATGAAGCCAAACCAGAAAGTTGGTGTTAGTTAAAAGTTCATCCTTACATTTTCAGTGGGACCAAACAAGCAATATCCGCTAATCAAACCACACATCCACTTTACAGTATCACCTGCTGTATGAACAGAGAATGATATTTGGCCTAGCAAATTTCCCTTCCATAGGAACCAATGGGAGGAAAATGTAAAACAAAGAAAGATGAGAACACTGGCATTGCTGGGGAAGAACAGCGCCCCCACCCCAGATCCACCATAGCCAATACAAGACTGAGAGGGCTTGGCTATGGTGCTTCCTAGGCTACAAACTCTCCTCTCCCACCATAGTTGGTTTGCTCTACCAGGCTGCAATCCTATGCACACTTACCAGGGAATAAGGCTCATTGAACTCATTGGCGCTTACTTCTATGTGGAGACATGTATAAGACTGCACTGTTAATTTCAATCACTTCATGAAATCACTGCTGGATTTTTCTCTGTGATTCTCTGTGTTGTTTTAACTGCTGATCTTTTATTATTGTAATATTTTAATGGTTTAGGCTGCAATTCAAACCCCCACCTTATGCTGGGTTTAGGGCTGGTGATGGATTGAGTGGAAGCATCTCTCTCTGGGCTTCCACTGGCTCAGCCAAACTTCTCCCACCTGATGCCAATAGAGTGACACTCGTGTCACTCCATTGATGGAGACCTCCTTCTTCCACTGCCTGCATTGGGGTGGGCGGGGGAGGCCCACCCGTAGTATCTCTGCTGGCCAAGCCAAAATGGGGCGTTCTGAGAGTGGGGCTCATGGTCAGCATTAGGCCTGATCTGTGCACAATTGTTGCGCTGCCGATTTGTCCCAATCTACCTTCCCACCTCCACTGTAAAGGAAGGATTTTTTAAAAAATAAGTAGATAAATACATAATTAAATATATCAATTCAAAACAATAAAAAGACAGCTGGCACTTGGAAGCATGCATAGGTGGAAATGTTAGCACCTGAAGAGGCAATGTTACTATCGTAAAGCATAGGATAAACTTTTACCTTGCTGTGGCAGGAAGCAAATACTTGACTGTTGATAATGGAGCACTTCTTTTCTGCCCATGCTTTGCGATAGGGGTTGTTACTGCATGGATCAGCCACAAAGAACACATCCCCACAAAGGGGATTCTCTTTCCAGGAATTCACAAACTCCAGTTCATTGGATGCCACATATCTGCTTCGAGTTTCAAAGTCATCTCTTATATTCCCATTGTAATTACCACATAAACCACAGAGGTGATCCTAGATTTAGAGTAAAATAAAAATAAAAGTTATGGACGTCAGAACAAAACATAAAAAGGGAACCTTTTAAAATGTAAATGAGCCATGTGAGTGGATGATATTGATCTTGAGTGGATGACCAGTGATGGTAGAGCCGAGTGGAGAGAAAGGATCTGTTTAGTCCTTTCTTTGACAACTCTTCTGTTTAAAATTATCCCCTGCATTGCTTTCCCATTAGGAGGGGAGATATATGTATATGAGTTCCCCCACATCTCTTTCTTCTCTTAGAAAAGCAGCTGGAGTATGATTTTGAGCAGAGAAACACCCGACAAAGAAATAGTCCCACCTCCAGTTTCCTGCTCAATCTCACGTGACCCAAAGTCACTTTGCCTTGTAAAAAAAATATGAAAAGTGGAACTGCAAAGAGTGTCTGTCTTATCATTTCTCTGTGGAGACTAGCCTGTGATAAATCTTCCTCAGAAATTTCTGCTTACAACAAATTTTGGCACTGCAACTTCCCATTCAGCTTTATTAGCCTTTCCCAAGAAGCAACGGATTAGGAATTGGCTACACATAGCATGCCCAGTTGTGTGGAGTGTGCTGCCCAGTGTTGGGGGCAGCCATATTAAATAAGACACAGGACATTGGCATTGGGTTGAAATAGGCCACAGCATTACTGATTATAGATGTAAGCAGGTTTCGGTGAAGGCACTGAGTATGTATATAAGATCAACCATCCAATTGGTTGATAATGAAGTGGGTCGACCCTAAAAAGAAGGTTGCCCCCCAGCATACATTAGAGTGTGATGCTCCCTCCAGGGCTGCCCCTGTGTGGGCTCCCGGGCAGCAATACTTTTTCCTACATCCCTTTAGCAGGGTACCCAAATGCTAAAGAACCAAACTCAATGACTTATCTGCCCAAGTTGTTTCATTTGCTATGAGACAGGTGAAAAACCGGCAGACAGACCAATTAGCCAGCAGGGGAAAATTCCTCCCTGGCCCCAAATAGGGTTACCGAGCATTCCATAGCAAGCTGCTCACACAATTCAACCCACTCACCTTTGGGCAGAATCACCATGTAATAGGGTGGGAGGGTGGGAAATCCAGTATCATCCAAAGAGCCCGGAGCCCAAGCACCATTTCCTTTTATAGGGAAAAGGCAGAGCTGGTTTGAGCCAGGTCACTGCCTCCACCTGACTTACAAGCCTTGACATGATTGACTCACATCACGGGCCTCTTTCACAACATGCAACAGTAGAAGTTCTAATGTCCCCTTCTGGCTGCAAGGATGAACAAGTCCCCTAGCTCCCCACTGTCTGCGCTGCAGCTGTGCCGGTCAGCAAAGGGCCACCCCTGAAGCCCCATGGTAAGAGGTTATTTATTACCTTTGCTCCTCTGAATATTTTGATGAATATGTTCATGTGCCTGTTCCAGACAAGGGACATGTCATATTTGCCAGGGATTGCAATCTCAATAATCAAGTGAAGGGCATTCTCTTCTATAAAGAACTCTGTCATAGGATTCCAACCAGAGACAGTGTATGTTCTGTCTGCCAAAGTGATTGTCAGATTCTGCAAGGAAAATAACATGTGACTAGAAAAGCTATCTAACAGAATTTCTGTAGACTTTTGCAAAGAATGAGTCATTTACTTGTGTGCAATGTAATTTGGTCTGTGTTTTAGCAGCTCTATGGAAGGAGCCTAGTCAATCTTTTTTTAACAAAAGAGACTTGCAAACAGTTCAAGACTGCAGTACACACACACTTTTCGAGTGCTGTTTACTACTTTGCTGCTCTTCCTTTAGAAAGGTAATCACCCAAGACTCATTAAACATCTCCATTCCTCACCCCTTTCGGTTTAGCCTTTGCTACAAAAGAGTGAACAGTTCACAATATTATTATTATTAATTTATTCTTTTTTAATTTGCATACCGCCCTCCATCTGTAGATCTCAGGGCGGTTCACAGCATAAAATTTACCAACATGGTGGGAGGAGATCCTAGTGAACACCTGCTGTATAACAATCTATCCCTCTTCTCTCTTCTCCAGAGCCCAACCCAGTCATGCCCTTAACTGAAATGATATTATCTTGCCAAAAAAAAAAAATGTTTTTAGTGGAAAGAGTTTGTAAACTTTTATTTATAAAATCAATAAATTATTTATAAAATAAAATTATAAACCTCTTCCCCCAAAAGATACGCCAAGCAGTACACAAGTGCAAGCAGTGTACAAGGCGAATGGTCATATCTGCCTTTGAGGAATTTACCCACAATTCCCTATTACACATAGGGAATGAGTATAAAACTAGAATGATTCTGTTATAAGACAGTTCTCTCTGGGTCTTTGCAATCTATAGTTTAATACACATAGGATAAAATCCCACCTATAGTGAAGTATCCAGTTAGTGTCTCCATAACTTAGGTGTACACAGGGCTGGCCCAATATATTTTGCCATCTGAAACAAAAGACAAAATGTATCCCTTCCCTCCCAGGTAGCTGCATTGCCAGTTGAATTTTACTTTAATTCTGGAGATGGAACATGGTTCTATATTGCACCTCAAAGCAACCAAAATCTGCTGCCTTAGGTGGCTGCCACACTCTGCCTAATGATAGAGTTGGCCAGGGCCTGCTTCTTCAGACTGGAAAATTTGACTCTCAGGCCCAATAGCTGTATATTAGTTTATAGTGCCTTGATACTAGAGGATGGCAGAGTGCTGGGATGACAAGAGTGATCAATCAGTTTCCTTGGAGGGTGTTAGGAAATTATTTCCAATGTGGTACAGATGAGTATATATCACATAACAACAACATTTCATCCTTACCCCAAGGTGGATCTTGATTGCTCTGGAACATGTGATCCCGGTATTTCCACAGACAACATTTTCAGTCACTATTTTGAAATGATGGGGAGAGCCACCCATGCCACAACCGTCCTAGGTAGAGAAGTACAGTCAGATAACCATTAGATAGTAACATGTATGTGAGGATTTAAAATGCAGAGCATGGGTAGGATTATTGGATAACTCAGAATCAGAAACCCTTGCTGATCTACTGCAAACTACCCAGAGATCTACCAGTAGATTCTGATCTACTTTTTGCAGAGAAGATCTGGTTCCACTTCAAATCCTGAAGCTGAATTTAGAGAACAAAGGCCATATGAGTTCATCTACTTCCTATTTTTAAGATTATAGTTGTAAAATATTTGAGACCAATTTTGTTCTACCTTAAGACACTCTTTGAACTTCAAGCCTTAATTTGAAGTGCCATATTGATTCAAATATGCTTATACTGATGATTAGCATCATGGCATGTAAGTGCAGTCAAAGTGATATTACCATAGCTAGTATGTATTCACAGTTGCCATCAAACACAAAACGTTGTCCATCAAACGTGGTGATATGGCCTTCCCCATAGAGACTGCATGTTGAAGAGCATCTGGAATTTTGGATGCATTTCCATTTTCCTCTTGTGCAGGTGCTGATGAGGAACAAGAAACTTGTCATAAAGCCTTCAAATGCAAATAAAGGTAGCACAATATTGGGTAAGCATTATTCCTTGATGCCTTCATGTGATGTTACCTTAGATTTCCCAAAGTCCCATATTTAGTTTAGCTATATTTCAGGGCAGCTGGCACAAGCAATATATGTAATAGAATTATGTGGGTGCTCAGATGTGATGTTTTCTAAGCTCATTAACTATCATTTGAATAGCATACTTGCATGGTATAGCCAAAGGGATGAAAGCAAAAAAAATCTTACCAGGACTTGCATTCAGTGTGAATCTCCTCTCCTTTTGCATATGAGATGCCACCATATTCACAGGGACACTCATCAGGTGGCACACATGTACCATCTAGCTTTTCATATAGTCCAGCAGCACAAACACAGCCTGATTCACACTTGCTGGGGACCTGGAAAACATCAGCCAGTCTCAAACTCAGAATTTTGAGATATGCAAAGTCCAGCCCAACACCAGCCAACTATAAGGTTGCTCTTAGCCTGTGGCCCTTCAGATGTTGCTGGACACCCATCTCCCAACAGCACCAGCAAGCATAGCCACGAGTCAAATATGATGGGATCTGTAGTCCAGCAAACTCTGGAGGGCACCAGGTTCTCCTGCTCAATGCTGTTATGCAGCAACCATAAATAAGTATGTGAGTGATGGGGTGAGAATAGAAAGGTGAGAACAAAATTGTGGGCATGCTCAGACCTGGTGTTTTCTAAGTCATTGCCATATGACTGGGAGAACATTTAAAGGAAATCTGCATGTATATAAAGTATTTAGGATAAAGCTGTGATTTTTATTATACAGATATTGTGAAGGATCCCAGCTAAGTCTAAAAGTGAGGTACATATTGGGAACTGGCCTAATGAGGTCAACAGTGCAATCATACGTATGCCTATTCAGGCGTATGTCTGATTGAATTTAATGGCACTTACTCCAAGATCAGTAGGTATGGGGTTGCATTCTAAGAGCCTGAGCTAGAATTTTCCTGCCCATATTTGAGTTCTACAGGTGGACTATGGTGGCCCTCAGGTTCCAGGTCTGCCTTTCACTCACTGAGCTTCTACTGCAGTGTGTGGCTGAAAAGAGGTGGGAAAAGTTCTTCCCATCTTCCTTGCTTATGTTGAGAAGCTTGCAGTCCCCAAAGTGAGAGATTCCACAGCCCCACGCAAGTTATCAACTGGGGAAAAATTCTGGTCTCCCACACTTCTGGAAACATCATTGTAATAACCCTTAAGGAGCCACCAGATTGTGGAGGCTGGAATTCAAACCAGCACTAAGCCTGGAGTGATGTCTCTCTGCCTCCCGGAATGGCATAAAGGTAGTTGTGAAATTCCTGCTATTTTTTTCTATTTATGCCTAATATCTCATACAAAAAAATCAGTTATACACTATTTTCACTGCTCTGTGTTAGTTTTGTTACACTACGAGTGTTTCCGTACATGGTTTTAATTTCATAGCAAAGAATGAGAGCATTTGGCAAATTAAGTACTACAACTTATTGCATGCTGATGATAATCACAATGATTATATATATATATATATATATATATATATATATATATATATATTATTCTGTGCACCACCCTGAGACCTCTTGGTATAGGGCAGTATATAAATTCAATAAATAATAATAATGATGGTAGCAAAAGTATTGAACTTACACATGCGATTCCAGTAGCCAGCATTTGGCAGGTTGGTGCACAGGCAGCTCCATATTTGCTTTCTGAGGGTGCTGAGCATGAAATATATTTTTTGGGAGGCTTGCAGTTTTCTAGGAAAAAGGAAATAAGATGCTTGTGAAATGATGTTTCTGCAACATTTGGAAAGCATGTGCTTTTCAAAAGAAAGGGTAAAGAGATCCATACCTGCAGGGTCAACAGGTTTGCCAGTACAACTCAGATTCCCATTAATGCAATAGCTAGAATAGAAAAATGAACATTAGATTACACTAAGGGAATGTATGAGATCAGGTATGTCTGAGCTGGAATACCTTCCAAAAGAGTTTATCAGGTTTTCTCTTTGGCTTTCAGCAATTAGGAGTTCAACAGATGTGGAATAAAACAGATTTAATACTGGCTATTATTGATTTATTATTAACAATCGTTATCTGGCCCAAATCCTTGAGAAGAAGCAGGATAAAACTTAAGTAAGCAAGTAAATAAAACATCAATTATATGGTAAATGCTATACAGAATGTAGAAGTGACATGACAATGACAGTTAGATGGAAATAACAAAGATGGCAATGGAGTGGATGGTGATCAGTAAAGGGTTAATAAAAGGCAAGAGGTAAGATATTTCAGTCTACTTCCTTAATTGGTTCCACAAGTGTGCTCCAAATACCTCCCATGCTAATAGCAGTATTATTTTATTTGTTACATTTATAACCCACCATGATGGAACTTGAGGGTGCAATCTCCCATAAAGACACAGAAGAGGCCTAGCCCGACTTAGATTCAGCAAGGTTGTTCCGCCATGTACCTTTAGACCAGAGATCAAAGACTATACCCTTGGACTTTGTTGTGCTATTCATATTTCAGATATATAGGTCTATGCCTACAACATACCTCTTCAAAATGGGACAAGAATGGGACATTATGTAGGTTTTAATTATTTTACATTTCCTTTTTCTCTTAAAGCTCAGAAATATCTTTGATGAAATTTGTTTTATTTTCAACAGGATATTGATGTTCCTTTCTCAGCTCCATAAACATTAGGTGTCTGTTTAATTTATGTTGCTTCACTCCCTTATAATGCTATTTGTTGAAGAGATTTTGCCTCCCTCTCCCACTCGCCATACTTTTATAATGCCCTTTAATACTTTTAATTCCTTTCAGGGTGTTTGACGTACACAAACAACATTGCAACCATAACATTTCTGAAATACCGCCCCACCACCACCGTTGCCAGTGTTTACTTTTCCTGCAAGACCATGCATTTGAGGAAACACTAATGTGCTAACAAAGCCAATGCAAAATCCTCATTTGCTGTAGCCCATACTTACCAGGTAATTCCACCAATTATGGTCGACTGATCAGCATGAATGAACTTCCTGTCTTTCAAGTAGCAAGGGCACTGGGATTTACGGACGCACTCATTTTTGTGATTGAGATAGGTGCCTTTTGGACAATTGCAGCCGTCAATAGGGATGTCAGTGGGGTGGCACTCTAGGCCTCGATGGGAGAGGGACAGGCATGTCCGGTCACAGGCTTGAGTGTTGTAACTGAATGTCTGATTTCCAGTACAAGAAATGGCTGTCAGTAGAAAAAAGTATAATACAATTAGGTTTTTGCTTTCAGCTGGTGAGATATTCTTCCCCCTTCATAATTCTGTCTCATGCGGGGAACAGTTGGCAGTTCAGTGAAGCAAGCTACCGGAAGTCTCTGGGAGGGACAAAATCTTATTTCTCTTTTACTAGTTAGACTACTGATGGTGCAGTAGCTAGAAGGTCTGCAGAAAGTTCTCAGAGGACAACAAAACATGCTTAACTCTGCATTGGTTCCAACAATCAGCCAGGTACTCTCTTCCTTAAATAGTGCTTACGTGAGCAGCGTAATGAGGGGAAATTTCACAGTTCACTAGAGTAGACCATCTGTGTGCTTGACTTTAAGCATATGGAATTAAATGTCCCTGTTTCTTGTTTTATCAGGGGGGACTATATCTATTATATGGGTTAGGTCAGACACAAGGTTCCTAAGTGAATGTTTCCTTCCCTGAGCACAATAAGTAAGGATGTATGTTATATGCAGGATCATTTGTGTGCATGGGCTCTCAGTTATCTAAATGTAATCATTTAAAAAATAGTCTTGCCATTTATCATGGAGGTTTAAGGCAGGGCTGCAGCCAGCTTTAGTTTGCTGGGGCTAGATCTCAAAACCCCCAAGAAATCTGACATCACAATAAGATAGTTCATTGATGGAAATGTCAGCGTCAGCATATGTCTGGACTCTGAAACAATACAGTGGTACCTCGGGTTAAGTACTTAATTCGTTCCGGAGGTCCGTTCTTAACCTGAAACTGTTCTTAACCTGAAGCACCACTTTAGCTAATGGGGCCTCCTGCTGCCGCCACGCCACTGGAGTACGATTTCTGTTCTCATCCTGAAGCAAAGTTCTTAACCTAAAGCACTATTTCTGGGTTAGCGGAGTCTGTAACCTAAAGCGTATGTAACCTGAGATACCACCGTAGTAATACAGGGGGGGTATCCCTATAAGTATCAGTTGGAGACTACTTACTGCAGTTGTCTACTGTACTCCGCCAGTTCCCAAGAAACAGTCCCATTGAAGCACACACACGGGCATATGATCCCAGAGCGGAACAAATATAGGGAAAGGTTTCCTCATAGTTGCAGGCTTGGTATATACATCTCTGAAAACAAAGAGGCAGGATATGTTTTGTTAATAAGCAATCAGAACTGCTGACTGTAGATCATGAAATGGTTTGTCAGTGCATGTACATCACTCGATTGTATTGAAAAGTATTGCAACTGAGATTATATAAAAGTGCTATCTTTGGTGATCTGGGTCGGCTCTTTCACACAGCCCTATTCTGAGGGGGCAGTTAAAGTCCCGCCAGACTGGTGTTCCATTGTGCATGTGTTCTGCAGCATTTGTGGTGGATTTATTCTGTTTTAGTTTACATATTTACATTCTTTATTTTGGTCCAAAGACCCACAAAAGCATTTTCAAAAGCAAAATAAAACAGAAATACAGGGAAAGGATTCCATGGCAGTCACTATGTCTTATGCAGAGCATGTAGGTTTCTATTTCTTATTAAAAGCCTCCTCGATTGGTCTTTCACCATCTTTTTGGGCTATGATAGTGCCTTTAAATCCTGAGGCAGAGGTTATGGGATATTTCATACAGTGATCTTCACTCTTGATCTTATGTAATCTGTGGAATGTTTGCATCTGGAATCTACTATGGCCATGATTATCAGTGACCATCATATTTCATAAATCTGTCTGTACCTAACTATTGCCAATTATTCACCAAAGCCAGACTAAATGTATTTCCATCAAAAGTACTAAATGGCAGACTGTCTGGTATACCCTATCAGAACTTACTCTGCTCATGTTCTCAGGGTGTCGACTCTATGAAGCATATCCTACTACACTGTGAGCCATTCAAACAAGCCATGGATCAGTTAATTAAACCTCTATTGGTAAACTTAACTGGAAAATCCAAAACCATCTATCTTAAGTACCTCCTTGGAGATATGTCAAATGATACTACCCTGACCATGGCTAAGTTCCTCTTGGAAGTAATAAGTTCGTTCTGCAATGCTTCCCCAGAAGGGTTACTGCACAACAAAAGTGGGACAAACAAAAACCAGAATATTTGTGATATAGAAAGTTACAGGATTTCAGTTGGAAGTTGGATGTCATTTTGGCTGTGGGGAGGGGGGATATACAACTTTTTCTGATGTTTACAAACTTTGTAATTACCTGGGACTCAGTTATACAGCTGCAAATCCCGGTAAATGTTTTAAATGTGCTGTAAAGTGAAATATACAAATGTGCAACTAGATGGCAACAGTGAGCTATGCCAAATTCAATGTATTTTTCAAAACTTTTTTTTAAAAAAAAGCATTTTCACATCTAGTTCACATCTGAACATCTAGTTGCTGTCTTCTGAACATTTTACAGAAACCCCTACCTTATAAAATGGAACAGGATTCACCACAGAATGACATTTCTCAAATACTGTTTCTTTCTTGATAAGAACAGAGCAATGCGTCTCGGCACACATTTCTAGACAAAAAGATACAACCAAAGGTATTAGGCAAGTTCATTTATTCCCAAGCTAATATTAAAAGATGTGTACAAAGTCCTGTGGTGCAGTGGGTCAGTGTGCCTGGCTGTTAGCCAGAAGGTTGGTGGCTTGAGCTCATTCAGAAACAGCTGTAGGAGGGATTCCAGCATTGCAAGGCACTGGGCTACTAGATGACCCTTGACATTCTTTCCAACTCTACAATTCTATGATTCTATGAATAATAGCCAGTGGCTATACCAATAGCCGACCTGGCCTGTTTTCTGAATACTTGTGACAAATGCTGTTATTTTGTTATGCTTTTCCTGGACATCCAAGAAGTAAAGTGAATCTCATTTGTCATCTTCCTTTGACAATGATTATAGAATGTGTACATTTTAAAACTAACACAAATGGCTCTTGGCTGCCTCTTTCATGCTCATCAATCTGAGAGGCACCCTCAAGGATACAGCCCACAGTGACTTTTAAAATGATGCAGCATTAATGTTCCCCTTTCACATTTTGCATTTGTTGATAATGCCTCCTTCCCAGAGCACCACTTCTCTGATCTCCAAAGCAGCTCAGGAAGATGCGAATAGGTAAAACAAAAAGCTGCAGGGGTTCCTGTTCAGAATTATTCCCTCTGTCCCTCATATACTGAAAGCAAGACAAAAATTCTACAGCTCATTTTCAGAATCCTACCATGGCCTTGAATGTATTTAATATTTAAAAAGCTCAAATAATAGAATAAAACAGAGTGCAAACAAAAGCAGACCATGTCACTTACTGTTTAATTGACTCATAGAACAAGGATCTGTATCTCTTTCTATGGCAGGGGGGCAATTTCCTGATCTCCAAGAATCCACAAAGAGAGGAGCTGTTCCTTCAATAATATCCATGCTGGTCATGAAGTCGTCTGTGGTTTCTCCATTGTAGTTACCACACAGCCCTAGTGACATGGAAAGAGATGTGCAGAATGAAAAGCTAGGAGCATTTTTCTACAGCAACACTGAAAAGTCTCTTGTTAATTCTATGGCAGGCCTGTGAATTATACCTGTACTATATATGCCTAATATAGCTAGCAATGTGAAAGCCACAGGTTTCCTCTCCATAAAGTATATGAATGCCCTGGAGCAAAGAAGTTCTGGTCTGCCCAAAAGGCTGCATTGAATTGTAGAAGCTAAAACATTTTTAACAGTCTGCTTGAATCTCTGAACTAGTTTCCACCCAAGTGCAGAGGCGTTACTATAATTATGATTATTAAGATTTCTTACCCTCTGTTCACCATGAGGTCCCAGGGTGAGTTACAATTTAAAATACAATATCAAAAACAATTAAAAATAATATAGTGGTTCTCCACCGCTTACTAGTGTGGTAGACAGGTGAATGACATCTTTGACCTTTGCTGTCCCCCAGAGGTCAAGTATAATCTAGTATGGAGAGGTCACAATTTGAAGGTGTCCCCAGGCTATGCTAGATCTCATCTCACAAACTATTTCCACATCAGATCTGGAATAGTTCAACAGAAACCAGGTACTTTACCTCGGGTATTGTCTTTGAACTGAAGTCCAGCTTTAATATAAACTTGAAACACTGGACTAACTTGAATTACCAGCTCCAGCCCAAAGGTTGTATACATTTGAATGTGAGTAGATGACTGTCTGAAGATGATGATGTCTCCTAAAGAAATGAGATAATTGAAAAGATGTTGACTGTTTTATCTATTTAAGTTATTAAATATATTACATATATTGATACGTTTACCTCTTTGTTTCTACTATTCAATTTGAATAGTTTGCATTATATAAATATTGCATTTTTTGTTATTTTGATAGGAGGAATGGTTGCTTATTTATTTATATTTGCAGCTCACCTACCCCAAATACAGAGTGTGTAACAACATATTTAAACAGAAATAATATAAAATATAGAACATACTGTTGGCAGGATTGTCTTTATCTGGATCTTCACTGGCTCCCAGTACGTTTCCAAGCATAATTCAAAGTGTTGGTGCTGACCTTTAAAGCCCTAAATGGCCTCAGCCCTATATATCTGAAGGAGCGTCTCCACCCCCATCGTTCAGCCTGGACACTGTGGTCCTCCTCCGAGGGCCTTCTGCTGGTTCCCTCACTGCAAGAAGTGAGGTTGCAGGGAACCAGGCAGAGGGCCTTCTTGGTAGTGGCACCCGCCTTGTGAAATGCCTTTACATCAGATGTCAAGGAAATAAGCAACTATCTGACTTTTAGAAGACATCTGAAGTCAACCCTGTTTAGGGAAGTTTTTAATGCCTGATGTTTTATGTTTTTAGATATGCTGTAAGCTGCTCAGAGTGGCTGGGGTAACCCAGTCAGATGGGTGGGATATAAATAATAATTATCTTATCTCTTATCATCTTATCCTATCTTATCTTATCACCATCTTATTTATTGGGTACATTTTCCATTTTCTTCTTTCTTATCTTACCTGATTTATAAGGGAGCCTTTTAAGTTCATCCTCATCCATTAAAATTTCATTTTTGGAAATCACAATTTTGTCCTAAGTGGAAAAGATAACACAGAATCCTAAACACAGAGCTGGGTGTAGGGTTAAATGCCACTCTGGGTCAATCTTGAATCCATGAATCAAGACGGATGTAGAATGTGTGTAACCACATGAAATAAATTAATTTTTGGAGGAATGACTGAAATTAACTGCTACCATCATTTTTGCAACTGAGAACAATGATTGTGACTATTGCATCTAGGTACTTATCTCACCTTTTCACTCTGTTCCGCATTCAAATGCTCGTATCTGTACATCTGGACTACAATTTAAGCACGTCCTTTAAATCCAGCTGAGATCAATGTGGCTTGGGCATACCTCATTCTGTGCTGGACTCTATCTGATTTTTTTCATAGTATACACTCAGCAGTAACGTTTCTATGAGAGGCACACTTACTTTTCCTGAGACATAAATGATGGCTGTCAGTGATGTCTCTGAACTGGAATAACCAGAGTTTTCATACACAGCCATCAGGGTTCCATTGTGTGGTAACATAGGACTCTAGAAGGAGAGGAAAAGCAAAATAATGCAAAGTTTGTAGAAGGGAGAAAACTCAATATGTTTACATCCACCATTTAAAATTATTGTCAAATGTTTCCATACTGTACCAAATGTTTCCTTTTCATTGACATTTTATTCATTTTGCTGCAGGAAATCCAGGTATGCCACCAAACATACACTCAATATGGAGCTGTTGCCAATTGTGACTCCCTGACTACTTCCGTGACTGTGCTATTGTAAGCATTTTGTGCCTGGTGGTTTGGAGGCAATGGTGCTTTGAATATGCTGGCTGCTTCCACTGCACTGTATTCTACCTCCTCTGCCCCCCCACCCAATAGGATTGTTCTACCCAATGAACAGAGTGGAGAATGTTCATCTCCCACTTGTTTGGAGGCCCCCGTAATGCTTCTTGTTTCTCTTAATATTTGCACATGCCATAAAAAAGAAGAATACAGAGTTAGATCTTATGGTTAATAGCATGAATGTGGTACTTCCTGTCCTCTATGAACAGTATAAGGTAAATGCTGACCCCTGGAAAATATTAAGCTCTCAGAAATGAAAATTCAGTGACTTTTAAAATATTTTTTTAAAACAAATCCGATAATGCTGGTCTTTATTAGGTAGAATACCTTCATAAGAATGTAGGTGCAAACTCCATGGAAACGGTATGGCCTAGAGTCGAATGTGGTAACAAATGACCCTCCCTCCAAGGAACATCTGCCTGGACATGGCAGTTCTGTGCAGCTCCACTGACCCATTGTACACTTACTAGGGAAAACAAAAGTACATGTCAGCTGTTAACTGGAAAAGCAGATCTAAGCTCATCATCACTTTCTGGGTTATTTGTTTTAGGTCAGGATAGCTGCACAAGCGCAATGCATGTAAAAGCACATTCCCCCACCCCTTAAAGAGCCTCAGAACTGTAGTTTGTTTAGGGTGCTGGAAGCAGCAGCTCTCTGAGGAATAAACTACAGTTCCCAGGATTATTAGGGGGGTGCTTTCAATGCAAAGTGTGCACACAACCTATTATATCTCTCTTCATTTGTGCAATAATATTTGAAACCAATACACTTTAAACATGAAAATCCAAGTTGGACTTCTAAAGACAGTCAAAAATGCACGTCATATTCTGATCTATGTGCAAAAATCTCTCTTTTTTAAAATTTCTATCTCTGTCTTTTTTATGTATGTTTCAGCATATCAGTGCCAGGTATTCTAACGAGCTTCATGACCACAACCCATCCTTCTTTAATTAGAATACCACTGTACTCACCAGGTTCTACATGTTGCTTTCATAACATCACCAGGAGCATACATTTCCCCATTCAGTGTGCATGGACACTGTTCTACCGGAACACATGTTCGGTTTTTTGAAATGTCATCCAAAACAGTCCCTGTCAAAGGTGAAAGCAAATGAATGGCAAGCATTTTAATTCCTTCTGAATGTATATAGCATAAAGCTTGGGAACTTTTGCAAGGTGTTTTTTTTTCCTCTGGAGGAAATTCAGGGGCAGGTCTATTCACTTAGGTGCTCTTCATATCATGGACAAATTGTGTTCCAATTTCATAGCAATAAATCTGGATAGAGATCGAAAACCATAGGTAGGTAATTAACTAAATATAAAGTGCACAGCATACACAGTCATTTGGCCATTTGGCATAGTTGAATTTAAGTTACATATTCCTAAACATACTTTATAAAGAACCTGGTTTAGCTTCAGAATCACAGTTAATTTCCACTTTAAACCTGTTCCTAAATAAGATGATTCCTCCTAGAATGACTATTTTTTCTACTAAGCCAGGAAAACACTCCCAGCTCCATCGAGCATCTTTACCTTCTCCTTAGGGAAATAATCTGGGTTGTCATGCCCAGCCAATCCATAAACAAGTCATTTCTGAGCCCCTTCTAACAGTGAAGCCCTAACTCAGCCCTACCTGAAAGTTAAACTGTCAGGTTCTAACTTGTAACCCTATATTCTCATCTGACTGGATGACACTTCACCATCCCTGATTATCTTATAGGTCTCCAGGAGGCTGACCATCCATCACAATGTCCTTTTACCTTCTGGGCAGAAGCAGCCATATGTACAGTAGCTGGAACAGCTGTAATCTGGATTGGAACATGTTTTGAGACAGGGAGAACCACACTCTTTGTAGATTTGGTTAGCTGGACATCTTCCCAAAGCTGCAAAACACAATGGTTCAGAGAGTGAAGTTAGGACAGATGGGAAGGGAAGAAGTACAGCAAATTGTCAAGAAGCAGAAAAAAAGCAATGGAGAATAGCTACAGGGGGAACAAGGAGCAGCAATAACAATAAGGAGCAGGCAAAACACTGATGGGGAGAATACTTCCTGTCCTCATTGGCAGCCCTGTCTTAATACATGTCAATAATGAGGCATTTACTAGCTGTGCATGTTTTATTTCAGAATACAGAAGCTGATGTTTATGGTAGTTTGGTCAATGTGTTGTTAATACCTGACATGTACAGTCATGATCCAGAACCTCATAACTTACAGCAGAGGTCAGTGCTCCTCCAATCAGATACTTCCTGATGGGACATGGCACACTGCCTGGAGTACTCTGAAAGGGTAGCACAAGTACAGTTCCTCTGCCCTGGATCAGGGCAGTTTTGCATGTCAAGTTGGCAGCGGATAACAAACCCTTTCCTTGAGATGTTGCAAGATTGAGACACGAGTCCTAGAAGCTGGCTGCAGATCCTAGACTATTGGAAGAAGAAAGAAAGGCAGTTTCAATGAATGCAATGCATTTTGGGACAGGGTGCGATTATACCACAGACTGAATTGCTTTGACAACTTGTTGTTACCAAAAGCACTGAGTAAGAATGTGTGCTTATCGTTAATGTAGCCTCCCCCTTATCACCATATAAGTTATGGACTGGCAACCAAAAGCCACAGGCAGCAGTCCCTGGATCCAGTGCATTGTTCCACCATCACCCATGTCACTTTCAATGGTGGCAAAATGTCCCACCTTGCTTCCTGTTGTCTGAGGGCTGAATAACATTTAACCCTGAACGGGAGAGTAGATAGGCAGAATTATGTGTGATATCTGTTGCCGTGTAGGGATTAAAAGGAGAGAGTAAGACACACAAAGCTATGTCATTTTACTCTTCCTTGTGTATCTAACATTAACCCTTCAGGCTGCTGCCCTGACTGTGACTCTCCAGGGTTCCAGACAGGAGTCTTCTCCAGCCCTATCTGCATTTGACCTTGGATCTTCTGCATGTTCTGGTCTTTTATCGCATTTTGAAAAGTCTTAATAAAATCTTTTTTAAAATAAAGAAATGAATGGATCCCTTTTTTATTTGCAATGCACAGGGGCCACAGCAGGGGGCAAATAGTTGAAGCCTCTGCACCATCCTCCCACCAGAGTTCCGATCCAAATCAGGCCCCAGCGCACCTGACATTTGAATTGAATATATTAAAACAAATGGATCCTTTTCTAGCAATGCATATTGTCCGTGTGTGTGTGTGTGTGTGTGTGTGTGAGAGAGAGAGAGAGAGAGAGAGAGAGAGAATGCATGGATGGGAGTGATATGAGAATATGAGAATGCTGATAGCGATGACCACTTTGGGCTCTGGCCACACTCATCTGGGGCTCCTGCCCTGCTACCAAGAGAATACAGTCTCCATCCTGTTGTGCTGAAGCTAGAATGTGAGAGAAGCAGGGAACTAACTGGGGAGAATGCCATTCCCTCACAGCTGGAAAGCCTAAATTCTCCACTTTTGAAAATCCCTTTTATGAAAAACCTCCAAAAAGATAGGAAGCATTCCATGCTTTCTACCCAGTTCTTTCAGACCGACTTAGCCAATCTGCTACTGTATCTTCAATCATGGCAGTGTTTTCTCAATTACTGCCTCTGTCTAAAAGTATTGAAAGGTAGGCAGATCCAGAAAAATGATATGGTACATACATATTTCTTGCGAGGAACATTAGAAACTGCCATTTCCTCAACTGGGCAGATCTCTGCAGGATCATCAATTTTCTGCAAGGCAGCATATTTTTGAGGTTCCAGAAGTTTGTCTATTAATCAAAGTATAAATTCAGATGAGTTTGTTAGTGAAGAGTCCATCTTAGTCAACCTATGCACTATATAAATGGGGGTCCATTTATACACCTGACTCATTTTACATTAAAAAACAACAACTGTGCCTGTAGGAAGATAGGCGGGTGGCTTGTTGTTGTCATCAGTCTCTGGAAAAATAAAGCATAAGGAGTGGAGATTTTAAGGGCAGTAAAATGATGCCTTCTTGACTCTAGTCATGCTTTTCCCTTCATAGAAGGGCTGTTGACCCAGTGAACATCTTTGCAGAAGGCAATGTTTGCCAATTTCCCCATTCCACTACAGCCCCTATACTCTATAGAAGTTTGGAGGACCCTCCAAACAGCACAGAGAATGGCACAGGGGGAAGGGCTTGGCAAAAGATTGCCTCCTCACCTCTCCTGTTAATGGAAACCTCCACTAGATTGAAAACTCTATTGGATATAACTAATGCTTTTACCTTTTCTTATTATAATACCACAGAAAAGTGATGGGAAATAAAAAAACATGGGACCTTACTGCCATGTGTGAACAAGTAGTCCTCATATTATCTTCTTTATTTTATCAACTATACTAGAAGTTTAGGCAATTAGATGACAATGTTTGGCTTAATAAGTTGTCATGAAATCCAAACCTTTTTGTCATTTATTTCTGCACCGGAAAAACTCACCTTCACTCATAAACTCATTTAATTCTTTCCCATCAAAGTTCCCACACAGTCCACATGTTCTTGTCATGTATTTTTCCTCAATCAAAACCTAAAAGAGAAAACTGAATTAATTAGAAAAATAGCTGTGCATTATATCTTGGTGAAATACAAAGCCCTGAGTGACTCAGGTCTCAAGTACTTAGAGGAGAGCCGCTCTCTGCCAGCCCATACATTAAGATCTGCTGAGAAGGCCCTCCTTGTGATCCTGTTACCCAAAGTAGCACATGTTGCTGTGATGTGGGGAAAAGTATTGTGTGCCTACTTGAGACTTAGTGTGCCTACTCGAGACTTGCGCATAAGCACAGAGGACACACATAGGTTGGCATACATAGACACACATCACCCCCTCCTAAGTTGATATGTGCAGATCAGAAGAGGAAGAAGGTTTACAACCCCCTTTCCCTATATGAGATTATCAGTCTGATGACTGGGGTGAGGGTGCCCATCCCGACATTGAGTCTACTTATTTCTTACGTCTTTCTGAGCACAGATTGATAAAATGCAGCGGTGTGCCATTTTTGCCAGGAGAATGCACACCTGAGTCAACACCAACCACAATTAGCGCAGCAGCAAGCTCAACGAAATGTCTGAGAACCGCTTCGTGGGCTGCTGTCCAGGTCAGATTGACCCATGTTGCATTATTAATCGTGCGACTACCCGCTATTAGATGAGGTTTTGTTTGTTTTTTGCTTTGCTTTTTTGAAAAGGAGTCTTGTTGTGACACCTTGAAGGCCAAGAGATTTATGCCAACAATTAATCTGCTAGTTTTTAAGGTGCCACAGCAAGACTCCTTTTTGTTCTTGCTGTTAACAGGTTAACAGGCCTCCCTCGCTGGAATTTGTCATTCTGAAGAATGTAAGTGTTCTCCCCCAATCATATTTTCTATGGGTGAAAACAGATGACCGTTTAACCATGTGGCTACTGCTTCAGTGTGTTCTACCTGTCAGCCCTAATCAGGTACGGAGTTTGTCATCCCTAGGCTGTAGCCACCCAGGCAGCCCAATGTAATGCAATGCCTGCTTATATCCTTTACTTGCAGGGAGGATGAGAAGAGCCAGCTCATGCCATGTCGAGAACCCCATGAAGCCGCTGATGCCCTTTGTGACCGCCAGGGCAGGAGGCAGGGAGCATAAAGAGTAGGTAGCCAATGCCAGGCACAGCAAGCTAATTCTAGTTTTGCCCCCCGCCCTCTCCCTGCTGAGATCCCCAAGGGCAACACTTAGACTAAGGACAATGCAACTTATACCCAAGGACACACTCTGGACTGGTTGTAAGAAGGCAGGTGGGGGCTGGCTTCTTCATTACAACCATGCAACAATAATGTAAAACCTGTGCGATTTTTATCATTCCAAAAATATGCTCAGAAGGTGAAAGCAAGTCTTTACCCACCATGAGATAATCATCATTATTCCAGAAAACGGCAAGCTCTATCTCCATCAGCTTGGCCACTAGGCGGATGGTGCGTCCAAAAGGTGTAATCTGAATTCCATTTCTGGTGTACGGCAGCCTGATAATACTATTGGAGTAGTACGGGGAAGAGGAAAGAAGAAACACATAGACTTAGAAACATAGTAATTCCAAGGAATTTCTAGGCTTTGTGTTCTAAGTCAAAAGCTGTCTTTTTCATCCAAACTTTTTTTAATCATCCATAAATTAGAGATGCTTAGCAATGTCTATTTTTCACCATACACTTCCATTAAAATTAATAATTAAAAGTTTCCTTGTCACTTTTAACATTAAATTTAAAACTATATTTGTTAAAGATCAGACTGAGTCTGGAAAAGACCACTTTTCCCAATTAAGAACGCAAGGCGGGTGAAATAGTACCAGCAAAAATAAGCATTTAACTCATTCATGCCTAGTGGGATGCCTTTTATTATTAATATTCATGGGACTGTTTGGGAATTTAAAAAAATGCAGGCAAAAGAGCTCTAAAATCTACTAGAAACCAATTTCAGTTAGGAGAGGCCTCAGCCTTGGATCACACAATCTGAGGAAACTTCTGAGCATGTGTAAAATGCCATTCCTACTATGACAGAATCTTGGGAGTTTGGCAAAGTCCAGCTTTCACTTTTGACAAGCTGAAGAATTGGAAAGAAATGCTTCATTTCTGCCATCATGTTTTCATAAAGTGCAAAATATGTTGCTGTTGTTTGGTTAAACCCTAGGTTTTGGGGCAAACTCCTTTTGCATGGCAAGTTTTATGTTTGTCTCCAAACAATTTCCATTAACACTATAAAAATGAAAACCATGCCAATCACAAAGAATATTATGTCAAAAACTGTATTAACAACACCTTCAGATAGGAAAAGAAAAAGGCCAGCTTGAAACCTGAACCTATAGTTGTTGATTTAAAAAAAGAGCAAAGCTCTCACCACATGAGCATTTTACTATCACGTGCTTACCCAACATCCTTAACTGATATGATGCCATTTTCAATTATGATAACATTGGGTCCCAACTCGATGATGATTCTGGTAATTTTTTTGTTTGGCCCACGACGGAACTGGATGTTGAAATCCGGGTTGACGTCATTGCATACGGTGGCAAAGATGTAATTGCAAGTCCCAGAAAAGTCATACAAGTAGTTGTCAAAAGTTGAGAAATGCCCAGTGCCCCAGGTGGAGCATGAGCCCTTATCCACAGCTTAAAAAAAGGAAGCAAAACTATAGTGAGGTTCTGTTGGGCTCTGATAATGCTGTTGGCCATTCTGAATGGCACTGTGCATATACTTTAGTAGTATTTTAAGCAGTTGAATGGATTCATCTTTTAAATCTGTCCTGCTGGCTCATGATACATAAGCAGGGGCATGTACCGTGTTGTCTACCAACAATTATTTTTTCTAAGAGTTTCCATTCATACCAGATGCCCCTATTAAGTCCCCATCACATGTGCTTTTTAAAGAATCCAGCTTTCCTTGATGCAGAATTTGGACTGCTGAGTGCAGGACTGTAATAGTTTTTTAAAGTATAAAATTCACGCCGTGTTGCGTATATCTGCCTTTTGAAGTACTGTGAACCTTTTATCATGATTTCCCACTAAAACAAGGGGAGTAATACCTGTATGATGAAGACGGGCATGATCTAGACTTCTCAACTCTTCAGAATAGGTTTCTAGAAAATAGGAAAAGGTGCATATGTCAAGTCTACATAAGTTAGCATTTCTAGTTATCCTCCAATCAAATGCATTTTCATGATGAAAATATGACCCCATACTATCCTGTAGCTCATTTTAGTTTCTAAAATGTCCGCAGGAGTATCTCATTATTGGGAAAGTAAAGAAAAGGGAATTAAAAAATGATCATTCCCCCCCTCTCCACTACAGGGAAGCCTGTCTCTGTAGGTTCTACTTCTAGGAAAATAAATACTTACCAAGGTCAAGCCATTCAGCACTCCTTTGGCCTAAAGTGAAACAAAGGTATATTTGTTGTAGCAATGTTGGACATATATATACTGATTGTATTAAAATAACTTACGATTTACTGCTGAACCCTATAACAGAATTTCAATTTCCACTACTAGAAAACAGGGCATAATGATGATACACTTCCCCTCCCCAACGAAAGGTGAAAGGAAAAAAATGCTCTTAGATGTTATATTTCCAAAGGTAGAATTTATCTACACACACACACACACACTGCTTTGTTAATTGAGTTACTTTTTGTGGCTTCAAATATAACAGCAAAGTGAAAACATTTCCATCCTTTGCCTGGCACATTTTGACCCTGAAGAATAGTCCCATGGACTTGAAGCTCGAAACAAGCATTCTAAAGTATTGGGAATACTAAATACCATTCTTTTCCCAAGCATTACTTGACCTTGACCTTATTACTTGACCTTGACCTTATTCAGCACTGATCTTCTTCTCCTGAGAGAGACCTTTTGAGAAACCTACTACCACAGTGACACGTCCTGATGCCCTCCAGATATTGTTGGACTACAAGTTCCATCTTCTCTGACCACTGGGAGGGAGTTGATGGGAGTTGTAGTCCAACAACATCTAAATGGCACTTGGCTGGGGAAGGCAGGCCTTGAGTCTCATTGTAGGAGGAATCTCATTACAGTGACTGCTCTCCTGCGGTTCCATCCCATTCTGCTGCAGTGATGTTAAAAAATGAAAGACGTAGACCAGAAAGTGCTGACAACATGTTTTCTTTCCCCACTGGTCTTGCAAACTACTCCTGCATCATTTTTCCCATTCCAGTATCACCAGGAACACATGGAATGGGGCTCGGCCAGAATAGCAGCCCCGCCACTGCTGTCGTATAAGAAAGAGTCCACAATGGATGTTAAATGTGCAAATTATTACCTCCTCCTAATGCCACTTCCTGTCTTTGAAAGGAGGCACCTATGAAATAAAAATGGAAATTAAATAGAGAATACATATACAATTAATTGAAACGAAAAGCTTTTCACAAGTATTCTTGGGATTATGCATCTTGGTTTTAAACTCATGAATGAAATAATTATTTAGGTTAAAAACAACAACAGTTGACCAAGTGGATATTGTCTGCATTAAAGCTTATCGAGTTTGTTGTTGTTTAGTTGTTTAGTCGTGTCCGACTCTTCGTGACCCCATGGACCAGAGCACACCAGGCACTCCTGTCTTCCACTGCCTCCCGCAGTTTGGTCAAACTCATGTTGGTAGCTTTGAAAACACTGTCCAACCATCTCGTCCGCTGTTGTCCCCTTCTCCTTGCACAACATCTTTCCCAACATCAGGGTCTTTTCCAGGGAGTCTTCTCTTCTTCAAAGTATTGGAGCCTCAGCTTCAGGATCTGTCCTTCCAGTGAGCACTGATTTCCTTCAGAATGGATAGGTTTGATCTTACTGCAGTCCATGGAACTCTCAAGAGTCTCCTCCAGCACCATAATTCAAAAGCATCAATTCTTCGGTGATCAGCCTTCTTTATGGTCCAGCTCTCACTTCCATACATCACTACTGGGAAAACCATAGCTTTAACTATACGGACCTTTGTTGGCAAGGTGATGTCTCTGCTTTTTAGGTTCAGTTATACAGTGCTAATCTTTTGCAAGCACATTTACTCCATCAAGGGCCCATCATTCAGAGAACCCTTACTCTGCCAATACAATGGATATGAAGGATAAGCAGCAGTAGCTTTTTACTTTTTAAGTAGTAGTAATAGGGCTGGTTTTTTTAATATAAAAAATAAGATAGTAGTAGCAATTTTATCAGGAGAGAGAAAATGATCACTAGTGTCTTGTGAGTGCAATGGTAGGGTTTCCTTATTTGTTATGGAGCTGTCTCAATTTAATAGTCACATTAAATGGACAGACAGTTTCCCCTTCATAATATTACAGTGGCAAAAGAAGCTGCATGCATCTGGCAAAGTTTTCCATTTTATGCCACATCTTTCATTGAATCAGGAATGTTTAGCCAGGAGAAGAGGCAATTAAGAGGTGATATGATAGCCATTGTCAAATATCTGAAGAGCCATCAAAGATATGAAGGAGCAAATTTGTTTTCTGTTGCTCCAGGGGACCAGAGGGCAAGACCTGAACCAACATGTTCCAATTGCAGCAAAAGGGCTTTTGACTAAATTTCAGTAAGAACTTTCTGACAATATGAGCTGTTCAACAGCCGATTGTTTTGGAAGATGTTAGGCTCCTCTTTATCAGAGGTTTTGAAGCAGAAGCTGGATAGTCTTCTATTAATTATGTTGGAACTGAGGAGTTTCTGCATCGGAAGGGGTTGATTTAGATGACCTTTGAAATATCTTCCAACTGAGAACTTGGCTCTGTATTTGACCTGACAATCCTGATATTTTAGAAGAGCTGAACTGAATTCGCTTCTTTCCTTCTACATTTGCCCACAATAAGTGGTTTTGTCAATGATATATGAGTCAGCCAAGTGTGGAATGATATATTTTGGTATTTGCTGCATATAAGTAGTGGAAGGGGCGGGGGAAAGAAAGTATCAAAAATTTTCTGATGGCTAAACGGGAAGGAAAATAATACCTACTTTGCATTTTATTCCAGGAACTTTTACCCATGGAAGATGCCTGACAACAGATGGAATTGTGCCAAAGGTAGTTTCTGACATTACTATGCTCTTCCCATTATGATGCGAATTGACACCATTGTGGAAATGGATTGTTTCAAGATGCTACTGTAACTTCAGAAACAAAATCTTTACAGCTCTGGCCCAGCATCAGAGGCCAGCATGATCAGGCCCATGCTGACACCCCTGGGGCACAGAGGGAGTCCTGCTCACACCACCATTGAGGGCTCCATCCAGCATTGCCATCAGGGTTCCCACCATCGGCTTCTCCTGCTCTGCTGCTGCTTTTTGCTGCTGCTGCCAGTCACTGACTCCCTGGACATATTTACTTGGCTTGACTCCCACCCATCTATTGCTGCCGCCAGGAAAGATAAACATGTCCAGGGGCAGCACGTGAACAACAGGCAGCAGCAGCAGCAGCAAGCAACAGGGCATGGTCCCAGATGACGCAATTACTGTTGCTCTCCCTCTGGACATGTTTACTTGGCAGGCAGTGACATTTTTTTGCAGAGGAAGTGAGCCAAACACTTATCCACTATGCATGGGCACCATCTTAGAGTGCCCCAAATGCAAAGCCCAGTATTGACACTGTACATTGCATTTTAGGCAATCTAAAATTATAGCTGTCCACAGCAGGTCTGAAGAGTATTGGCTTATTTCCTATTCAGAAACTTTGGGTTGTATTCAACTAACTTAACATAATGTATGTCCAAGTATGGACCAAAGTTAATCCTGTGAGAACAGTAGATTAATGAAGCCCTCTTTCTTCTTAGTATCATTTCTTGTGTAATTTAAGTTGCACCTTGATTTCAAAGACAGGCTGAATGCAAGGGCTGTTTTTCATATATGCTTATATGTTCACTCCTGTAGATAGGCTAGAATCATAGAACCTTAGAGTTGGAAGAGACCATGGTTTAGTCCAATACCATTACACTATGATTTGTATCCATTGTAGTGCTAAGTAACTGTCCTATTAGCACAAAGATTTACATTTGCACTCCAGGACTCATCTACTCTTCTCCTTCACACACCCATTTACTGTGTTTTGCCCCTCCCCCATACTCTGGACACTGCTATTTTTCTAGAAAAAGAGGTGCCGGAACTCACCATGAACACCTACCATGTTATCTTGTAATGGCAATGGCACCCACCTAAGAGGTGCTGGAAGTGCCTCTGGAGCAGATTTGGGGTGAGTACATGGCATGCTCACAGGGCAGGAAAGTCCCATTGTGCAAGCATAAGTCCTTGCACTGACAGAATGCTTACTTAATGCTGCATTGGATACAAGGCAATGTAAGCCTTCAGCTCCAAATCACAGGACCAGACCACAGCCGCAGTTCCACATAGAACAGTATTCACTATTGCCCATGCAATCCAAATAGCAAAAAAAGAACAACGCTTAACACTAGGTACAATATTTGTTCCTCTCAGAATTTTTCATATGTAATTATTTGCAGATGTATAACTTTCTGTGTGTCCTGTGTAGGACCTGGACCAATTTACAAGAAAGAAGATTCAGACTAAACATTAGGAAGACCTTGCAGATGGTAAGAGCTGTCCAATGGTGGAATGGACTACCTTGGAAGGTGGTGGACTTTCCTTCATTGGAGGTTTTAAAACAGGTTGGAAGGACATCTTTGGGCCAAAATACACATGACCCTAAGCATATCATTTGAAGACCCTTATATTGGATGTGCTGATTGCCTTAAGCAGCAATCCTATGCACATTTTCCTGGCAGTTAGTCTCACTGAACTCAATGGGACTGACTTCTGAGTACACTTTTAGAGGTCTGTACTGCTAAGGAGATTTATAAATTGATCTGTGAAGTTTAAGTGAACTTTTTAATTGTTCTTTCTGGGGGTTGTTCTACAAATCCATCTTTCAGGAATATGTTCTTCTATGTGGTTAGTGTCAAATGGGTCATTAGGTGCATTAGAAAATATAAAAGAAATAAATTTAGAACTGTTCAGAACACGTCTGTATTGTTTTTAGAAAGAAAGACTTAAAACTATGTGCTTGGAATGTTTTTGGCAGTACTGGGACCAGTTGTAACAGCAAATAATTACAGGTGAAAAAGAAAAAGAGCAAATAACAAGAAACCATAATCTAGAAGAGAACCAAAATGAGTTACAACAGAGTTTTAAATAAGAATCATATACATTTAGTAAGCAGGAAGAACAGTACATCTTTCACAGACTTACCTGATAACCTGTCTGAATGATCCATATGATTCTGATCTGAGTAATAAAGAAAAATAAATTTTATGAAACAAAAACTATGAAAGTAGAACAAAAACTATAAAACAGGTATTTTGAAACCACAATTGATAGCAAAGTGTTTATAGCCATCTTCATGGAGTATTACTGTATTAGCTATTAACCTGTGATAGGTAAATAGAACCACCTTCTTCAGAGGCAAAATACCTATCATTACCAGATTCTGAGGACAAATGGTGTCAACTTCATGCTCTATTTGTGAGCTTCTAGAATCTAGCTTGGAATGCTGAACTACATGGATCTTTGGATAGATGCGGAAAGACATATCTTACATCCCTAGAAGGATTCACAGAACAAATTTATTTTTCGAATCAAAAAGCGTTGAAGTATTTATCTTCTTTCATGGAAGCATTTTTCAAGTGAAATATACAAAAGAATGTATTGTTGTTGGGTATAATAGTTGGGCTCCATCCTAGAAGAGTTTCATGTACAAGTATGCAAGATTGCTGAAGGAATATGTAAGATCTCATGCTTCTGGGACCATTGGAGGTTGGTATTTATTGCAGTTTCCAGATATGAAAGTGTATTCCATTGAAGGTTCTATATGTCAAATAAAGAGGATGAACCATGGCATGAAAAGCAGGGAGTGTTCCACAAGTACCCAAGAGAAATGTCAAAGTGCAAAAGTCAAGAAGAGAACGATCAAATCATTCAGTTTTGCCTAAATATTTTGTGTTTCAAACCAGTCATTCCCACTTTATAAGCACACTGGGATCCTTCCTTCCTTCCTTCCTTCTTATTTGGTTAATTATATATGATGGGCATTCCAGACAAGAAGTGTCAAAGAAAAGAAGTGAGGTTAACTTATCTATAGCATCTTCTACCACTTTATTCCATCCTATCCCTATATATTATATGTCCTCTAATGTTTTGGCATCCTTTTCTCCCAAAATGACAAGATCGAAAGAAGTCCCATGTTATCTATGTATTCTAGATGTGATTTTAGACTTACCTGAACTATGCAGGAGGCTGCAGAGGAGAACCAGTAGTGCCCAAAGCATGATGTTGAGTGGAAAGTCCTTTCCCCCACCTTGGACTCTCCTCCTCCCCTATCTACTCACAATGGGCAGTGCTGCTGCTGCCACTCTAGCCTCACCTTGTCAAGCTTGGATGCTTTATATATAGCATTACAAGGCCCTCCCTTATTCCCATGCACATTCTGAGATGGCTACAGCTGGGTAAAGTGGAGTAACCGCCAAACAGGATCTTCACTTTATCAGGCGTAATGCACGCAAATGCTATCTGGAAATATAAAAGAAAAATACACCTCCTCTACTTGAGTATCATTTTTCCATAGCTAGTTCAACGGACTTGGCCTGCGACAATTTACACAAACACTTTTAACAGTATTTGCTGTAGAAGTGTGGTGTGGAGTCCAAAAGAAATGCTGATCGGTAGTGCAGGAAATCTGATAACCCTGATAAAGGCGGAATGTAGCACATGGAAGATGGAGCAAGCTTGTTTTCTGCTGCTCCAGAGGTTAGGACCCAAACTAATGGATTTAAATGACAAGAAAGGAGATTCTGACTAAACATTAAGAACAGTTAAGTTGTTAAACAGAAGTTTGATGGCCATCTCTCAGGGATTTTTTAGCTGTGGTTCCTGCATTTCTGGGGGTTGGACTTGGTGACCCTTTGAGTCCCTTCCAACTCTACAATTCTATGATACATAGACTATTGGCCAAAGAGGCAAGAGGACTGAAGTTGGGCAGTCTTGCTGTGCTAATATTATGAACAGGCAATGAAAGGAGACACTCTCTCTCTCTCTCTCTCTCTCTCTCTCTCTCTCTCTCTCTCTGTTTAAAATAGAAGGCAAGGCTGATGATTTGAGATCCTACTGATACAGATTCCTAATTTTCCTTTAAAATCTTTCTTTCCTCCAGTGTTTATCCCTTTCAAACATGGTGGGAATGAACATTTTTCAACCCTAAGCAATGATATTTGTTCCCTGGAGGAGGGCTGGACAAGCATAATTATAAAGAACAAGCTTCAGAATGTTGTGTCAAAAAATGCCATTTGAATGCAGTTCCACTGTACTAGGACACCATGAAGTTCTTCTGTCCAGGTCCCGTGGAAATGAATGGAAGGTGTGTTCTTGTATGACTCCTGTCCAGTTTCAGTGTGGGCTTCTGCCAGATAACTTTGTAGTGATTGTGCTCTCCAGAGGAAGAGGGAAAGAGCTGTAGCTCAGAGGTAGAAACTCTGTTTTGCATGCAGAAGGTCCCAAGTTCAACCTGTGGCATCTCCAGGAAGGCTGGGAGAGAACCCTGCCTGAAACTCTCGAGAACCGTTGAGTGTAGATAATACTGAGCTACTGGCCTGAGTTGGTAGAAGGCAGCTTCCTATGCTCCTATAAGGTTCTACAATTCTCCAGCCATCTCTTCAGATTAATAGGTAAAATATGGTGTGGTCTACCCATGCATTAAAATGCAGGGGAAAGTCATGAGAAAAAAGTATTGAGTTAGTAGAATGTACTGCAAACTGCAAGTGAAGGAACACATTTTTAATGCTCTCCTTTGGCAAAAAACAATACAAAGCAAACATACAAAAATGCACTCTCCCTACTTCTACCATTAGGCAGAAGGAGGCAATCACTTCAGGTGGCAGAGCCTGAGAGGAAACGTCCCTGAATATTTTGTCTGAGCCCTCCAGCCATTCCCCTTAGTTGTCTCATGCCTGTCCCAGGCTCCCTGATCTGTCCTACTGCCTCAGTTGTGGTGAAAGCTGCTATCTACTTACCTGGCTTGAAGCAAAATTTAACTGCTGGCCCAGTTAGCTTCTCTTTGTGGGATGGGAATGCCATCTTGTCCTTTGACTCAGGCAGCAAAATTCCTTGCACCTGCCCCAGCAGAGAGGGGGCTTGGCTAGAACCTGTTTCACTCCTGAGTTACTGTTTTTCACTAGCAGAGAAGGAATGTTTTTTATTTTGTTTTCTGAAAATAGGGTGTGTTTTAGTGATATATGGGAGGTCACAGAAGAACACAAAACTCTCAAGTGTCAATTCATGGTTTCCGTAGCTCAAAGCACATAGAGCCAAAATGCCTTCTTTTCCAAGACAATACAAGACGGCTACTGGCTCTGCAAACATACTCTGTCCACAGTTGCCAGCCTCCTCAGTTAACACACAAGAGGAAGACTGAGAGTTGTAGCCAATACAGTAGTACCTCAGGTTACAAATGCTTCAGGTTACAAACTCCACTAACCTGGAAGAGTTACCTCAAATTGAGAACTTTACCCCAGGATGAGAACAGAAATCATGTGCCAGTGGCGCAGTGACAGCAAGAGGCCCCATTAGTGAAAGCACGCCTCTAGTTAAGAACAGTTTCAGGTTAAGAACGGACCTCTGGAACAAATTAAGTTCATAACTAGAGGTACCACTGTATAGCACTAAGTATCTTGTTTCAGCAGCACAAGTGTTTCTCCTTGTGCAATGGTACATTCGCTTCCTGTCCCCCCCCCACCTGCACATTCCCTCAATCTGTTTTGGGGTTTCCCCTAACCCTCCACAGCAGAATTGGGTATGGTGTGGGGTACATGAAGAGAGGAGAGGGAGAGAAGCCCATTGAGCTACCAGTAATAATTGCATGTGTGCAACTAGTGTAGGAACAACACGGAAGGGAAAAGGTACTATTTGGTAACACCTTTTTCCAGAGTCCCTGGTTTGAATCCCCCAACATCTTAAAAGGTGCTGTAAAGCAAAACATCTTAGATACAGAGGATAGGACTGGACCAATCTTGCTTAAGCTCAAGTTCTCTGGCTGATTTGAGGATAATAAGATGCCTGAATGTAAGAGCATGTAACAATTTACACCAAGAGCTTAACATATTTCTTTCTCCTTTGGCTGTCTTAAGAACTCTGCACTGCATGGGAAACATTATTTTGAAATTAATTCCTAGGGACAATGGTTTCATGTTTCACTGTGTTGGCTCAATGCCTGCAATATCTCAGATTCCCTACGTGTTAGACCTCTGAGGCTGGAACTACATGTGTCAGCCACTCCTTGTGTTCCCCCACAGCCTAGGTGAAGAGATATTTGTAAATGCTGCAATCCACAGAGCAAAAGAGCAAGTTGACAGGGACAGAGAGCAGCAGGTATCAAAAGATTTTTTTTGGAGGGGGCGAGTTTCAGAAACATTTTTGTAAGCACTAGGAAGCATCCTCATAATCAGTTCCTGCATTTCATTCATTTCCCCAAAGATTATCTACCAACAAAGGACAGGTTTTATGTTTCTTATTTTAGACTGTGAACCCTCGGGTCAGCCAATTATCTGTTTTATGCTTGTAAAGCAATAAAGCACCAGGATTTCCTCAAATTCCTAACAGCTGAAATAGAAAAGTATTGCTTTTAAGACAGATCTGCACATTACAATGAACAAGGCAATTACAGAAAATGGAAAATAATGTATTGGATACCTCCTCTCCATCCTGTATCCTCTAAGACTTTTGTCAAGACCAAACTGTGTGAAGACATCAGGGTGTTGGGAACTTCCCTGCTCCCATCTCATGCCATTGGCTTCTGCTGACACAGAGATGGGGGCATGGATTACTATGGATTACTATGTCATTAGGATACAGTAGTCACAGCAGGGCACAGACACAGTATGGAGACCAGGGTTCAAATCCCCACTCAGCCATGAAGGTCACTGGACCAGTCACTGTCTCTCAACCTAACCTACCTCACAGGGTTGTTGTGAAGAAAAACAAGAAGGCAGAGAATTGTGTACACCACCTTGAGCCCCTTGAGGGAAAGGTGGGTTATATGTGTAGTAATCAATAGGACACAGATAAGTTGTTTGATGTATTGCAGAGGGGTAGGAGGGAGTAATTTTTTATTTTTGTGTTTCCCCCTTTCTTTTCATGTTATTACATACATACTCACGTATATAAACAATTTTTTTGCAGGGGAAAGAAGTGTAACCTTACACAGAAGTATATGTACAGTATATACATGATAAATATTCAAAGAAAATAATGTGAAATAGTTGCATACCCAGACGCAGCCCCCCTCCCCTAGGAGCCAGGCCTCACAGTGAAAGGAGAAGACATGACAACATATATTTGAGATTAAAATGACCACAACTTTATTGAATTCAGATGTACGTAAACTTTGGCATAGGCACTGGGCATGTATCCCTCTCAGCCCCCTGCTGGGGGGTCTGAGGCATGACAGGGTCAGTAAGGGGAAGATGAGACCAACACAAAATGCGTGTTTACACAGCTGGTCCCTCCCCAAATCGCTGAGGACAGCACTATGGCCCATCTGCCATGCCACCGGAAGCGCGTGAGTCACCACTTCATTCCTCTTTTAGGTGTTTGACTAAGGATTCCGCTGAAGGCCTAAGTCACCAAAGTTGTGACAATTGCTATGGGGAAGGCGAAACCTGCAAAGCAGGGACAATTCCTTCCCGGCTCTGAAGACAAAAACCACCGTACAACCACAGCAATGCCCGCGTGCCTGGAAAGAAAAGGTTAGTCTGCAAGAAAACAAGATTAGAGGTGGGCTGGGTGGGTGACGCTCTGGGGCTGACTATGCTGCCGAGAGCAGCGCCAGACCCTTTTTGTTCTCTTGGAGCAGACCGGAGCAAAGCTTCCTCCAGTGCAGTCCACTGGTGAGGGGAATAAGGCTCTGCTAATAACTCTCACCCTTAACAAACTAGATTCCCCAGGATTTTTTAGGAGGAAGTCTTGACTATTAAAGTTGTATAAGTGTGTTAAATAGTTTGGGTGGGTGTGGCCCAAATGTGTCCGTCCAGTGCACCATGGGGAAAAATAAAATGGTGGCTACCAGGAGTCCGCCTTGCAGTAAATTTGACACTCCTTACAGTTAAAGAAAGCAAAATAAAAAGTCTGTTCTGCCATGCTATATGGTAAGGACCCACCTACTCATGCAGCAGGAGGCCCAGCAGTTTGCCAAAGCTACCTCAAACCAGCATTTGGCCTTATTCAGAGGCTCCCATCCTCTCAGAGTTTCTGCATGGAGCTAAGTCCTGAGGACAGAATAGGCAGCAAACAGGGGCTGAACTGTGGCTTCATCTAAGATTTTGCACGTTTGAGGCAGGAAATGACAAGGATGTTTGCAGAACGCTAAGAGCTGGTAACAAGAAGCAAGTGATTAAATATCAACACAATGCTTTTACTCGGTTTTTTGTTTGTTTTTAAAGCTACAGATAGCATTTCTTCTACCAACGTGAAAACAATATCTGGTTATATAACTTTCAAAGACAGCATGTTTAGTATGAGAGTTGGCTGTAGTGGAGGTGGAAGTTTAGAGGCTGAGGCCAGAGGTTTTGTGAGGGTTTGGGTTGGAGGCCAGTAGTTATAGCTAGGTCCTCTTTCAGACCACAACATAAAATCTGTCTATTCACTTAACCATTACAGTGGTACCTCGCAAGATGAATGCCTCACAAGATGAAAAACGTGCAAGACGAAAGGGTTTTTCATTTTTTGAGTTGCTTCGCAAGACGATTTTCCCTATGGGCTTGCTTTGCAAGACGAAACGTCTTGCGAGTTTGTTTCCTTTTTCTTATAACCGTTAATACCAGGGTGCATCCGCGCTCCACAAGACGAAAAATCCGCAAGACGAAGAAACTCACAGAACGAATTAATTTCATCTTGCGAGGCACCACTGTATAGCTTTTATGAGGGGGATGTTCCCTTTCTTCTCTGGCAATTAATACGAAAACAAAATACAGTGGTACCTCGGGTTACAAACGCTTCAGGTTACATATGCTTTAGGTTACAGACTCTGCTAACCCAGAAATAGTACCTCTGGTTAAGAACTTTGCTTCAGGATGAGAACAGAAATCATGCTCTGGCAGCGCGGCGGCAGCAGGAGGCCCCATTATCTAAAGTGGTGCTTCAGGTTAAGAACAGTTTCAGGTTAAGAATGGACCTCCAGAACGAATTAAGTACTTAACCCGAGGTACCACTGTAAAAATAACTGGATGGTCCATTTTGCTCCCCTGCCCCCCACTGGTTGCCAATCCAGCCAAGAGGTTCAAATGCCTTTTAGGGACTCCTGGTTGTGAATGGGTAATCTTTGGGTATGAGGCTGGGACATACCATACCCAATAAGCTATCCCTAGCCATGTAGACTAGAGCCTCAGAGCTTTCTTTAGACATACAAAGGAAGTGACATATGCAACATCCCCCTCTGCAATTGGCAGGCGGTATGAAGCTTCTGGATCAGCAGGCCCGACTCAAACACTACAAAGTTGGCCTTTTCCTTTTGCCTGGTCAACAGAGCAGTGTTGCTGTTAGGTCAAGTTCCACTTAATTATGTCATGAGCTGACAAGAAGAGGACATATTTTAATGGATTGCCCGGTTTATATGTTGTTGGTCCCTCAGTATTTTATTCATACATAATTTTTAAATTATATTTCTGTGTATGTTGTAAACCACCCTGAAAGAGTTTACACTCACAGGCAGAATATACAAATTTTAAATAACAAGAAGAGGAGTTCTGCTGCATCAGACTGAAGGCCCACGGCTTCCCACAGTGGTCAATCACTTGCTGCTGGGAAGCTGACAAACCAGACATGAGGGCAATGGCCCCAACTCTTGTTGATGTTTCCCAGGCACTGATATTCAGAGGCAGATTATCTGTGATCCTGGAGACAGCATATAGCTGTCATAACTAGTAGCCGTAGGTAGCCTAACTTTCCATTAATGGGTCTAATCCTCCTTGAAAAGTCATTTAAGTTGGTAGTTGTTAAACAATTCTGACCTAGATTGAACAGGAGTTGGACTTGACATAAAGAAGATTCATAAGTTCAACAAAGATACATGACCCCCATAGAGGGGTCCGCTGTTTTACATGACAATCTCAAGAAGTAAAGACAAAAACATGCTTCCTACTTTTATAGCCCACTGGAATGATTTTTTTTTTTAAAAAACCAAACATTTATACCCTGCTCTTCAGGAGAAACTTGCCCCCCCCCCCGGTAAACAAAAAATTGAAAATAAAAATTACAGTAAATACAAAAACTATTGCATACTAACACCACCAGCAAAAAAGATGGAACAAACAATTCAAATATTATAAAACTCCATTATCTAAAAGGCCTAGGCAAGTAAAACAAATCTTCACCTGGCACCTAAATAGCATACATTTAATGGCTTCACTTCATGGATTTTTATATAATCTAGAAAATGTTAAATCCAGCATTAATTTATAAAGCCTCTGAGTCCCAGAAATGTCCCAGAAGTGTTGAGATTTTACAATCAATATTATCTTGACTGTAGTGTACCTGAGACTGTTTACTGTTAACTGAGTTTCCAGGACCTGCATTTGTTTGTCCATAGATAAGAGAGGGAAAGATTATATACACCTGGCAAAAAAGTTCCCATAGTCATTTTAAGTCATTTTGACTTAAACATCAAAATTTGAGGTCAGAATCTGTACAAAGTCCAGATGCTGATAATGTCAGTGGATGTTATGCAATATGTCATGGCTTTTCTGAATAAACATATTGAAAAAATGTTTGGAATTGTTGATTTGGCTGTGATCTCATTAGTGAAATACATATACAGGGCTCAACTAAATGGTGTAATATTGTGCAACCTGTAACCACTATGGACTTTGAAGCTTAGTCTAGTTCATCTGTTGTGAATGTTGTTTTCAGTGTAATCATTGCTTAAGACATGTTTGCATGGACAGGAGGAGTCCCCATATCCCAAGCGGCCCCCCCGTCATGTGGAATAATGACTCAAGACAACATGCTATGGGATTAAATTGGCCTTAAATTTATTAAATTTCAAATGTGGGTAGACCTTGGCTCAGACATTGGGCGTTCTCCCTCCCCAGTCCCCAGCCGGGGACCTAGGGAGCATCAGGGTTATCCGGTGTGTGTGGGGGGGATGGGCCGGCTCTGGAGAACATATGTTCAAACAGAGATAGCCGCCCCCGTTACCCTGCCGCCGCAGGGGAGAGCAACGACGATCTTTCGGCATACGGTCAAAGCCTCCCTTCAGAAACCCCTTTAACGGGGAACCCTGTTATCGCCGCTGCAAAGAGGAAGATAGACTAAAGGAAAGGCCTGACACCGCCAAAGTTGTGATGTTTTGCTACGGGAAAGGCGAAACCTGCCAATGCAGGGGAATTCCTTTCCAGCCCTTTAACAGCGACCTTAACGTAGCAGCGCCCGCATACCTGTGAAGCAAAGTTAACCTGCAAAATAAGACATTAACTGAGGGTGGGTAGGGTGGGAGAAGCTCTGGAGCCAAGTGAGGATTCCCAGGTAAGATCCTCCCTCTATTGTGTGGGCAGGTAGTCCCTCCCCTACCTGGCCTGGTCTCCTTGGCAAGGCTTCCCCCAGGCGGGATTGGACAACTGACTGAGGTAGGCAGAGACCTCCAGGTATCCCACCTGAGGGAAGGCGAAGCCAAGCCTATGCTGATGGTGCCGCTCCAGATCCAGGGGCTGCGCGCGTCCACGCAAATGGCGCCCCCCGTTTTTATGCGGGGAGCGGTCATTACCAGCCTTTGGATCTAAGGGAGAAAAAGTGGGTTGGAGTGGGCAAATTTTATGGGTCCCTCCCATGCTGTTTGTGTCCCTCCCATAATGTTACTTTGCTATTTGCAAGGAATGTGCTTCCCATATCCATCTAAGTAAACAGTATTCATTTTTTGGCCTGATTTATAGCAACTGAGATTGTAAAGCAATTGTGTTGACACTTCATTTACTTAAAAGATTTATCCCCTGACTTATTTAAATATCCGAGGTGGCTTACTAGCCGGAAGGATTGGAGAAAACAAAGCAACTGCACTCTGTGATACTTCAGTTCCTCAGTGTATAGGTATGTCTATTAATTGCACATAAGGGGAAAGCATGGATGTGCATAAGACATAAGTGACATATTGAACATGCTCTAGAAGAGCAACATGACAAGCGCTTGGACTACGGGGAAGATTCTGTGTTAATTGCTGGATCTAATGTGTAGATACAGCACACTTTATAGGTGTAGTACATCTTTTAGGTAACTTACAGACTAGTACAGGCTTTTGTGGTTATGCACTTGCAAATGTCAGTGTTTCCCCTTTTGTTTCCTCTTAAAAAATAAATATAAATGAATCAATAATCAAAAACAAAACAAAGTCACCAACTATGACTCCTCAAATACAAATATGCAAATCAGAAAACGTTAAAAACCACACACAGATACATGGCTCCCTGCTAATAAAGGTCCAGGCTGAATGGGTTGTAGCCAACTAGGTTTTACTTGGAGTAGACCCATTGAAATTAATGTACCTATGTACATTAATCATGTCCATTAATTTTAATGTGTCTACTCCAAGAATGTATAATGTTGATACAGCTCAGTCTCTTCTTCTGCAAACTCCACAGGTTGGCTGGTTTGTTTTTTAAAGTAATACTGTACTAGTATCATTTGTGGAAATCCAAGCAACAGTTGACATTGTACTGTGTTCTGATGCCTTGCCATGGGCCAAAGTTTCTCATTTAGCTCCTCCTCAGTGTGGGACCGGAAATCCGCTTCATCCCATGGAGAATCCGTGTTCCTTGGCAGGGCTTCTCTTTAAACTTGATTGCCCACCTAGAACTCTCCATTGTAATCCTCGAGGAAACCTGCCTGCTTCTGTTTCAACATGGCTATCCTTTAATTGATTAATGTAGCTTAATTTATTAAGCTCTGTTGACATGAGTAACATTTCTTTCATTTTATTTGAACTAGATTTGACCTATGGTTGAACAGTTAATGGCTGCTGGATTTGATGGTCATATCGCTGCAGTGCATGTGTAGCAAAACCGTGCGTAATGTAGCATTTACTTTGGCACCCATTTATCCTTTTATGTAATTACAAATCAATTATGTAACAAAATAATGTTACACATCTTCTAACAGTTCAAATGATTAAAAATATGCTGGTGTAAATCAAGTACAAATTTGGGTGAAATGCTTTTCTAGAATATTGACCCAAGAGAATATTAACATCACAGGTGAAAACAAGATTCATGAACACTATGCATGGCCAGTGTCCAGGGATGATGAAAGTTGTAACCCAGAAGTGGGGAACCTCAGGTAAAATATGGCCTTCTAGGCATGTCTACCTAGCCCTCTGAACTCTCCCCAGGCCACGCCACTAAGCGACCCAGCTTCATATCCTGATTTTATGTGGATGGAATATATCTTTGAACTCTGAAAATGCCTCTTTGCTTGTCTGAATGGAGGACAAAGAAGAATATGTGAGCATGTATAGAAACTAGCTTACTGTAATAAGGTAAATTTTACATCTTTGGTCTGCCATTTTTTTGCCTCTGGCCCTATCCACCACTGGCATGTGGCCACAAGCTGAAAAAGGTCCCCCACCCCTGTTATCATCCAACAACATCTGGTGGTCCACAGGTTCCTCACCTCTGGCTTCCCCATTTCCTTCAAGTAAATTCACCATGCCGGAAACTCAAATCCAGCTGGTTATCTGGTTCTGTATGTAAGTACTTGCTTGGAGTAAGTCTTTCCAGGATATAATATTCCATTCTATAGGATGACCTATATAGATCTTTCCTTAAATTTGTTTTTGCTTTTGACTAAATTGAAATGCATGGCTGATCAACCCTCAGCAATTGGGTAGCCAGGAGGGATAATACTAATACGTAGCGCTGGTTTCCCCTTGTCCTCTCCAGGTGATCAGCAGAGCTGACAATGGTGACCATCTATTTGCTAGATCAGGAGCCCCATGTCAATGACTCTGGAAGCTGAATAAAGTTCTACCCAGGAGCTTTTTGCGTGCCCCGTACAGGATATTGACAACTTGCCACAGCCCATCCTTTGCCTATAGATCGCCATCACTGGGTCATGGTAAGTTTAGCACTTTTAGCAAGACTTCATTTGATCAATGTTTAATGACCCTCTGGCTGTGTTCCAAATATAGTACACAGGTTATAAAATTCCTTGTCTCTTATCAGTTTGCAGTTCTTGGGAAGCTGGCCCTTTCATTAAGAAAACTGTTAACTGCATTAAGAGTGTCAACAACTGCACAACCCAGATTTTACATTAACTATTTCCTTAATGTTTCGAGTGTGCCATTTGTTTTTGTCATTTCAGGATATTCTTAAGAACAGCATTGTTTAAAATCTGATTATTTAACAGTGGCTTGACCTCTTGACCTTTCTGCCTCCGCTCTTTGTAACAACGCATTGCTTATTTCCATTTGGTCTGATTTGCAATCGGGGCCTGGCTTGATAGGATTGTTGCTTTTTTCCAAACTTGAGCCAAAAAGCAGGGAGGGAGGCAGCAGCAGGTGATAGATTTGTGTGGCTTAGGATGTTGTGGCTCACGGTCTCAGTGTATGGAAGCAGCTACCTGGTTTCTGTGGTAGTTTGAATTAAAAATAATAATGACTCAAAATCAGACACAAAGAAGATGATCACAGGCCCGTCATCAGTCACTTGACAGAATTGTTGATAGTTAGCTCTCTGCAATTAGTGGCTATGGCTCACAAAAGGGGCAGAGTTGGTCTCCTGTTGCAATAAGTGAACTCATGTATTAAAATCTGATTTTTTTCTAGAGGTCATTTCATGCTAGTAAATAAATGAGCTTGACTTGTAAAAAGCATTTTGGGGTTCCAGGCAAGCATAATTTAGACCTCCCACTCACACATGGGCACTCACACATCAGCAACTGGCTTCCGTGGGCAACTAGCAGGGCCCTCTGCTGATGCCTGTCCTGGGCCCTTGTCTCCCTCTCCCCCACTTCTCTCTGAACTGAATCAAATTTCTGCCCCATCTCCAGGGCTTTTTTCAGCCAGAACTCACCAGAACTCAGTTCCCGCACCTCTCAGGTGGGTGTCATTGCCATTATACAAGAACAAGGGTGAGTTCATGGTGAGTTCTTTTTCCAGAAAAATTGCACTGCCCATCTCTATGATGAATGAGTGAAAGATGTGTGCAATAGTTGAATTATTTGACTGTTAAAGTCAAGGTTTCCTAGCAAATCCACTTGGGTCTTCTAGGGAAATTACTGAAACAAGATCCCCACCCGCCTCTTCTAACATTTCTTAGTGTTACTGCCTTTCAGTTAGCATGGTGATTATGAAGCTGCCTTATTTTTGCTCAGGGGATGTGAAGTTAAACATTTCTGTAACGACTTGTGATATCCCCTCTTACTTCCCACAATAGTGTGTGTTGTGCTCACTGCCACACTTGGATCAGTGCAACATAGGAGCCCAGAGGCATTCTGGAGTAATGAAGGTGGTGGGTGCTGCTGCAGCCACTTCATCTGGAGCTTATCTAAACAGTATTGGGCTGAGCAGTGCCACTGATCCCTGCTGATGTCACCTGGTCCAGGCAGATTAAGGGGGAGAGGCAGCAGCGAGGATGGGCAGCAGCATCACTCTGCCTGGTGCTGAGACAGGAGATCCCAGGTGAAGTGCCTGTAGCAGCCCCTCCACTGTCATTTTTCTAGGCGGTGCAGACCCCTGGAGGGCCCATTATCCAGGGCCCATTCAAGTCTGGTATTGGCCTTGCTGTCATGCACTCATTAACTGCTCTCTCATTGGTCACACATCCCCACAGAACACTGTCACTGCTGTACCAACCAGACAAATTGAAAACATAGAAATGTACTATTGCAAAAGGATCTGAAATATTTCGGGGTCACAATCTATTTGCATAGCTGTTTATCTGCTGGTAGAAATGTATCCTCTGGAGGATTTATTTATTTTTAATCACCTGAATGTAATCTCTGAGCAAATTACTTTCTGTACCCTATATTTGTTTCCACAATTCTCAATCACCTTCCCCAGAAAGGAAGTATTTGTGACTCGGTAATAATTGTTACAATCCATTACACCTACTAACAATTCTGTGGTGTTTGTTTTTTTAATGTTATGTTGAAATACCAGTAAATTCTAAATTGAATGTTTTTGTTTGTTTTCTTTTCTTTTACTAATAAAGTGCTGAGAGACAGGATTGACTGGATATTTGATACACATTTGAACCTTGAATGTGGGGGAGCCTACCAGAAGCCCAGAGTATTATATCCTCATGACTATGAATCATCTCCCAAGTTTGCAGTTTTTTGTTTAGGTGGATTTAAAATGTGTGTGTGTATGAGTGTGCGTGCGGCTGGCACTCATTCTTTTTCCTTCCTTTCCTTGTATGATCCACCCCCTCCTGTCCAAACTTGGTATATTTCTGTACAGCGGTAGCATTATCCTGTTCTGTTTTTGGAAAAAGAAAAGCTAAACAAGCTAGAGGAAGGAGACTATTAGGAACAAAGTGATGGTTCAGATTAACTGCATGTACAGATCAAACATTGCAAGCAGAACTTTCACATCCAGTCACATCTCCTGAAGATATAATGCTGTCATATGGTGGACTGTGGGGAAGCCTTGCAGACCTAATTAGGACTTCTGTGAGCTGGAGGTTTACCCACTGCTGGTCTACACCCTTGTTCCTGCTCCGTGTTTCTATTTTTAACTTAGATTACTATACACCTCTGGGACGTGGGTGGCGCTGTGGGTAAAACCTCAGCGCCTAGGACTTGTTGATCGCATGGTCGGCGGTTCGAATCCCCGCGGCGGGGTGAGCTCCCGTCGTTCGGTCTCAGCTCCTGCCCACCTAGCAGTTCGAAAGCACCCTTAAGTGCAAGTAGATAAATAGGTACCGCTTTATAGCGGGAAGGTAAACGGCGTTTCCGTGTGCTGTTCTGGTGCCGGTTCGCCGGAGCAGCTTGTCACGCTGGCCACGTGACCCGGAAGTGTCTGCGGACAGCGCTGGCTCCTGGCCTCTAGAGTGAGATGAGCGCACAACCCTAGAGTCTGTCAAGACTGGCCTGTACGGGCAGGGGTACCTTTACCTTTACCTTACTATACACCTCATATACTTCAAGGAAGATTATGGCATCTTCCACTGGTGCCAATTCTATAGGGCTGAGGTGTCCTTGGCCTCCTCAGTATATTTGGGAAGGGGGCAGGATCCCCTCAATGTTGAGGGGGTGGAGAAGGCCGAGCATAGTGCAGCTTCAATGGCCAGCTTCACCTGGGAGTGAGAGAGGAGGAGCTGTTGGCCACTGAAGCCATACATCGCCCCAACGATGCAACGTCACATGCACATCACGTGCAAGATGTCACGCATGTGCCACACTCCAGGCCCTCTCAATCTTGGGCACAAGTTTATACTTCTGACACCGTCAGTTCTAGTCTGGGGTTCTACAGAACACTTCTTTGACCACTCTTCCCCTGGAGACTGTTCTAAGGGTTAGCAAATGTGGAAGCGGCTCTATGCAAAATGCTCTTAACTTTTGAAAGCCATGGAACATGTGGGTTGCCCCAATTGTGTAGAGTTTTCTTCCAGCAGCTGCCAAGAATATGCAGTGCTGACAGCAGGACTATTTATGCCGTCCACCTGGAGATCAACTTTCAAATTGTATTATGCCCCACGTGGAGCATTCCAGCAAACTCCATGAAGCAGCTTTAACACTCTGCATTTTAGGGACAGAATCAGCTGGTCTCCCCCACCTGCCACCCACCAGTCTATATTACTTCATGATGCATGTTTGAATGCTATTCCAAAGCAAAAACAAAAGCCCCTATTCCTTTCACACAAAGAACCTCATGTCAAGCAGAACATGCTACAGCAAAGCTTCTGCTTGACATTCTAGTTTTTGACGTGTGAGGAGGATCCCCCCCCCCGCCCCGTAGATGAGCAACCCTTCATATACCACCATGACACTGGATGCCAAACTCAGCGATGGAGCATCTGCTTTGCATGCAGAATATCTCCATTGCAATCCCTAGCATCTCCAGATAGGCTTAGGAATGTGCCCAGCTTGAAACCCTAGAGAGGCACTGCCACTTAGTGTAGACAGGATGCAACGAATGTTAAATTTTATGTATTTAACGGCATAGGCTGAAGAAGAAGAAGAAGAAGACCCCTAATCAGTTTACATAAAATAGTGAAATTTTAAAATTAAAAAAATACAATCAACAAAATTTAAAATTAAGAATAAAAGTTATATGTCTGGATAGGCTTGCTGAAATAGCCTAATGGTCAGACTCTGCAGAAGGCAACTTCCACGATTCCTTTGTTGTAAGGTGATACTCTTATCATGAAAGCATATTTCTGTTTCGTTTTTGGCATGTTAGGCTACTCATGCAAAATTGAGCTAGTAGGTTGAAAATATGTAATAAGAGGCCGTTGTTGGGAAGAAGAAATGAGAAAACAGACTAATGTAATGATGGCTGGTGCTAAATTTCTAAGATGCTGGGGTTCTATAGGAATGGGGAATCTGTGACCCACCAGACGTTGCTAGACTCCAGCTATTGTCCCTGACCATTGGCCATGCTGACTAGGGCTTATTGAGTTAGAGACTTCCTTAGTGATCTGGAAGATATACCCTGTGAACTGGAAAGCTTGGCACTAACTCCTGGTATATACATGTCCCTGAGTGTGACAGACTGCACTCTGGACATACTCTGTTGTACCCTGTTTATTATCAATCCACATCTTCTGAGACGCAGCTGGACTTTCAAAACAGAACTCTGGAACTCAAATTTAGCTCAATGGGTAGGGCAAGGGTCCAGCTGTTAGATCACCACAAACCCTTGGATTGATTCCTTGTTCAAATAGAGTTTAATGTGCCACTAAAAGAAAATGTTAACCCTGCTGCTCCTGTAAAACTGATTTCCCCTGGGCCTGAATCACTTAAGGAGGGCACTCTGGAATGACTTCCAATTGCATGCTACTTGTTTGTGTTTGTAACAGGCTTGCTGGCTGTGACTACAAAACTGAACAATGCCAAATTGGTTAATAAGTTACGGTGCCCTCAAACTAGTTTATTGTAAATGACCCGGTTTGTGCTGCAGGCTTTACAATACAGTCGTTTCTTGTGTCTTTATTCTGAGTGCTCTCTTTGGTGAACTTTGGGATACATAAAGAGGCCAACAAGCCAGGAGCACTTGTGTGGGATTTAGAGAAGGCACTGCCAGAGTTTCAAAGGTCATGGAGTGCTTATTAGTATGAGTGTTGTCTTGGGAGCTCTAGAGTTCTGCAAAAAAGGAACTCTACATTTGAGGGAGTGTGTGGGTTTGGCATCTGTCATGCTTTCTGTGAGAGCACCTGTTTCCCTCTCCCCACAGGTACACATACAAATATCTTCTACTTTATATCATCAGATAGCTAATTTTCCTATTGCTATTGCAGACTCCCTGGCTGCCTAAGGAACTTCCTATCCCCTTGGCTAGGTTGACTCAAACTCCTTTAGGCTTCTATACTATAGAGGAGTCAGCAACAAGTAGCAATAGGTCTATTTTAATAGGCTGAGTTCCAGCCATTTCCTGGTTATAAGGTGAAAAGTGATTGCTTATTGATTGCTTATTTAATTTCTATACCCCTTAATATATTAAAAATACCTCTAAGCCGTATATTTAGTTTTAAGACTTGCTGTCATGTGGACCCTTTTATCTCTTTATCTGGGTCCGAAGTAAGCAAGGAAGCAACTTCTGGTTGTTGAATGAGCGGTGCCTTAATTTGTTTTTGTGTGTTGTGTGTACATCATTTTAAATTTTTATTGTGGGCAGGGGCCTCAAAAGCTGGAAGTGGCCAGTGCTTCTCTGGAGCTCTGAGAGGTTCTGTCCCTTGGTGGGCAAAATTATGTGTCCCCTTAACAGAGATTAATTAATGTATTGTGGAATGAGTTCTGACAGGCAACAGCCTATATTTTCAGCTTTTCCTGTGCCTGCTGAAGAAGGCAGCATCCCGTGGAATAGAAAGTTTAATTTTCCTTGCTGGAACAAAATAAATGTAAATGACTGGTGAATCTTGGGGCCATCCTTGCTCATTCTAATGTGAAAATCCTTCTTTTGCCATGTTATGTTCCTCTTTGATGAGTAGATGGAGAGAGACCTTTGATTGACAGATAGCAATCACCAAATGAGAAAGCTTGGTTGAACAGTCATTGTGGTTACAATCCAGGAGATGGCGATATTTGTTTGTCAAACGGTCTTTCCCATAAAACAAATCTCTCTCTCTTAAGAGATGCAGTCTTTGTCCTAACAGATTTTAACACTCAAGAGCCATGGTAGATGTGACATAGTTGAATCTCTCTTTCTACAAATTGTGTCCTAATCACTAGCAGCCTGGGGAGACTGGGAAACTGAAGAGAGGAATGGGGACAGGGAAATTTATCTGTTTCAATTTATCTCTGTTTCTCATTTTTCCACTCTTAAGCTCAATTCTTCACATTTCCACAAGTCCAAAGGAAAATTCATCAGCATGCTAGAGAAAATTTATCCTAATATGCATGTTCTGTATGAAATTTTGATTAATATACAACTTTTTGCAACCAGCTTACCCCAATACAATGCATTTCTGTACATTATTTTCACTTCTATCTGCATTTTAATGCACGCTCTACCCTAGTATATGCATTTTTGTACACATTACTTGACTGGAGAATTGCATAACAAAATTTGGAGAAGTGTGAATTTGGAAGGATGGCTGCATTTTAGTTAACACTTTATTTCAGGAAGTGTGAATTGGGTAGCTTCACCTTTATGTGGGACAAGAAGTTACACTTAGAACTGGATATGGAACAACTGATTGGTTCAAAATTGGGAAAGGAGTACAATAAGGCTGTATACTGTCTCCTTGCTTATTTAACTTATATGCAGAATTCATCATACAAAAGGATGGGCTGGATGAATCCCTAGCTGGAATTAAGATTGCTGGAAGAAATATCAACAACCTCAGATATGCAGATGACACAACCTTGGTGGCAGAAAGTGAGGAGGAATTAAAGAACCTTTTATTGAGGGTGAAAGAGGAGAGTGCAAAATATGGTTTGAAGCTCAGCATTAAAAAACGAAGATCATGGCCACTGGTCCCATCACCTCCTGGCAAGTAGAAGGGGAAGAAATGGAGGCAGTAAGAGATTTTACTTTCTTGGGCTCTATGATCACTGCAGATGATTACAGCAGCCACGAAATTAAAAGACGCCTGCTTCTTGGAAGAAAAGCAATGACAATCCTAGACAGCATCTTAAAAAGCAGAGACATCACCTTGCCAACAAAGGTCCGTATAGTTAAAGCTATGGTTTTCCCAGTAGTGATGTATGGAAGTGAGAGCTGGACCATAAAGAAGGCTGATCGCCGAAGAATTGATGCTTTTGAATTATGGTGCTGGAGGAGACTCTTGAGAGTCCCATGGACTGCAAGAAGATCAAACCTATCCATTCTTAAGGAAATCAGCCCTGAGTGCTCACTGGAAGGACAGATCCTGAAGCTGAGACTCCAATGCTTTGGCCACCTCATGAGAAGAGAAGACTCCCTGGAAAAGACCCTGATGTTGGGAAAGATGGAGGGCACAAGGAGAAGGGGACGACAGAGGACAAGATGGTTCAAGAGGGGACGACAGAGGACAAGATGTTCTTGAAGCTACCAGCATGAGTTTGAGTAAACTGCGGGAGGCAGTGGAAGACAGAAGTGCCTGGCGTGCTCTGGTCCATGGGGTCACGAAGAGTCGGACACGACTAAACGACTAAACAACAACAACACCTTTAAAAGTGAACTGGATTTCTTTTCTGCCCCTATGCGGGGGCCTCTTTTGGGCATTTTTCAAGTCAAAACCAACTTTCTACCCCTCTGCTTTAAAGGTAAAGGGACCGCTGACCATTAGGCCCAGTCGTGGACGACTCTGGGGTTGTGGCGCTTATCTTGCTTTATTGGCCGAGGGAGCTGGAGTACAGTTTCCGGGTCATGTGGCCAGCATGACTAAGCCGCTTCTGGTGAAACAGAGCAGCGCATGGAAACGCCATTTACCTTCCCGCCGGAGTGGTACCTTACTTACTTATCAAACCTTTATTAGGCATTATACAAATAAAACCATAAAAGAGAAAATAACATATAAAAGCCTTGAAATATATATAAAAAGGCTGCAGTTGGCTACATACATATATATATATATACGTCTAGAATCAGTGGTTTTCCTTGTTAACCTGCTCCTTGGAGGACTGCTACCAAAAACTCGGCTACCCCCGCCGTTACCCTTTGGTCAGCGTCGGATAGGTAGAGTCCCACACATTCACCTTGCTGGGGTTCCAGACCAGCCGAAAGAGGGGACAGCACGCGTTGACGGAGCGTACTGTGCAGTGGGCAATGAAAGAGAATATGCTCAACAGTGTCCGGGACATTCATAGAACATCTGCAGAATCTCTTGTTCCTAGGAACGTTTTGATATCTTCCCCTGACAAATGCTGAGGGAAAAACATTCAAACGGGCCAGCATAAAAGCCCTACGTTGGGCTGGAATTATTAATTTAGTGACGTAATTGGCTCTGCTATCTAAGATATTTAAATCATAGAATAGAATCATAGAATCATAGAATATGGGGGAGCAAATTTTGTTTACAGCTGCCATAATATTTTGTCTCTCGACATCCTTTAGTCTAGTTAGAATATTATGAAAAATGTATTGCTCATTAGAATTGTACAGGAGTGGTACCTATTTATCTACTTGCACTTTGTGCTTTTGAACTGCTAGGTTGGCAGGAGCAGGGATCGAGCAAAGGGAGCCTTCATGGGGATTTGAACCACCAAGCTTCTGATCGGCAAGCCCTAGGGTCTGTGGTTTAACCCACAGCGCCACCCGCACCCTTACCCCTCTGCTTTACCCCATGACAATTTCTGGACAATCTCTGTATATCATTTTGAGGACCAGTCTGAGGCTTCTGCTCTTCTTTTTAAAAAGAATTGATACCCTTCCTGTTCTTTTTCATCCCATTTAAAAGAAAAGATAAAGGTATTGTGCCAGGGCTCCTGGTGTTAAAAGTATCATATACTCTAGTATATGACAAGACTCCTGGCTGAAAGTACGTCCTGTTTCACATAAATAGGTGCGTCATTTAGATAGGACAGAGGGCATTCCTCACCATTTCTTCCTTTCTTACAGACTGGATGTATCAGGAACATGTCTATGTCTGGTTTATAAGGTACTGTAATAAAAAAAGCCCACAATAAAAAGCTACACTCCTTTTTTGTTTGCGTGTGCAATGAATATAACCAAGTCTACCAATACAACTTCAAGATGATTAGTTTCCTTTTAACATACTTTATCAAGCCCATCTGTACAATCTGAGTTGAGCAGAGGGATGGGGAGTCTGATCAGTGGAGGCTGAGCCACAAGGTCTGTGGGGCACTAGCCCATCAAGTGAAATTTCAAACACCCCCCTCCTAAAAGTTCTCAAATTTACATTATTTCTTGTCACACTTATATATTTTCCCATTTGAACATAGACTCCTGGTGATATTTCTGCCAATCACCTGTTCTCTGGCCTAGGAATTTTTTGCACAAGTTATCCTTTGCCTATCCAAAAGTATTGTTATGGTGCATATGTCTCCAGACAGAAAAAATCATGCAGTCAAATGATGTTTTACAGGAGCTGCACACTTATTAGCCCTAGTTCTTCAGGTTCTTCCTCCCTATTAATGTCATGATGGCAGAGCAACTATAACATATAACATTAGTAGGGGTGCTGACATGGTAGACCTGTTAGTGCTATCAGAATCATACATCTGCTCTGAGCATGTTCAGAGCTGTTTCTTCAAGGACACGCTTATATGCAACTGGCTATTACATTCTTTTTTGTTTTGCTTAGTATTTGCTTTGCGATCTTGCTAGAGAGAGCGAGAGAGCAATGGTGTACACAGTGTGAACTTATTTCTATTATTACTATTTAGCTGGTTTTTTCTTCATTTTGTATTCACACCCTTAATTGGACCATGTTTTTTAAATGAGCTGGAGTGCCTTGGGAAGAGAGTTGCAACTTGCTCTGAGTTGCAGAGAGGGTAAGGAAGTATTTACAGTATGTTGGAATAATGCCCACCGTGTGAGGTATGGGGTGGGATAATTTGATCCATTTTGTTACTGGTTGTAGCTCAGCAATTTGCTTTTATTGCCTAACTTTCTTGTGAGTTTGTTCAGTGAATTTCTATACTAAAAAGTTTGGGTTGTAAGCCTGTCAGGATATTATACTGACAGACTGACTGACTGATTCCCCATCCTCCCCCAATTTCAATGTCTAAAGTTTTCCCTAATCTCAGACTTAACAGAGGCTAATGGTGGTGGTCCACTGGTGTGATGTACTCTGTACAGACAAAGATTATGACTTCACATTTTCAGGACCAAGTCATCCATTGTAAACATGTTCTTCTGGTGTGCTCTGATGTGCCTCAACTCAAATGAAGCACTCCCTTTCCCCCACAGATCAATCTGCTGCAATGTGTGTGTGTGTGTGTGGGGGGGGGGTTGCCATAAAGAAATACTTGGGAATTCTGCCATCTTCCTTTCTGTGGACACGACCAAGACAGTGTAGATGCCACTGAAACAGGAGTGCAAACATGGGGGGGGGGGGCTTGAGAGAACACATATTTGAGACTGTCCTGCTAGAGAAATGAATGTAATATTAGCACAGTGCAAATGGTGAAGGCTGAATCATACACACAGCGGCCTCCATGCAATTGAAATGGGATTGTGCATGCAGAACCACTGAGATTACTGCTTAGTTGTTGAGTGGTGAGTGGAGGTCTCATTTATGTGAACTAGCCCCTTTTCCCCCAAAATATTTTCTAGGCCCCCATATAGGACAATGTCCTGGCAAGATGGCCTACAACATAATAGTATGCATTGCGAACAGCAATAAAATAGTACCAATAGAAGAAACAGCAGAGAAACCAGCAACATGCCCATTAAAACAATTAAGCTGCTCTAAAACACAATTGTCCAGATACAATCTAAAAGTTGGACATTCTGTACAATTCACTAGGAAGGGACTGCATGTTATGATGTACAGTCATTTCTTAGGTGCATTTTCAAAATTATTTTACCACACAGTTGTGGAGCTGCTCTGAAGCACCTTAAAAGGCTATTTTTTTTCTTTACATATCAGCAAACTAGAAGGACAAATCAGAGCCAGCTTTGCAACACCAAGAAAATGGCTTGGGACAGAAAACAAAAAAAAGGTACCATACAGCGCATGCTTAAACTTTGGAACTCTCTCCCACAAGAGGCAGTGATGGCCACCAACTTGGATGGTGCTGTTGGGCCAGGTTCAAGGTTCTTGTATTAATTTACAAGGCCCTTTACAACTTGGATCAAGTATACCACTGGGACCAGAGGGGCCACTAGGGGCACATCGGAAGGTGGCTGACAATAACATCTCTCCAACCCACACGAGGTAATTAAGAGGCTATGATGGGAGTAAACAGCCCCCCCCAAGCGTGGGGGGGGGACTGCCCTTGCCTGCTGTGCCCTATACCACCCCCGAATTTGAGGGGGTGGGGGCACTAGGCAGAAAGCCCTTGTGTGGACTTCGGCGCTCCTGGACGCTGTCTCTGATCCGTACCCCTAGCTGCAGGAACTTCAAAAGAAACAATTAGGAGGAAGCGAATGCACATATTTCAAGGAAGAAGGGGGAGTAAAGACTGCTAACCGAAGAGATCTCTGAGAAACAAGACGGGTCGGAGGAACAGGAATAAATCATGAGAAGACAACCAAGGCTCGGTATGTTTGGCAACGAGACTGGATGGGGGAGGGGAAAAACTTTCCTTTCTTTTCTCTATGTGATTAACCAAGAATCCCCCCCCCCCCCACAAGTCACAAGTCAGAAATGCCGTTTAAATGACTTAAGCTGAGGATTTAAGACTGTGTGGAGATAATTTTCTAATCAAAGCATGTTTTAAGGAGACCGTGGAAAGTATAAGAGCTTTGGAATGATGCAGCAAAAAATAGCGTCGCCATTTTGGCAAGTTCTGTTGAAAGACTTAGGTCTGGGAGGAGGAATAGTTTTGTTTTCATACCGTGAGTGAGCCTCCTCAGAGGGACTTAAGAAGGTGACAGAATAGCGAGACTGATGATGGAAAGAGTGCTTTTATTTATGAAAGTGATGATATATGGATACCATCTTGACATGATGATTGGATGAACGGAAAATTCACACAGGATTATAACTGGTGTTTACCTGCTTAAGGAGATTATCAGAAGAGATCATAAAGAAAAAAGAAAAATATACGAACAAGATGAGACGTGAGAACAGCAAGATAGGACTGGATAGAATTATGAATATTATTTGGACAGATTTGTGGATATTAATGCAGCAGCAAGAAGATGATTGGAATCCCCCTTCGGAACTTGAAATATGGGTCCCCTCAACAAAAAATAGAAAATTCGGCTTTGTAATTCGGAATTTATGAGATGTGATTTGATTTGATTTGATTGGTCGGTTAATAAAAAATATTTTTTTAAAAAAAGGATACCACTGGGACCACATGATCACTTATATTACAGCTTGGTCATGGAGGTCTCTGTAGGAGTCACTGTTAGTGGCACTCCATGACTCAGATGCATGGCTCGTTGCCAACAAGGAGCCAGGCATTCAGTGTTATGGGTCCAAATTAGTGGTAGTTCCAGTTGAGGTCAGAGAGGTTCCCTTCCTGTTGAACATCTGGCATTTACTGAAGACTTTATTTTGGCAGGCTTTTTAGTGGTTCAGTCGTACCTTGGTTCTCAAATGGAATCTGTTCTGGAAGTCCGTTCGACTTCTGAAAACGTTGGAAAACCAAGGCGCAGCTTCTGACTGGCTACAGGAGCTACCTGTACTCAATCGGAAACCATGGAAGCAACATCGGACGTTCGGGTTCCAAAGAACGTTCGCAAACCGAAACACTCACTTCTGGGTTTGCAGCATTCAGGAGCCAAAACCTTCGAGTCGCAAGGCGTTTGACAACCAAGGTACGACTGTATTCTGATTTTACAGTTTCAACTCATTTTTAGTTTTAATGTATTGGGTCTCCTGTACACCACTTTGGGATGGCTCTGTTGGAGCACTACAATTTTTTTTTTAAATAAAGGAAGTAAATAAAAATAAGAGAATTATGCAAATTCATAGGGGATAATGATATCAGTGACTACTAACCCTGATAGATATGTTCTACCCCCACAGTAGCCACAGGTAGGTAGCCGTGTTGGTCTGCTGTGGTTGAAACAAAATGAAAAAAATTTCTTCCAGTAGCACCTTAGAGACCAACTAAGTTTGTAATTGGTATGAGCTTTTGTAGTGTGTATGCACATGAAAGCTCACACCAAAAACAAACTTATTGGGCTCTAAGGTGCTACCGGAAGGAATTTCTTTAGTTTGTAGCCAGTATGCTTCTAAATATCATTTGTTGGAAACTTCAGGAGGGGAGAGAGTCTGTTGTGCTCAGATCCTCCTTGTGTGCTTCCCATAGATGTTTGGTTGGCAACTGTCAAGAGACATTTCAATTGCTTTGTCATATATCAAGCTTATTTGTTTGAAGATAGCACTCCTGAAAGGTTTGATGATGTTGCAAAACCACCACATATGAAAATACATACCTTTGACCACGCACCCCCTCCAGCAATTAGGTTCTTATTTTCTTAACATTTGGAGGGCCAAAGGTTCCTCACACCTTTCAGCTAGAAAGATCATGATTGATTTCATTCTGAAATCAAAATATTGCCTCCCAAGACCTCATGGATTTGAGGCTCCCATCAAATCCATCATCTTGCCAAATAATGGATTTTTATGGAACAATTGTTCCCGGTTAGCTCAGTACTGTGGGCCCCCTGCTTTTCAAAAGTTATGGACCCCCTACTTTTGAAGATTTTGATATCTCTTTGGTAGTTTTTGTTATGTGAATGGTGCCATGGACCTTCTGGATGGGTTATGTGGACCACCAATTGGGAACCACTGTTACAGAAGGTAATTTTTATATATGATAGGGTCCAAACTAGTTTTGTTTTGTTAAGGAGGCATTACTGCCTCCTTAAGGGTGGCAGGAGCTTCTTCTGTATCTGAGAAGCTCTTACCAGCTCTGAGAGCAATGTCCCCAACCCAGTCCTGGAAGATTTAGGACAGAAAAATTTCCAGAGTTCAAGTCATAGGCCACAAATTTCCAAGGAGCTCATCCATACCATCAGGCTGCAGAAGCTGAAATTTACCCATAATAACCAACCCAGATGGTTATTACCTGCCACTTGATGACTCTAGTCATCAGGCCAATCCATGTGATCATGCTGTGGATTCTCTATCACACGGGGATCCTCCATGGATGAACAATGCTTCCTGCTACAGAAGTTCACCTTAATCATGTGAGGAACCAGGAGGGTTCAAGCATATGTCAGAGTGCCCCCAGAGTTCATTCATTCTGCTGTCCATCCAGTAGTACTGAGCAAAAGAGTAGATAACCTGCAGGGTGGATCATGACGTTGGTGGAAAAGTCCCATGAAGGTATCCAAGTTTTGATGGAAACATATCAGTTTCTGTAGCAACGCAGATTTGGTCCATAAAAATAAGAAAAAGGCACACCTTTGATAGTTTACTTTTGCTCTTCATGGGTCACTGAGAGGTGAAGTTTTCCATTTCTGTGGATTGTAGTGCCAAGGTGTTCAGCCCTATAATTTGTGTACTTACCTTTGACACTTTATCTATATTGCTGTTTTTATAAAAGGGCTTCTTGAGGAACTAACAATACTGCTTCTCTAACACCATGGCTCTGTTGCTGCTGGCCAAAGAACATGGCAATTTATCAGTAAAGCAGTGTGAAAAGAGTATGACTGCTTTGGATTTGGATTTGATATCCCGCCTTTCACTCCCCTTCAGGAGTCTCAAAGCGGCTCACATTCTCCTTTCTCTTCCTCCCCCACAACAAACACTCTGTGAGGTGAGTGGGGCTGAGAGACTTCAAGAAGTGTGACTGGCCCAAGGTCACCCAGCAGCTGCAGGTGGAGGAGCGGGGACACGAACCCGGTTCCCCAGATTACATGACTACCGCTCTTAACCACTACACCACACTGGCTCTCTTTAGACTTGCCATTAGCTCCTGAAGTGACCTTGAAGGGCATGGAAGATTTCAGTTGCAATAGCCCTTGCTCTGTGATCTCATATTGTGACCTGTGTGCCCTGGGGAAAAGGCAGAATATAAGCCCCCAACAATAAAGCTCATGAAGAATCTCACTTATGCAGTTGTTTTAACTGTTTTTTAAAAAATATTCTGTAACTCTTTTTGTTTTGTTTTCACACTGTGGTGGGGAACTTTTCTCATCCCAAAGCTGCCATACCCTTGTGGGCAACCTTTCAGAGTGGAGTCTGAGCCTAAAGTGGGCAGAGTCAAAGGCAAAAGTGGGTGGAGCAATAGATGTGACTCTGTACAATGGGCAATGCTCAGAGGTTTTAAAACACTTGTGCACCTCTCTCCATCTTCCCTCCAGACCAGGAAGAAGCATTATTGAAGTTCATGGACTCATCCCAGCCAGGAAGAGCACCCAAGGAGGGCACAAAGCAGTGCTGGAGAGGAAAATGGTCTGGGGAGGGGGTGAGGCCTAGGGAGAGTCTCAAGAGCTGGGCCCAGAGGCCCAGAGAGCTGCATTTTGTCCCTGGGCCTGAAGTTCCTCATCACTGGTGTAACATATCATCTGATGATCTCCCTGGATCAGATTGGACAAAGGGCACACTGATCTGTGAGTGAATCATCTGCCGTCTTGCCTGTGCCCCAACTTCATGAGGATCTCATAATTCATTTATTAGACACCCCACTTTTCTGCACCCAGGATGGCTATACTTGATTATCTTATCCTGGCGTTCTCAGTGCATGTCCACAACTGGTGGCATTAGTGGTTGTCAGGACTGTAGTGTCTCATGTTGCTTCATTCCCCTTAAACAGGGGGACCCTTTCACCGTCCAGGTGTTGCTGAATGACAATCCTTATCCCTGGCCACTAGCCATGCTTGCTGGGGTTGGTGGGAGTTGTAGTTCAGCAACTTCTGGAGGAGCACATTGTTCCCCACAGCTTCCCTTAAGCAATCAAAGGTAATAACAGTGCAATGCATATGAAACACCAGGAATCCTTGACATACAATTTCTTGTTTCATTTTTTTTAGTTCCACATTCTGATTCCTAGAATCTGATAACAGTTGAATCAGAAGCAGCACACAACAGCAGCAGACCCCACAGCATGCTTCAATGACCACCTCAATTGTGGATGAAAGGGGAATTGCATACCCATGAAATAAGTTAATACCTGTTTATAAAAGCAAAGGAGTCCAGAGTGACTTTGCAACAATGTGAGGATGGCATCTATCTATCTATCATCTATCTATCATCTATCATCATCATCTATCATGCTGCAGTTTCATACTAGTTTCATTCCATGCAAGTATTTTTGCAGTCCAAATAAAGGCTTTCCAACCGGAGCTGAGTTCATTGACAACAGGAACTTGTCATAAAACGGAGAAATCCCTATGACAAAAACTCAGCTACAGAATACACCCAGACGACCTCATAAACATGGCTACCTTTTTATCAGCTTGTGGTCAGCAGCTGTTGTGGATTTTTGCAGCTGAATCCTGAACATTTATTGTTTCTTCCTTTAACTTTCTGGAGCTTGACACAGAATTGCATTCCTAACTCCACCTGTTTACCAAGGGCCATAAAGCTACTGTAATAAAAATTACTTTACTCTAGCAAGCAAGAAGCACCAGTTGCGAAAGCCCTTTATTACCTTTAACAGTATTACCTAAGAGTAACCATGGCTAGTAGTCAATAACAAGGCACCCAGAAGATTAATGATGAGGTTAAAGGTTATTTGACTGAATGAACTGATGCAGGTGTTTGGGCCATACCAATGGCTGTACTTTTTGAGCAGTCTTCACAAATCTGAAGAAAATGGGGCAGACTAGTCTTCCTTTGCTCTGGATGGCAGGACTAAAACCAATGAGTGGAACCTGCAAGGAAGTTGATTCTGGCTACACATTAGGAGAGGCTTCCTGACCGTGTGAGCTGTTTGACAGTATGGCGGGTTGCCTTAGGAGGTGGTGGACTCTCCTTCATTTGTTTTAGGTACGGAGGTAGCTCGGGTTAAGTACTTAATTCATTCCGGAGGTCCGTTCTTAACCTGAATCTGTTCTTAACCTGAAGCACCACTTTAGCTAATGGGGCCTCCTGCTGCTGCTGCGCCCTTGCCACTGCGCAATTTTTGTTCTCATCCTGAAGCAAAGTTCTTAACCCGGGGTACTATTTCTGGGTTAGCAGAGTCTGTAACCTGAAGCGTATGTAACCTGAAGCGTATGTAACCCGAGGTACCACTGTATTTAAGCAGAGGCTGGGCAGCTATCTGTCAGGGATGCAGTAACTGCATCTTGCACTGCAGATCCTGCAGTGAGCAAGGGGTTAGAACATGTCTGGGGAACATTTGACCCTCCAGAGAGACCTTACACATCTCATCAGCCCCAGCAAGCACAGCTAACAGCCAGGTATTCAGCAACATCTGGTGGGCCAAATGTTCCCCAGGTCCAGGTTAGACTACATGACCTCTGAGATACTTCCAACTCTTTGATTCCATTATTCTAAGATGAAGTGGAGATAGGCATTTATATGTTGGATTTCATGCAAGCATATACAAATGGGGTGCTGTCTGTATTATCTTTTTAGTAGCACCTGGAGCAAAACACAGGGCTGTAAACTGGTCTGGGATTGCATTTACAGCACCAGCCATGTCCTCAGCAGTGTCAGCTTTGGTAGTGCTGATCTCTCCTATAGGAGATATGAAAGCACAGATTCAGGCTTGCTTCCAAAGACGGCCAGTGCACTTGTCTGAAGATGAGAGATCTGCATTGTTTCTCAGTGAGAAGTGTCTCACTTTTTTTTTTTACTTACAATTTGTTTCAGCATGTGATTTCATGCTTATGAAAGTTCATGCACACTTTCCCTCAATATACATATTTTTGCAGACATTATTTAGTTGGAGAACAGCTTTACAAAATTTGGAGAAGTAGGAACTTGGAAGGATAGCTGCATTTAGGTTCATGTTCTGTTTCTGGGTACATAACGGTGTGCAAATGAGGTAGGTGTGCATTAAAATATGAATCAAACCAAATTCCCCCCTCATCCCTAGTACCTACCCTGCTATTTTGGGAACAACAACAACATAATAAATTTATTATTTATACCCCACCCATCTGGCTGGATTCCCCCAGCCGCTCTGAGTAGCTCCCAGCAGAATAGTAAAAACACGATAAAACATCAAACATTTAAACTTCCCTAAACATGTAGGATAATACAGTCAGTTCAGACTCTGTATCTGTAAATTCTTAGACATCTACAACAGATAGCAAACACATCAATTAATGCTAGCTGTTGTTATAGTCTTGGTTGTTAGGAATTGTGAGATTCACTATTCAGGGTCTATAATAAACCAGTGACATTTCTTCAGTGCTTTGAACCAGAGGAACATCCAGGCCAATGTTAGTTGTGAATCCCTCTGTGTCCTCTGAATAGTTATTTAATTTCTTCCGTATGAACCTGTCACAAGATTTCTGAATTTAACCTATCCTTTTTGGTCCTACTGTACATGTGCAATACTTCTGTCCATGTAACTTTTTTATCACTCCTACATGCTTTTACAAGCAGTCGCCAGCAGCTGCGTAGAACTTGCTGTGCTTTTCCTGCCCCACCCCCCAGGTGTACTGGGTCAAAAGTTATAATATTCTGTGTAATGCAACTTGACAAAAATAGTTTTTTCTTGTCTGACATCTTTGTGCACTTCACGCCTTATGAAACCACCCCAGTTGCCGTTCTTCAGCTCCATGCACTCTATAAATTACACCTAAAAGTGCCCTTGGAGCCCTCCAGATGTTGCGGGAGTCCAACTCCCATCATTACTGGCCATTGGTTATGCTTTCTAGAACTGATAGGATTTGGAGTCCAGCAATAGTTGAGGGCCACAGCTTCCGAACTCCTAGTTTATAATATCCTCTTAATATTGCATCTCCTCAATATTTATGGAGTTTCTCTATTTTTTTATGGTGCCATTTTAATGTTCATTGGTAAATTAATTTTGTGCTCCATAAAATTTTGAACTGAGAAAAGAGAGAACTGTGTGAAGGTCAGTGCACCGTAAAATCACAGAAGCAAAAATAGGCAGATGAAGAGCAACTGCTGTGGGCACGGTCTGAAGCCTTGCTCTTCCTGGTGGCGTACAGAAGCAAAAAGCATTGCACAAAGCAAACAAATCTGCTTATTGCACATAATTTATTCTGGCTGCCCAATACATCCTTTCTTGATGAAGAATGTGGATGCTTTTAGCACAATATACAGAGTCTTAACTCCACATTGTAGTATCTTCACATCTCTGTTCTGTGACTAGCTCCTCTCTCCCAGCAGTCTATAAGACCTCTGGTCCCAAAACAAGTGCACAAATGAAGTCATGGCCCTCCAGATGTTCATTGGACTACATCTCCCATCACCCTTGACCACTGGCCATGCTGGCTAGGGCTGATGGGAGTTGGGAGTCCAACAATATCTGAAGGGCCATAGGCTCCTCATCTCGGGTACTCCCCCCCAAAAAAATTGGGAGCCAGCCTCAGCCCATATGAAACTGTGATCGATAAGTTTGTGCTTATTAATAGTTAGAACAAGCTTGGCTTTTGAAACTATGTCTATTTCAAAGTCAAGTTTCTATGAAACAGCCTATGGGTGAACAGCAGGTGTTTTGCAATTGCTAAGCACTGGTTTTATTTTCAGTTTCAACAGGGCAACAGCACCTGGTGTAATGAATTTTACTGTATGTCTGCCACTGTTGAAGGTGAGCATGGCTGTTTCTGTCCACATTGGAGGGAAGGCAATAAGAGTAAAGTGTTTTTGAATATTTGGTCCCTGAGCAAAGCATGAAAGGGATATGCTTGAGTACATGCCATGGCTGCTAGACTACCTAATGTATAACTCCTCAAAACCTCATGGTGATATATGTGTTTAAAGGCTCTTGTGGACTTAAAAGCTTTACACCCTCCTTCTAAATATTTGTCCAGGGCATGCAGTGTACACATGAAGGTTCCATTCCTCACCTGGATTTCTACATGGGTAGGATCCAATATCTTAGGTGAGTCAAGAAAGATTCAATATAGATTCTATTTTGTGTCCAGAACATTCCCAGCATAAAAAAGAATGAGGCAGCTGCTATATGTGTTGCGTGCTGGGTGTGCCATGTACGTGCTGAAGGGATATGTAGCTTTATTAAGCTGCAAATAGACACTGTTTCCAACTTTTGACATATCAATATAAATGTTCAAAAAGTAGGATTTGCAAAGGTAGGCTGATGATCCGACTTGAATATTCAGGCAGGTGTAGCCTGGAGATGCTCCTGGACCCAACATTGTCACTGAAATCTCAGGCGGTCTTGGTGGCTAGGAGTATCTTTTTCCAACTCTGGCTGATTTGCCAACTGTGGCTCCTTTTGGGCAGAAATGATTTAGCTATTGTACTCCATGTTCTGGTAACTTGCATGTTAGATTACTGCAATGCGTTCTATATGGGACTGCCCTTGAAGACAACTCAGAAATTTCAAATGGTCCAAAATGCAGTAGCCAGACTACAAGCTGTAGTTCCATTTAGAACTTTTATAACCCCTGTTTTAAAACAGCTGCATTGTTTGCCAATCCATTTCCAGTTCCAATTCCAGTGGCTCATGTTAGTGCTTAAAGCCCTCTGGTTATTTAAGGCGTATGAGTTGGCCAAGTGGAACAAAAAGTGGGCCTGTTTCTAGTCAACATAGTCCTTTACATATCTAATACTAGTATTAATGACCCTAATCTCTGCTTCATGATTACAGACAAGCTTTTTATTATGAAGCAAACCCTTTACAACATCTAGGTGTTCACATATCATCCTTAGTACAGGAATGATACAAACTTAAGTATCAGCCTTTGCACATATTAATTCATTCTGACACTGAAAAATGAAACCAGGATAAATTAAGGTTGGTCAGAATAACAGGAGTATGAATGCCTAGGCTCATTTTCTTATTTCAAACCATTCCACTTCATCTATCAACTTTAGCTGTGAGAAAACAGAACTAATTATTGAAAATTTACCTAGTCAGAACTTAAGTCAAATCTGAAATTAGCAACTCTTACCAGCCGCAAGCAGAAGGAGGTATTGCAGGGCCAAAACTGAAATTCTGCAATGCTGCTGCTCTGGTCAGATTTCTTGGAGGATGGATGCGCATGGAGCAGGCAGTTGGCAGCTACTCTCTAAATACCTTGATATAGACCAGACACCCTGACAGACCCAAGTTTATCTCAGTGATTACAGTTTACATTATTTAGTCACTTAATTTACACAGCCTTACTTTTCACAAAAGTTCACCTTAAGCTGTTTTACTCTCCTTGTCTCATGAGTTTATCATGCTATACCTATCATGGTATGATCATGTTACAAGGAGACTAAAACGGTTTAAAGACAGTAATCTGTGTTTTCCTTTTCTGCTTAATTTGTGATTTTGTTGTTTTGGGCTCTTCTTCATTGTTAATCTTATGGGAAAAGCAAATCCACATTTAAAAAGCAAAACAATATTAACATGATTTGCAAAGCTAATCTAATCTAATTTTTTCAATCCCATCTGTAATGTCTATTTGTTTTACCTGTGATTACATAAAAGTAAAAATTTACAACTCCAGGAAATAGTGGTAGTGATAAATATGTGTACATTGCTAGATAAGGTTATCAAAATGTTTCCTTCAAGGAAATTAATTGTGTAAATGGCTTAATGTGAACAATATAAAGAAATACTGCATATAGTTTTAGGGTAATCTGTCTTCAATATTTTAGATAGCTGACCATTCAACATAAGAAGAGGCCAATGACCCATCTGTTCCAGCGTCCTGTTCTCACAATGGCCAGCCACATGCCTCTGGGAATCCCACAAGCAGGACCTGAGCATAGCCATGATGGGTAGTAGCAGTGCTTTTTTCTGGGGGGACACAGGGATGCATACCCCTAAACATTTTATGAATCTAAGTTTGGCCTCATTGTGGGGCAGTATTTCAATATGAGTAAGAAAATAAGAGTACACACACACACACACACACACACATATATATATATATGAAAAAAGCACTGGGTAGTAGCCATTGGTAGCCTTATTTGGTCTAATTCTCATATAAAACTATCCAATATTGTGGCCTTCACTGTCTCCTGTGATCAGAAAAGACACAATTCCTACAACATTCAACACTCTGGCCAGAGCCAGAGTGAGGACAGAATAGAAAGGGAAGCTTGGGTTGTAATGCTTAAAACAAACATTTGAGGGAGAAATGCGGTTCAGCTTTCTCTTCATTTCTTCCAGCAGCAAGAGCCAAGCATTGCAGCTCAGCTGCAATTAGCTCAGGCCGGCCTGCTCCTTTCTGCCACGCAGCAGACTGATTTTACATTTTTTTGCTCCCCTTTGCAGATGCTTATTCTTCCCATGAGTTACAGAGTGTTTGTTCAAGGACTTTGCTCTGTGGAACAGGGATTCAAAGTGTTTCTGCAGTGCTTGCCATGTAAGCATGACGATTTTGTTACAAACTAAATAACTGACATGCTTAGAAGCCTAGGTTTGAACAATCATTGTGCAGTTGTTCTCTTTCATTTGAAGATATATTGGAGCTTATTTGTGTTCAAGATCTGTGGCAAACTGCTAGAGCAGACATTTGCTTGAAACTTCTCATGTACAACACACTTTCCGTGTCTAGTACCGAAGCTCCTTCATCACTTAAAGAGATGCAATATGGGTGATGCTAAATCTTCTGTCAAAACTTATGCTTTGTAGGTCTTAAAATGTCCTTTGTGCAGAGGGTGTTGCACAGAAAAATTGGTCGTAACCTTTCAAAGGAATTCTGTCATGACACATAAGAGTTAGGGAGCTATAAATAGATGACTATCACAGAAAGATTGACACTTGGTAATGTATTTATTTTTTTCTTTTGAAAGCAAACAAATTGTGAGGATGGCCTAACATCCAGGTATTCCATAGGAAAGCAACCTGAAAATGGAAGGAATGACTCCATTTCTAACAAGAGGCATTATTCCTTTACATTGTAAAATCCACACAAAGACAATACCTTTATGTTGCAAAATAATGTGCAAGCTTTCAAGTTCCCCAGAACTCTCCATCAGGTTAGATGGCCAAAAAATTTGCAGGCAGCAGAAGAGAGAGGAAGAGAAGACGAAGGCTGTTGGTAAAGTCATCAGTTTCTACCTTTACTTCTTGTGTGGATTGGGAAAATTCCACCACAAACTTTTTACTGTAAAGCTACAGGACCTCAAGAACTTTGATTCTCATTCTAAAATATAGAAGGGGCTGCTCTGTATTAACTGATTGACAGCTAATTAAATTCATTGACAGCCTTTGCTGTTACTTCCAAGAGGGAAACCAACCAATGACTGGATATATTACTGCTAGGTATTCTGTACAAATGAAATTAATTGCTTACACAAAAAGATAGCAGTTCTTCCAAAATTATAGGAACCATATTTTAATGAGCTGTAACTAATGATAAAAGTGCTCTTTAGAATGACAAGAACCATTAGATACTTTGCATGTTTTATTATTCCTAACTACACAAGTAAACTCACCCCATAAAACATTGTGACATTATTATTTCCAGAACACATACCTGGAGCCAAGCACATACAGACATCATGTTCCACCACAAGATTTTTCGTTCTTGCATATTTCTTGCTTTATTCAGTATGTGATTGACAGCTCTTGACATTTCTTCAGATAAGGAAATATTTTAGTGTTTACCTGTGATACATTTTCTTATGATTCAGGCATTAATAATAATCAAATACAATTCAGAAGAAATGCATGTAGCAGCTGGAAAGCACAGATATAAACTAAACATAGCTTCGTTTAGTAGCGATTTGACGTCGACTGTCTCCCACACCCTCTGTATAAACCACAAAGTGAGCTATGTACACAGTGGCTGAAGTAATAAAGAACCTTCTCTACACATTACAATGCAAACCCAGGTAATAAAATTTTGCATCTAGAAAGGGAAAGGAACATGTATTCAAAAATTAGGGGACATCTTATACATGGATATATCTCCGCCCATTTTCTTAAATCTGAGTCCCCCCCAAAAGGGGGTGTCTTACACATGAGGGTGTCTTATAGATAGAAAAATATGGTATGTCTCTAGGATGTCCCAATAAGGGTTTTATATTGTTATGCTGATTAGCTCTAGATATGTGTAATTAGCATTTAAGCAATTTTAACAGAGCAATCCAAATCCCCTTTGTGTCAGGTTGAGGGTAGGGGTGGATTGGACAGAAGTATCCCTATTCCAGCTTCCTGCTGGCTTCTGTCTGCAGAGTGACACCAGTGTTACTCCACCAGCACCAAACTTCGCATTCTGCCCAAAGAAGAAGTTGCTGGGCAGAAGCACTGCCAGTAGGATTCCCCACTAGTGACAGCCTATGAAAAGCCCTGAAATGGGGCACTCCAGGGAGGGAGGGGAGGATGAGTCATAGCATTGGACCTGATCTAGACCAGACAGCTGCATCAACTCTGGGCTAGTGCACTGATTTGTGCAGCAGGGCCACAGATGCTGCTCCATTAAGCCCTGCCAGGCAGCAGGGATAGGTAGGGATGCAGCCTAAAACAGTCAGCCCGCCTCTGTAGGACCCATATGTTCATACAACCTCTGTGGTCTGCATGGGACATAGCCAGAGCTAGCTCAAGACAATGGTTAGGAAATCCTTTCCAAACCTTCTACCTGGGACAGTTGCCTTCCTTTGTCTTAAGGTGGGCCTGGACTTGATCGAAGCACATTGTCAAATAGTGGTAATAGCAGTAGTAGCACAGCTGACTGCAGAACCATGCATCTCAAAGACCCTTAGCACAAGATTTGTCTTTCCAGTTGTAGAAAATTCTGCTTCAAAGTAGACAGATAACAATCTGCTTCAGGTATTGAACCTAAGGCCCAGCGGGCCAATTAACATATGGTGTCTGGAATGAGACCGAGTTCAGTGAATGGGAGCAACATGGAGACTTGTCCCTTGGAAGCATAGGCAAGTTGGCCCACTCAGATACAAAGTTACTGAATTATATACACAATTTCAATAAATTTAGCATGCTGTATGACTAATTCTCAGTGATATCCTTTCCTTGGAACTAGGCATCATAATGGCATCATGCATTTTTTAAAAGTAATGAAAATACCCTTTGGGAGGGCCAGATGCCTGATCCAGTTTCTTATTTGCAACACCCAATCCATAATCCCTCATAAAGCCAATGGCTAGAACAACATGTATTGCTGCAGCTCAGCTTGCTAAGTAACAAAGGTTTCCCACTTAAGTTTCCAATATTGTTAATGACAAAAGGGGCAAGAAAAAAACAGGGTGTCTGCAAAATGAACATTAATCTGCGCAAGCTTCTAAGCAATGTGCTCATGGAGAGGCGTGTGAAAGTGCTGATCTCTAGCTGGCAGCTAGTGACACCTTACTTGTTTCAAACTAAACCTCCTTTTACTACTTGTGGACAGAATGGATTTTCCCGGCAGCACAGGAAACCAGCAGCATCAGCTGGGGAAACCGGTGCCCCCAGCAGGATAGCCTTTCCACAATTATCAGATAAAATAAGGGTTTTGTGTGTATGTGTGTCCAGTTCTGAGTTTTACGTTTGCTCACCTGTGCTATTGAGGGTGCAGTGGAAGTAGGAAGCAATTTCCTAGGATCAATATCTGTGGGTAGGGCAGGTGAGTGCATGGAACCTTCCCTTCTATCCCTGGTTGAAGACTGCAGCAACAATGGAAGCAATTCCAGGTTGCTAGGTCATACCCAGGGGAACTGGAATCTAGCCAGAAATAATTTCCCCTCTCCTTTAGAGAAAATGTAAGGAATGAGTGCCAGTAAGCAGAATTTGATTTTCAAAGTGAGTGGTGATGTTCCTTGAGTCTGCACTCTCTGGTCTGAGCATGCTAATTCTCCTAAGTTGTGGTATTGATTGTGGTTCCTCAATGGAGAGGGCAAGCTCTCAAGTGTATTATTATTACCTCAAGCAATCCAGGGCTAAATTGGAATAGGCTTGCTATGTTGAATATGACATATTCTGAGTTTATTTCAGATATCTGACCATAGGTGGGATCTACCTATGGGAGTCAGTGCAGAGTGTCTGGCCACAACACCTAACTCTAGTAAGCAGGGATGGAAAGTCACAAATAGTACTTGCACCTCATTGTAATGTGCCATTGAGTTTACTTGATTAGAAGCTTGCACAGTATTTCATATCAAATTGAAATGTCCAATCTTGTATCCAGATACAAAGCACATTTAATCAGGACCTATGAAGCAGAGTTAAACTGCAATAAATGAGTAGAACTTGCCAGGGGCTACAGTAGCTTCATTCGGTAGATTTTTTTTTAAAAAAAGTTCAAAATCAGAATATTTGGTAAAATTCACACCTGTACATCTGCAGAGATAGGCACAACCATCTCTTTCCCATTGACAATGATGGAATATAAAGACCTTAATGGCCTATCTTAGCTCTGACACTGGACAGCTTTATAATTGCATCACATGTAGCTAAGGAACTCTGTCCGGGCATCGGACAGAATCCACCTCCCCGGATCCCTTTAACAGGATATCCTTAGTGAGGAGGTGCAGACAGAGGCTACAACCTCCCCTCCATCTAAACAAAGGTTTACCCAATGCCTAACCACCACCCAGGGTCGTGGGATTTAGCCCCATGTTGGGTGAAAGATTCCTGCAGTGCAGGGGGTTCAAATAGTTGGTCCTCGTGGTCCCTTCCAACTCTACAATTCCATGATTCTAAGGGACAGCCCTTATTATAGAGCGATTAGTATGTTTCCAAGAAAATTACAAGAAAGCCATTCTAATGAAAGAAAAGATGGTAGGAATGAGCAAACCGTTAACCACCAGTTCTTCAAATGTTTCCATCTGGTATGCGACAGCTAAAGAGTGGGATGCAGGATTTTACAAATGATAAATGTTCCTATAGGAGCTTGCAATGTCAGTTTTGACCATGTTAACAGCAATTTTGCATGGATTACTTAGTTCAAGTAGGCCCAGGCACCTGAATGACATCCATGGAAAGGTTAAGATAGTCTTCACATATAGGGGATAGACAAGTCAATGTCCAGCAGAGAAATTAAACAACTGAGAAGCATACATTGAAGGACATTCCCTATTTCAATTTTCCCCAAACTGCAGACTTATCCTGTACCCTTTCACAAGTTCAGGGAGGTCCAGAGAGAATTCAGTCCCTTCTTCACACAGGGGTGGAAACCACATGCAGCTTCTTCCTCCCTCCCTCCTTCCTTCGTCCCTTTCATTTTGCTGAGAAAAGAAGCTTAGTTCCCACTGAGGTGATAAAGTGGAGTTTGGGCTGTACTGCTGAATACTCTCTTGGGCAATTAGTTCCTAAGTAATTCCTAATTAGGTTCCTGGGTAATTAGGAAAAAGAGTTGTGGGAATCACAGGCTGCATTTCATTTAGTTTAACATTGTTCAAGTACTTTCTAGAGCTAGGAGATGCTGCACACTGATATTGCGTGTGACTGAAGGAAGACAGACACCCTTTCAGAGAAATGCAAAAGGGCAATAAAAAAGGCAACTTGCATGATAACTGAATCAATATTATACTATTTCCTCAATGTTCCTGAATGCTAAATTATAGGAATTACAATGAAAATTTCACCTCTGTTTACTTTCTAATCTCAGCAAACACTGTACCCATTTTGACCACTCCTCCTCACCTTCCATCTCCTCCCCTATGGTAGCATGAATAGCACCAATGGACATTATATAAAGGATGGCTATAGAGAGACCTCTGTCCTTCCCTCTTAGCCACCATGGGGCTAAGGCTTACCAGCCTTTTGACACTATGGCTGGCCATCTGCTATGCAACTGAAGTTAGAAAAGGTAAGACTTTTAAAGGAGATACTGTGGGATTGTCCAGTGGGGAAGCCTGGGGAACACTCACTGGCTGGTGCAATGTGCAACAAGTAAAATATTTAAATTGCTTGGCTAATCAATAAGGTTTTTGAGTATATGAAAAGTAGTCTGTATGACTACTTTTGCATGATGAACACTGGGTGCTTTTGCTCTCTGCTTATAATATATAATATTCTGGATGATGTGAACTAATTTGCTGGCAGAGTTAAGGCATAGGTGATTCTGCCTCAGGGAATTTGTGGTAGGAGGGGAAAGATGTTGTACACTAGCCTATACCAGCCTGGTATCCTCCAGATGTTCTGGGGTTGAACTCCCATCACCTCCAGCCAGCACTTCTGTGGAGGACCACAGGCTGGAGTAATTTTTGCCTTAGTTTATCTTGACAGCTCTTTCAGCACTATAATACTGATTTGCCATTATAGTTCATAGATCATACAGCAGAGAACTGTAGAAGGGACCCTGAGGTCCAATGCCCTGCAATGCAGGTAACTCAGCTTAGCATCCATGGCAGATGACCACTCAACCTTTGCTTAAAAGCCTCCAATGAAGGTCCACCACCTGAGGAGGTCTCTTGCTTTCATCTGTTAGTTAGACAATCAAGGCCCAGCTTCAGGTGCTCAACTGGGCTTTGCAACAGCAGATCCTTATGGATTCGAAGAATCCAGAGGTTTTGCACAGAGAGAATAAATACCAAAGACCTGCAGATGGTGTAGAATTTTATTTGGAAATGGAAGCTAAATGGCCCCATCATTTATGGATATAAAGTTGAGTCAGCTAGCATATGTGGTAGAGGAACTTATTTTATTTTTTAATTAAAAGTAGGAGATTCTGTGTGACTGGCAGAACCTTTACTAGAAGTGCTTCGGCTGTTTTGCATTACCTAAGCTATCCTGATGGATAAATAAACGGTAACCAGAGAAATCATGTAATTGTTGCATTAGTGTGCAGCACTTCACCTGTGTCCCAAGGTGCCTATGTTTCACAGCTTTATGGCAAAGATCTTGCTGTAGCAGCAAGCCCAATAATATGTGTGTGCCTTTCTCAGAGCATAAGTGTACATATTGCTTGATATGTTGCATCGGTAACTATAAAAAATGAAATACCAACATTGCAGTAGAACGTTTAATCCTGGTTGTTGACCCCTTTCCCTTCAGAAGCTCTTTGGATTTTATGGCTTGTTTTTATTTAATTATGTGTCATTTTTCTGCTTTATTGTTCCATGATTGCACTCAGTGGTTGCTTTGTCCTCATTTTTCAGGAAGAACTTCTAGCCATGGCCACTATGTCTGCAGTACTTGGGGGAACAACCATTTCAAAACTTTTGATGGAGATTTCTACCAGTTTCCTGGTGTCTGTGAATACAACTTTGTGTCTGACTGCCGTGAATCTTACCAGGAGTTTTCTGTCCATATCCAGCGTGAACTGAATGAGCAAGGGCACCCTGACATTCAATATGTCCTTATCACAATTAAGGATGTTGCAATCTACCTCACTCACAAGATGGTGGTGGTGGATGGGCAAATGTAAGTTCTTCCCATATTATTATGCTTCTAAGGCTTCCAGTGTTTAGCCACAGTTCTTTCACAAAAAGCTCATAATATAAATTGTGGCAACAACTTCCCGCCACTCAAAATAAACTTGAGGGAAATGTGTTGTGTAGAAAGTCAGGGCATAGAGTACTGAAATCTTGCCTTTTCGAAGTGAGCCTGGAGTTTTTCAGGTGAAACATCTGAGGAAATTTCAAGGAAATAAAAAAAGGTGTTGCTTTTTTAATAAGACCAAGTGACATTTCTAAAACATCTCCAGAAGTGTCAAGGGAAGCCAAACTAGTTTTGATAGTTTTTCAGTGAGATTTTGCACATTCCATGAATTCAGCCTCCAACTCCCAATGACATAATTACCTACAAATTTTATTAAATGAGCAGGGGACCATTAAGATTGTGAGCAATTTCCCCAGCACTGCTGCTAATGTGCAGTATTTTACAGTCCGGTTTTGAAATGTAACTGAAAAGGCACAAACTGCCAGAGACAACCACCAGTAGGAATTATTATTTAAGCAAGGTACAAAAATGGAAAATCAATACTTATACTATGAATTTCATTTTATAATGCACACAGACTTGACATCCAGGATTGTTAAAAAAACTGATTATTTTCATGGCTATCTCTGGCATATTTCACCTCTTTAATTATACTTCACATACAGTGATCTCCTTTAACAAAAAGACATCCAGAACAAGGCATTGACTGTTAGGTTTCCTGGCTTCCCTAAGTCTCACTGTACACACTGACCACGTGCCCAGTTACAGTGATGGGCTACTACTACCACATACCTATCCCTATTTATGCTGGAGATGAAGGAGGAAGCTCAGAGAGACACAACAGCAGCTCTCCTAGCTATGCGAACACCATGTGAGAATGACACATCTAGCTTGCTGGTGGGCTAGTTCAGTTTGGCCTTTGTGAACTTTCGTTGTTTTTCCAAACCTATCATAGCTGAGATGGATCATGGTTTTTCTTCTTAAAGTAGTAATTTGTAGTCAGAAGGACATTCCACATCAGATTATTGTGTTTGAAATCCATGCCAAATGTTGGGTAATTGGCTTAAGGAAACATATTCTTTCCTATAGTGAATGTTAATATTTTCCTTTTCCTGTAATGTGACCTGTCCCACTATTCTTAGGTTGACTAACATTTTACTCTGCAACAAAGGCTCTGAAATGAGTAAAACCACTTATGCAGTAACACCCTGCTTTGGAAATATAACTCTTGTGTAGCAAGAACTTAGTCTAAAGGGCACTTCAGTTAAAATCAAGAGGTGTGTTTGGGTGGAGGTGGTCAATCTATCAAGATTTCCTCATAATCGCATTCATTGTAAAGGGAGTTTAGAGGCACACAAGCCCCGTCCCATATTAAGGGAATCATCTACGTAATACTGCTACACTCGTCCCACCCTACTCTGGATACATACAACCTGTATAGGCTGTGATCCACAAAGTCTACACCTGCACATAAGCTCACCAGACAATGGTAGGAGACGTCATGCCAGCAGAGTCAAGGACAAACCAAGGTCAGGCACAGGGAACCAATTTGACTTCAAACATGATCCAAGGACAGCATCAGCAGGGACCAGTAACACAGGAAACATAATTTAAGGTAGGCTAATTCACAGGGACTTCCTAGCTACTGGGAGTCTCAAGCAAAGGGGTGATGTAACCTTAGCTTGTGGCATCTCAGGCCACATGGAAACCTACCTCAGTTGGTTAAGATTGTTCTAAGAGCCCTTTGTCTTGAGGAGTACCTTTACTCGTAAGGAAACTTTTACCTTGGAGTCACATTGCAACTCTGGGCCTTCAGTTGCACACTTTGTCATTTACCCATCAGTGGAAAGGCCTGCATCTCAGTGGCTAAAGTCCCAAATTCAATCTTCATTACCTGCAGGTAGGGCTAAGAGAGACTCCTTTCTGAAACCCTACAGAGCCACTGCCTGTCATGGTAAACAACACTGAGCTTGATAGTCTCATTTTCTGACTTTGGACAGCTTCCTATGTTTCTAAGATCTTCAGCCAAGGCTTGAGTCTTTAGGAACCTGTATTAATAAGCACTAGTGACACTGTAAAATCTAAAGCACAGGATGACTAGGAAATTTCCAGTGGAGACATTGAAATAATAAATAAATAAAATATTTAAAATAAGCACCCTCTTAAACTGGTGAGGAAAATTTGACCATCCATTTTCTTAGATGAATGCTGAAACTTGAATGCAGAATCTGAGATAAACCTCACAGATTTTAACAGGCCATGAATAAGATTCTGCTTATTTCTGTGTATTCGTGTTCATTTTAGATTGGAAGTTGGGGAGCATACTGGGATGTTATAGGGGCTGTAAAATAGATCTGAGAAATTCTGCAAAGGTGTGCTTTCTCATCTAATGCTGGACCTGTTGCTTGCAATGGAATCTAATAAAAACTCTATGACTTTCTTTCCTATAGTGCAAGGACTCCGTACTATCATTCTGGTATTCTGATTGAGAAGAATGATATGTATACCAAACTCTATGCCAGAGTGGGCCTAGTTTTGATATGGAACAGAGAAGCTGCTTTGATGGTATGTTTGGCCTTCAGCTTCTATTTTGATACTTTGGTATAGGTTTTATGGTACAGGTCCAGCTCACTCAAGTGACCAATTTCTGCCCTATGTCCCTGTCTTGTGATTAAGAGCACCCAACAGAACCCTCTAGACTGCAAGGGAAAGTAGAGAACCATTCTTGGTGGCTGCTCTACAGTTCCTCTGGAATTCAATGCTAGTCCTGCTTAGAGTAAGCCCATTGAAGTTTATGGACATGACTAACTTAGGCTCATTAATTTCAGTAGGGCTTAGTTGAATACAATCCTCTAGGAAGAATTCAGTGTAGCACTAAGAAGATAGTTCTGTCGGTGCAAGCATTTCAGTTTTCTAGACAGAATAATCTCCCCATTTCTCTCCCCATGGTCTGTTGTGGATTTTCCTCCAACCCCTGCAAGCTGATTTGGGGAGGCATGGCAGTGAGTGGGCTAGGAGAGGAGTCAAAAGCCCTATTCTGCTAGCAGAAGTCCTTCCACTGGCTTCCAGTAGCAGAACTCATTAGTTGAACCTGGCCCTTCCTTTTTGGCCTCTTTTTTTCTAAAGCAGTTGTCTTGCTTGTCACCTTAAAATCCCAAATCAAACTCCTGGCAACTCTGGTTAAAGGATCTCCTGTGGCAGGAAAGGAAAAATCATATGCTTGAGACACTGGACCACCAATGTCAGTCAGAGCAGCCATACTGGGCTCAGTATCCCAATGGTCTGACTCAACATAAGGCAACTTTACATATTTATTTGCTACAATAGCTGATATGTTCCTTCGGGTTTTCCTTTTTCAATTTAGATTGAACTGGACACCAAGTTTAACAACGGTACTTGTGGTCTTTGTGGGGATTACAATGGCCAGCAGGTTTACAATGAATTTCTCTCCAATGGTAAGTTGGACAACATTATAGAGAAATGATTATTATAATGAGTTACATAATATGAGGAGTTTAAATGCACAGGTGAGAACAAAGCAATGGTTTCTTTGCTGGGTGGTTAGAAAAGTACAGAGAAAATGCGTACTATTTTTAATAGCTTGGTCTACAAATGTGGAATGAATTCTGTGGGTGACATCCAACTATGTTATACTCACTGAAATCAAGGAAATTATGTAACATGTTCATTTATTTCAGAAGGTCTGCTCTGCCTATGATTGATGTTGGTTGGACATCACCCTAAATTAACAAAAGCAGATTTGGAGATGGTCCAAAACACTATTTAACCCGGTGTTTGTTTGTCAGATCAGGATGGCTTAAGAGCAGCATATTCTCCTAGGAAACATGTGAATGTTTAAATGATTGATGGAGTTCACTGTACAGATTGTGAAAACGCAACACCTTTCTATAAATCCAAATTTAGGCCCAGAAATCCATGAATTCTTCTATAAGCATAGGTTTAAAATGTAGAAAACATTCAAAATGTAGCGTGTTTCAATTAATCTTTGAATGTATGAGCAAAAAAGTGTTTAATTAAAACTTTAAAGGGTATAAGTAATCTATAGTAAGTGAACGGTACCATCTGGTGTGAAATTATGCCTCTAAGCTCTGGTTGTGACACTGAGAGGAAAACAAAGATGCTGTTTGTTCTGGTTAATGGAAATAATAGTACATGCTGCTCACTCTATCTCACAGGTCTGAGCTACAATCCAATCACATTTGGAAACCTACAGAAGATTAATAAACCCAATACAGTATGTGAAGACCCTGATGAGACACAACCTATTGAATCTTGCAACCAACATGTAAGTCTTGAAAACTGTGTTATACGGTACATACCAGGAATAGAGATACCCGTCTCTGTTAGAGAAATAGCAAGTGTGTATTAAGGTGTGCAACCACTTTATGATGCTCCCAGTTCTTGCTCTGAATCATAAGATAGAGGAAAGGAGAATAAGAATGGATTATCCTGTACAAACATAGACTTTTGTGAAAAGCCTGGACCTTCTTCCTTGTGTTATGTAGCGCCACTTTGGAAACTGAGCTTGGGAGGCCTGTCAAACCATACTTTCCTCTATTTCTAGCGTGAGGAGTGTGAGAAGCTGCTGACTGCTCCGGCTTTTGCGGATTGTCAGTCCCGCCTGAATCTGGAACAGTATATCCAAGCCTGCATGCAAGACAGATGTGCTTGCCAGCATACAGAGGACTCCTTCTGCCTTTGCAGCACCATCTCAGAGTTTTCCCGCCAGTGTTCCCACGCTGGTGGCAATCCTCAGAACTGGAGGACATCACAACTGTGTCGTAAGTGATTAACTGGGTTCATATAAGATGCAGCCAGGAATGTTTAACAGGGGAGGGTGAAATCTCTCTTTAAATTCACGTAACTCAGAATGGTCTTGAAAGGTCCCCATCCTTAAGGTTAATTTCCAAACAGCAGTCTTGTGTTCCAATCCTGTTTACTCATAGTAGCCAAGGAATGCTTTCCCACTGATTTTGGTGGAAAGAGTTTCTGAATAATTGCTTTCATGCTGGAGAGGCAAGAAGAACAGAGAACAAGAGACTTAGGAAACTGTGTATTTAAATCCAACTGAAACTAATTAGGATTATGGTTTTAGCTGCCTGGATTGTCTTTCTTTTGATTGAACCCTAATTTCATGTCAATGTATGCATATAGTCAGTGCTATTTCTTTCATTATTTTAGCTAAGTCATGTCCTGGAAACATGATCTACCTGGAAAGTGGCTCACCCTGTATGGACACCTGTTCACACATGGGGATCAGCAAACTATGTGAAGAACACTACATGGATGGCTGTTTTTGCCCTGAAGGTAACAATTTATGTGTGGCCTAGTGGATACAACAATGGGCTTAGAAATGGGAAACCCAAGTTCAGATGTGCAGCCTTGGATTGTCATGAACTATGAGCATCTTTTTGTTTTGTTTTGCAGGCACAGTATATGATGATATCACTGGGAAAGGCTGTGTGGCCACGAGCCAGTGTTACTGCAAACTTCGTGGGAAATTATTTTCCCCTGGTAAAAACATCACCAATGACTGTGAAAGCTGGTAAGCCTGTCCGTGCCCTCTGAGAGTAATTATAGCTTTTTATTTCAGAGTTGTCACTTAAAGGATTCTTGTAGGGATGTGAATCTCTGGACAAACACCTTGTACCGTCACAGGCTTTCATATCTAATACACCGTATCACTTTATGCTAAAACATAGACGACTGGTTCTAGCAAGCCCCGGTGAAAAATTGCCCAGCATTACCAATTATGTACCCATCTGATATTGCTATATGAGCCTAAATCTCTAATTGTAAAAACATATTTCAGCAGCAGCAGCAACAACATTCTTGGGGTAGAGAAAAGGGGATTGCTGCTGCCACTTTGCAATGTATCATCAGCACCTTTATGGCTTGCTGAATCTGGAATGTTTGGAAAAAGAAGAGGTTATAAGGTCCAAAAGTGTTATGGACTCATTTCCAAATTGACCTGCTGTAGTGGCTCCACTGCTGTGGTGCAGGTACTTCTAGTATAATTTCTGCATGTCCAGATCCTGCTTTTGATTTCTTGTCTGTCTTCACAGCACCTGCCAATCAGGTAGATGGATATGCCAGGATTTACCCTGTCCCAGTAAATGTGCAGTGGAGGGAGGGTCTCACATTACTACCTTTGATGGAAAGAAGTACACCTTCCATGGTGACTGCTACTATGTGCTGAGCAAGGTACGTGCACCAGACTCTTCTACTCTGGTCGAAGGAATTATGCCACAGTGGGGTAGGGTAACCTTCCGATAGAGTGCAGGTGAATGAGAAAGGGCTAGCCTTCCTGCCTTGGATGCAGTGTGTTTGTATGTCTGTGTGGCCACACCTGCTTTTGTCTGGGTCATTTCCTGCCTGTGTCTTTGTATTGCAATACAGCTGAATCTAAGATAGGGCTAAAATGGGGTTTGGGAAAGGAATGGGGAATGGCAATTTGAGGTTAGATGTCAAATATTTCCCAGAAGGAGGGCTTATACTCTCCCTGAAAGAAAAAGGAAAAAGGAAAAAGGAAAAGAAAGGCCTGTGACCCGGAACACGGAATGTGACATCCTTAAGGTCAATGATTTATTGCACTTTTTGTCTGAATGGGTAATTTCAGCCTATCTGTGAAAGGAATCATTTCATATCAGCAAAAGTTGACCACTTTGATTGTATTTGTTCTTCTGTAATTGCAGAGCATACAGAATGACTCACATGCCCTCTTGGGAGAACTAGGCCCATGCGGTTCTACTGACAAGCAGACATGCCTAAAGACGGTGGTTCTGTTAATAGACGAAAAGAAAAACGTAAGTTTAGGGTAATGATGGTATGGCTCTGTGCTAGTTCACCAAGAATATGATACCAAATGAAGGTTTTCTTCATAATTCTAAGATATAGCCAGTCAACAATATTCTAAGATTCCCAACCCTCCCCTTCCATTGACATTTTATTCCATTTGCATTCTGTTCATACTTCTTGCTGAGCTTCATGACGGGGGGGGGGGGGGAGAGAATTATGTAATATGTAATTTTACCACTCCAAGAGGTTCTGGTTCACATTTAAACTTCTGAACATTGATCCATGTGTCTGAATTACATTGAACAATAAACCAAACATAGAAATCCTCATTTCATTTTTTATATTTTATATACTTTGCTTATCTCGTTTGTGTTTTTACATCCTCTTTAAATCCAAGCCCACATTTCCATGACTTTCAGGTTCTATTTATTTTGTCATATCTTCCTTTTACATATTTCATACTTAATATGTTTGTAAAATATACTCTATAAACATTTTAAAAGCTACCATTGGCCAGAAATCCTTGTCAAATATTTGATAAGAGATTTTTCAGCATTATTTCCTCATGTCACAGTTCTGCGCTGTACACTCATGACTACTTAGCTGCCAATTGCCAAAGAGTATGCAGACTTTACAGCAGGGATGGGTGCTATCTGTGACCCACCAAATGTCAACGGACTCCTGTTCTCAGTGGCAAAGGATGATGGGAGCTGCAGTCCAGGAACATTTGGAGAGCCACAGGTTCCCTGCCCCCTGCTCTGCAGATTTAATCTGACCCTGTTTAGCTTTCTTCAGTTTAGGAAGCCATTGAATGTGTAGTTCTATGAAATACTTCTTAGCAAATGATTTCCAGCATCTGAAAATGGAAGGAGATTGTCTGGAGTCACTGACCCCCAGCCCCAGCCCCAAGACACACACAAGGGTGTGTGATCCAAGCAAACTCCAAAAGGGTTCCTTTCTCCACCAGGTCCCAAAACCATAAGTAGCTGGCATCTGCCCTCCAAAACCCGATTTGTCAATCTGGTCACCTGGAAAATAAATAAGAACCTACTTTGTTTCTAAGCAACTGGCTGTGGCTACATTAAGAACCCAGGGAGGGTTATGGGCACTGAGATAATTCAGAATCTGTAAGGAGTGGATGCCTCTCCCTGGCCCTGGTTTGTGAACATGATATGCATCCAAATGCCCACTATGATCTGCCCACTCCCCATGATCTACTTTGGGGGAAGAGTGAAGTAGGCTGAGACACACTGCTTGACTGAGTACCCAGGTGCAGGATTGCAGCCACTGGGCAGCTGCAAACTGGCAAAAACTGAAAATGTATCAATACAAATACAATCACTTTTAAAATTGGAGATTTTAATACCGTACTTTCTTGAAAGAACAAAGCTGAAAGCAACATAATTAGGAACTGCTGATAAAAGAAAACAATGCTTTGATTCTTCTTATCTAATTTTTGGATGATTTGGAAATGTGACGGTTAATAAGCAGCCAGAATAATCTAAGTCAGATAAATTCCATCATAAGTAATCCATATATTCTGGAAGTTATAGTATGTTTTGCAACTTTCCCTCAGAGGTTCATGCCTATGGAAACTGCCTTCCAGTCCAAGAAATGAGCATTTTGTGGTGCAAGGTGCTCTCCAGGAGGGATTTGCACAACATTGTGCATAAGTGTGTATGAAGGGGCATTCATGTGTGTGTGTGCACATACATGTTCCATTGCTTAGTTCTTTGGGTTGCTTAAGCTCTTAACCAACTTCCTGTTGTCAGATATAAGAAAACTGTCAATGTTCAAAATTTCCAGGGTGGTTTCCTTCTGGGCATTACAATCGTTATTATTAATGTTCATTTAACATGACCCCCAGGTCCCTTCCAACTCTAAAATGATATGATTCTATTACATTCCTCACCTTTAAGACCCTGAGGTCACACTAACATAGGCTGTTTCTCTCTTTACATAGGTCGTAGTTTTCAGATCAGATGGTACCGTATTACTGAATGAAATAGAAATTCATCTGCCTCATGTAACAGGTGAGGAAAGGAACCCTCAACTTCCACCCCACCCCACCCACAGCCTAAGTTGATGGTTCCACAAATCCTTAGATGTTATGGAGCATGATTAAATGAAATGCAAAATAAAATATGCTGGAAAGGAGGGTGAGAAAATGTACTCCTTGGTTTATTTGGCAGGGAATGATCCAAATGATTGCTTGTTCTTGTCTGGGGACTCTTCCCTGTCCCTTCCCTTTTTCATATCTGCCCCCCTCCCTGCCACTTTCCTCTTCTCCTCATTGAGAAACCATTCTAGGCCAACACCTAACCTTACTTGCTCTCCTGGCTGGTTATTCAGCCAATGGCAATGTTCTTCATAACAGCAAAGGTATCTGATATGGGAATCTGGTATAATACATAATGGATACTGTTTTTGCCCCTCTGATTTGATGAGTGCATTACAATAAGCAGGTGATAACTTGGCCTTCCTTTTGTTTTTTAGCCAGCTTCACAGTTTTCCAGCCGTCTTCAAACTACATTATTGTGCAGGCGACCTTAGGCCTCAGGCTGGAGATCCAGCTTGTTCCAGTTATGCAGCTCTTTGTCATTGTGGACCAGACTGCCCAGGCAACTCTCCAAGGCAAGTCTGAACTGCAGGGAAGAGGATTCCGCCAATAGTAACACTAACAAGGGGGTGTTTTTTAAAAAATTAAAGATACATGGGGTCAAATACCTACCTGCAAAAAACAACAACATGTTTAGTCGCTTTTTTATTTATTAAGACATTTTTATCTCCACAAATTGTCTCAAGGCAATAAATTGTAAATCGTGACACGCACATAATATATTATATGCTAGACTAATTCCACAGGCATGCTATTTGAACTAAAAAGAGCTGGGGCAGAGAATAGCACAGTTATCAAAAGGCATTCAATTATGCTGGGGTATATATACACATATGCACAATGTTCATGCTGATTGGAAGTGATGTGCTTATTGGATGTGTGGAAATTTATCTCTAGAAAATCTTAGTAAATTGCTCACTATTCCCATTTTACAAAAAAGAAAGGCACGCCTTTAAAGAAACTCACAGCCAACATCTGTTGCTTTTATCAATAGGTCTTTGTGGGAATTACAACGGAATAGAAGGAGATGACTTCAAAACATCAAGTGGATTAATAGAAGCAACAGGGGCTTCCTTTGCTAACTCATGGAAAGCACAAGCCAGCTGCAGTGATATGTTGGATAACTGGGACCACCCTTGTACTCTTAGCGTTGAGAATGGTAAGGATGGGTGGTTTTCATAAAAAAAGATAACAGATTTCAATATCTGTGTGACACCTATATCCAATTTTCAGGTCAAATATTGAATCTGAAGGTAGGGCCAATTTTCTTTATTACTTGGGAGAGCAAATTGTGATGTATAAATCTGTATTAGGTCTGAGGCTTTGAATGCACTGTAAGTTTCATGTCACTGTCTCAAAAGAAAACTTTTCTAAAGAAATAGGATACAACACTGCTAGAGATGAAGAAGAAATGCTCATTTTATCTATTGTAGTTGTGAAAATGGAAGCCTGCTTACAGTTTCCATCCATAGTATTACTTCTGTTTATGTTTACTGTGCTTTATAGTCTTTTGAAGACAAAACTGTTGAGCATGTACAGTCCTCAGGCGATTTTGTTGCCCAGTTATGTGCCCAGTTATTTGCCTTTAAATGACGGAGAAGCTGCATAGTGTTCAAACATCCAGACACATACAGTATTCATTTTGTTTTGCTGTATTGCACTGCATAGTTATTTGAATTCTAGCATATGGCTATAGGCATTACATAGAAATACATGAAGTGAATGGTTTATAATAACATTTTATTTCTCTCCAGAAAAGTATGCTGAACATTGGTGCTCTTTGTTGAAAAGTACAGAAACTCCTTTTGCCAGATGTCACTCAGTCATTGATCCAACAGATTATTATAAGGTATGGATTTTCAAATTATTCTGAGTCTTTATTCATGCAGCTTGGTGTTTTATTACATGGAGTTGTTCACTTTCAGGTATTATGATAAACTGAAAAGAGTGGTGGTAAAGCAAGTTCTGCAGCTTTCTTCCCAGTTGCTTTTCATAGGGCTTGCGGGTTAGAATTACTGACAATGGATTATCCAGTTTCAAACCCAGCCAAATTTCTAGCCCTTTCAGTTGGAATACAGGAACTAGAGCAAACCCATTGTTGTGAAAAGAGCCAAATAATAGTTATCCAGAAGAGAGTCATGAGCCAGAGGGCTCTTTTAGCTACACCCAAGATTTTAGAAAAATTCTCTAGCTTTTTTAAATAAAAAATAAAACAAAATAGCAACAGCATGAGAAACTGATTTGAAAAATTACATCAGTAAAAAACACACAGCTTGCTATGGGAAGTTCATGCAGTTCAAGAAGTGCCAGCACAAAGTCTCCTTGGGTATGTGGAACTAGTTCTAGCTTTTGGGGGATCCTGGTCAGAGGAGATCCCAGATTCCCCAAATAGTTCTAACCCTGATGACAGGCAACATGGTGGAGGTGAGCCAGTCTGCTTTTAGGTCGGGGTTGAGAACCTTATGCTCAGATGCCCAATGTGGCCCCCAGGCCTCCTTATCGGGCCCTTGTAACTCTCTTCAGGCCACATACCATCACTGACCCTGCTTCCATGTTGTTACCTGGCCAGAATGTGTCCTTGAACTCTGACAATGCCTCTTGTTTGTCTGGTGTTGTCTGGTACAGAGAAGGGTATGCATGTAGAAATTTACAAAGGGGAAATTTACATTAGTTGCTCCACCCACTTTTGGCTTTGCCCTGCCTACCACTGACATGTGACCCCCTGAAAGCATGCTGAGAAAAGAATGTGGCCCCTGGGCTGAGAATGATTCACTGCCTGTTTTAAGTGGATCACCTTGTTGTGGGGGCAACAGCCCATTCATTGCTTTTAACAAATTAAGCAAAATAATAGACGTTCACTCTAGCATGTGAGAAAGCAATCTTGAACATTTTTAAATGGAAGAGGAACAAATGGCATTGCTAAGGAAAAGCTCTCAATTTATCATTTTACTTTCATTTTAACTGTGGAACAGGGTACCATTGTGTAGCATTGCTACTGTTGAGGACTAGCTCTTCATTCATCTTCCTACAAATGTACTTGAATGTTTACTGGCTTTCCCCCCCTCCCCTTGCCCAGCGCTGCAAATATGATACCTGTAATTGTAATGCCAACGAAGAATGTATGTGTGCTGCTCTGTCATCATACGCAAGAGCCTGTGCCTTCAAAGGGGTCATGTTATGGGGCTGGAGAAAGAATGTCTGCAGTAAGTGTTTATATCCCCACCCTTGCCTTGAACAAAATGGAGTAAAACCTTTTGAATAACTGTGTGCTAACTGTAATGTTTTGAGACTAGAATGTGGTTAATAACAACAAACGTAGCATACCGCATTCATCAAAATATATGGTTTTTGTAAGATGCAAAATGTTTTGTTGAAGTTGAAGGGAAGCACCCATGTATGTTGTTTACATTGACACAGTAATACTTGTGGACAGATACAATGAATGTAGAAGTACTGGACAATTCCATTTGGGATACTGGTGTGCCTGCAGTATGACTTAATGAGGCAATGCTATTTATTACTTCCAGCCATTTAATCTTTCAGCTAGACCAGGAATAGGGAACCCCAGGGCCTGGGCCAAATGCGGCCCTCTCTGCCTGGCCCTCACAACTCTCCCCACACCACACTCTCCTTCTGGCTCTGTTTTGCATATTTATTGAGTGTTTTTGCGATGTATCCTTAATAATGCTTTTTTGCTTGCCTGGATGGAGAATGGAGGGTAGAGCTAGAGTACTGTACAAAGAAAACATTTGCATTTGTTGGTCCACCCACTTTTACCTCTGGCGCTGCATACCACTGGCCCCCAGAAGGTTGCACTGAAGGTCATCTGGCCTTTGAGATGAAAAAGGCTAGACAATAATAGTTTCCCCCTCTCATTGTCTTAATTGCTACCTCATAAGTGCTTAGTTTCACCCAAGCATGACAACATTTCTTCATAGGGGTCTTAACAGAAGTAGAATTCAGACAGCATGCACTGAATGGCTTAGGAATGGTGAGCAGGAATATATTTAGGAATGGTGAGCAGAATATATTCTATCCACTCTGACTTTTTGTCACTTTCTCCCCTCCATTCAGACAAAGAAGAATCCTCTTGCCAAGCCAGCCAAGTCTTCCGTTACAATCTGACTTGCCAGCAAACTTGCCGCTCTCTTTCTGATGGTCATAAGTACTGCTTGGAAGGCTTTACTCCAGTAGATGGCTGTGGCTGCCCTGATAATTCCTATATGGATGACAGTGGCAAATGTGTGCCAATTGCTCAGTGCCCATGCTATTACAAGGGTGTGCCCATAAATCCCGGATATGTTATAATGAAACAGGATGAGCGCTGGTATGTTAACACAACAGTTTATGGTCTTTCTCATTAGGCGGGAAGCTCAACATTCAGTACCAGGAACTGCTCTCTTTTAGTTGCAATCCTACAATGTTTGCAGGTGGAATGGGATGGGGAATCTTGGGATTACGTTGGCTGTGTATGAGCATTCTCTTCATTAACCATAAGACAATTTAGAGGTTTGTGATACTAATTCAGAAGAGGAACTCCCTTCCAAATCAACATGAGAAATACAAGCATCAGAATGCATTGTGGAGTGACTAGTTTTTAAGAAAGTTTAGACATCTATGTTGTTCACTAGGCATAGTGTTCAAAGGATTAAGAGGTGCTGAAATATTGCATTGTGAATTCTTGAGATTACTTGAGAAGTCAGCAATGTAAGTGTACACAACACCTGCCCCCCAGTATTTAATGCGTAATCCAAAGGTTCCTCCATATTCCCCTCAAAACTATATGTCTCAGTTTAGGCATATCTTGTCAAATCTTATTAAGAAAATGACATTTTGTCTTTGGCATTTGCTCTTACTTTGTTTTATGCATTGTCACTAGGGCACTCATGGTGTTCAAGTAATGTTTAGCAGAAATGGTACTCTTAAATTTTTGCAACAGATCTTTAGTTTTTGTTAGTAGCACTGTATAAATTGGGAATCGCTTATAAGCTTACCATTTTTTTCCTGTTGTGTATTCCATTCTAGTGTTTGCAGACATGGAAGATTTCATTGTGTGCCAGTGGACGTAACCCCTGAACGTAGGTGTACAATTTCATGTTACATTATGACTTTTTCCAGTTTGAGTTATCATCTGTATGATTTTGAAGTTGTGCTTAAGAAAGCAATTGTTTTGAAGTTGTGCTTAAGAATATGAGCCATTTTTGTGAAAATAATTAATAAAAATGCAATTAATAATTATATTTTTTCAATCTGACATGATATAGTTTGCTTCCTCCTAAAATGTATCAGAATTTCCCCTCTAAATCCACATATTTATATAGTTTTCATAGACATATCCTCAGCCTTTGATTTGTTTAAATTGCTTTGTTTAAGTTGCTCAATGTAAAGTATTGATAAGAGACTACTGATTTTAATTAAAAACCTTTATTTATAGACATGCTTCCTAGTTCAATGGGTACAAAACAGGGATGTCTGTTGGGCCCCTTTTTGTTTAATTTTATATATAAAAATAAAAAAATTATATACAGCTCTTGTTAATTATCAAAATGGATCCAAGATAATGTTGTCAGTGTTCTATATTTTATTTTACAGACTGTTCACCCAACATGACATATTTTGACTGCAACAACTTTGACAGTTGGTCTTCCCAAACACCAGTACATCTTAGCTGCCAAACACTGGGAAACGATCAGGTACACTTTCATTGCATTTCGACGACACCCTAATGTCCTCATTCTCTTGTTCCTCAAGTGATGTAATTAACAAAGAAGCTGTACTCTAGGTGTCTTTAGGAAATCTCCTTGAGACTGTGGGGCATTTCCTAGCAAAAGGGCTGCAACTTGCAGAAGCAAATACCTGCACATTTCTACCATCAGTTTGCCTTCATTGGTTCTGATTGTTTTTAACTTTATTAACATTTTCATTTCATTTAAATAAGTTCCACCTTTCATTTAAAATAAATAAATAAATAAATAAATAAATAAATAAATAAATAAATAAATAAATGCTATATTGGTATCCAACAATAGAAATCTCTCTGCCACCAACCAATGGGGGCAACTAAATTTCCCCCTGAAAATAATTTCCCCAGCAAATAATGCTATTTTTTTCGCAATGTAACATCTCTCCTAGGGGTGCTCTATTCCAGGGAGTTGACCACACTGCTGAAAGCAACCAAGTCATGGTTTGAAGTGGTAGCAAGGGTTTTTATTTGTTTGCTTTTTGTCAAAAGAAAAAGAAACAAACCATTGACAGTCTTGTATTTAAAGGATAAGGCCACCTTCTGGAAAAATTATTAAAGTAACCCAAATCTAAAAGTCTCCCAAAGTGCCTCTGTTTTGTAGACCAACTTTATTTTAAACACACCCAAGTTTCTGAACGAATTAAATTGAGGTTTTATCCTACCTTGCAAATAGAAATTTGGTAAACTTTGAATGGTAATCCTGAGTCCAATTTGGCTTTATGAACTTATCAAATGCAAGGCCCGTGAATTCTGATTCACCTTATCATAAAATGTGAACACAATGTTCTTCTTGCTCCTCACAGTTCCAGACAGAGTGTGTTTCAGGATGTGTGTGCCTTGATGGATTGATAGATGATGGCAGAGGGAATTGTGTCCAAGAACAGGACTGCCCGTGCATTCATAACAAAGTTTTTTACTCCCCTGGAGAAACAGTAAATGTGGACTGCAACACATGGTAGGATCTTTTTCACTGTCACTTATTGTAGTCATAGCAATGTATGAATATACTACTATGCAAACAGAGTGTAGGGGGTGGACTGCATGTTTTCTCAGCTACATCATTTACCCAGTACTTCAAAAGCAATGCTCGGACACAGAGACTAAGCCTTATACAATTTCTTTAATTGTTTTGGTACTCTCCAGTACTTGTCAAAGAGGAAGCTGGAAGTGCACCACCAATTCATGCTTTGGGACATGTACCATTTATGGGAGTGGCCATTACATCACGTTTGATGGGAAATTCTATGACTTTGATGGCAACTGTGAATATGTGGCTACTCAGGTAATGTTCAGCTATACTCATGCAATTTTATACTGTTTTGAATTGTGTGTGTGTGTATATATATCTCCTATCTATTTGGCTTCTCAGGCATTCCTCAACATCTCATCTTGTGAAATTTTCTTACTTCGTGGAGTAATCAATGGTTCTGTTAAGATCATTTCAAATGGTAGTATCTAACAAGGTGGTTCTATTAGCTCCAGGACTTCTGGTTATGCAACAGAACTACCCCCTTCCTCTCTGCTCCCCACCCCCCAAAAGATCAATTTTGGGTTTTCCCCCAACCCTCTGGAGAAGATTTGATAATGTTCAATTGTGCATATGGAAACCCAATTGTATGGGTGTCTCCAGGCTGCTTAATATGTGCTGAAATAGTTTACACTCATCCAAACAGAATTTGCTAGTTTTTAAGCTTTGTTTTCTCCAGTTCATTCGGTTGTTGCATTTTGCAAATGTGTTGAGGAATTAAGTGCCCTCTGAACCACAGAGGACTGTTAAATTTGAAAATATATTAAGTTTGCTACCAATACAAATATGCAGTGCAGCTTTAGCAGCTTTTTAAAACACAAGAGAAAATCGAAGTATCCTGGTTTTGGTTTTTCTTAATTTTGTTCATCTTTCCCTCTCACACCTTCATTAGGATTACTGTGGAAACAGCGATTTGGAGGGAACATTTAGCGTCATCACAGAGAATGTCCCATGTGGAACCACTGGAGTCACCTGTTCCAAGGCCATTAAAGTTTTCCTTGGGGTAGGTATGAACATAGATGAGAACAAGCCTGAAAGCGCTTGGTCTGCGCCTGCAAATAATCAAATCAGGTTGCCGTGGGGAGGTGCAGGCAATTTGTTGAGTTCTTAGTCAAATTAGGCTCCTTACTTTTGAGAACTGGTGTCATGATATCCAGTTTAAAAGAGCCAGACTGACTCTAGGGGAGCTGAGGGTATCAGGTTAACATGCTAATGTCTGTTTTTGTTATGGGGCTTCTGTTACACATCTGTCTTTTTAGAGCACTGAAATAAAGTTGGAAGATAAACAAATAGAAACAATTGAGATGAATACTACTAGCTCTGTGACTTACTGGATTCGTGAGCCGGTCGGGCTGTACATTATAATAGAAACCAGCAATGGTGTTATTCTCATCTGGGACAGGAAGACTACTATTTTCATCAAGCTGGCACCTTATCTTAAAGTGAGTAATTCTTGAACATATTCCTTTAATGCCATGAAAAATTTGTTATTAATAGATACATGCAACAAAAAGATGTTTTATTGCATGTGGTAGCATGTGTGCCTTACAGCATCATTAATAGAATGGGGCGCAAGAGACATTAGGGGGTCCCAACTGTGGCATCACACAAGGTGCCACTGGAATTTGAGACCCCAAGGTCTGGCATTGCTCCCACCAACTCAACAGTATCCATAATTAGTAATGCTAAAACAAATGGCAAAACAATCAAAGTAATATACATCACAATAAAATTCCTGCTAACTTTAAGCCATTGCAAATCTTTTCCGGTCCTAAGGTATTGACCTTTCCTCTCCCTAGGGAAAAGTCTGTGGCTTATGCGGCAACTTTGATGGCAAGGCCAGTAATGACTTCACTGCAAGGGACATGGTCCAAGAAAATAATGCACTGATATTTGGAAATTCATGGAAAAAGGATACTGCATGCCCTGATGTTGATGTAGACCCTGAACCCTGTGAAAAGAAACCTCATCGCAAATCCTGGGCAGAGAAAGAATGCAGCCTCATCAAAAGTGTTGTGTTTGAAGAATGTCATTCAAAAGTTAGTGTTGTTGCTTAATCACTTGGACAAGCTGGGCTATACTAGTCTTGGGGAAAAGAACAAGCTATTGCAATATGCAAGCATATGGAGAATAAAAATAAAAAGATCTTTAAGCAGTTTACATAAAATACCTAGCAAACCATGGGGGATCATTAGTAGTGGATTGATTTTAAAGGTCTTGACATACAACAGATGAATCTATAATATTCTGCAGACAATTTCTAACTTAGTAGCACCCATTCCATTCCAAACTGGATAGTGGAGTGGTTTTCAACTTTAACTGTAAAGAGATGTTATCCAATGAGAATGTGACTTAGGATAAACTCTAGAAAAGGAGAAGGAAATATCATGGTTAGACATGTCTTGAGTTGGTATGGAGCTCCCATTTCCCTCTCCAGAACTCTCTGCAGGTACTCTGTTTTGAGAAATACTGTTTGAAATGAAAACACATAATTTCATCTGAATTATCTTCACCGAAAACCAAATATTTGTTGTTGCTATACAGAATGTTACTAGCTTAAAAGTCTGAAATTGGAATTGATAAAATATCTCACGGAAGTAAAATGGGCCATAGATTCTTGATGCCTTGTTGAAGTGCTGTGATGTGTAATGGGATGGATACTACTGTGGCATGGATGTGCTGTGTACATGTACAGCAACATCCAAAAACATTGGCAACTAAGGGGAATCATTATCAAAGCTGGCGGTGAGTTAGGCATCCTGGTATTGGATGGCAGAAATACAGTAGTTGATCCATTGAAATACCCTTGCTCTGTGATTCTGTGACTCCCTAATAGGTGGCTCCAGATCAGTACTATGAAGCTTGCGTACATGATGCTTGTGCCTGTGACTCTGGAGGTGACTGTGAATGCTTCTGTACTGCAGTGGCTGTCTATGCACAAGAATGCCTCAAAGCTGGAGCTTGTGTCTACTGGAGGACTCCTGACATATGCCGTGAGTTTTGTGATAAAATATTTCTCATGTATGCATAAAATTAAAAAGAGATGATGACCCAGAAACAGTGGCTTAATACCTTTCAGTGACCCAAATTCTAGATGCACTGGTTTTTATAACCCTAAGCCCCACCCTGTATATTTTGAGATGTACCAATGTCTCCTCCCATAGCCATTTCATGTGATACCAACAGGCTTCTAATGTGAGTTCTTTTGTGATATTTTTTACATGTGCCTCCAAATAAAATTCAGTTCTCAGTAGGTCAGTTAGTCATACTTGCTGTTCTTCAACAGGCTGTCTATTTGCCTTCATGCCTTCTTCCCTTCCTCTGCTTTCTACTTTCTCTTCTGTCTCCTTCCTCCCTTCCTTCTTTTTTCCTCCTCCTGCAACTCATGTTTGCTCGCTCCATCTTTCTTTCTTCCAAGCCCGGCTGGATGCTCTATTCACCCTCCTAATACTCCCCAACTGGGGAAGGGAGTCTGCAGGGTTGCTGCGATAGCCCACGGCAGTGACCAGATTCCTTTGCTGAGACACCCAGAGGAGCCTGGGCCTCTTGCCTGGCTGCCCAGGGCAGCAGAGCAGTGGCCCAGGGAGGATGCAAATGGGCAAAAAGGCTCTTAGCCACTCCGAGCCAAAGAGGAGAGAGTCCTGGCTCTGCATCCTCGACATGGGCCAACCTAGCCATCATTACTGTCTCCACTGGCTTTGTATTAGGGGGAAACATTCAGGGTACGCATGTAGGATCTTCTCATGATTCGAAGCCCTGATCATGCAAGAACATAAGTAAAACCTGCTAGATCAGGCCAGCATCCTGTTCCATCAGTGGCCAACCAGATGCCTATGGCAAACCTGCAAGCAGGGCCCAAGCACAAGAGCAGTCATTCCTCCTGTTGTTTCCAACAACTGGTATTCAGAGGCATACAGCCCCAAATGTTGATGCAGAGTGTAGCCGTCATGGCTAGTAGCCCTTACCCCAATGTATCTTTCCAATCCTCTTTTAAAGTCATCTACATTGGTGGCCAATGCTGCCTCCAGTGGGAGTCAGTGATGGACCCATTCACAGGGAGCAAAGGCTCCCAATCCCAGGGAGATCCTGTTTGTGTACAGCAAGTTCCCCTTTACAGACATCCTTCCCAATTCATGGATGGCAGGTGGACAAGATTGGCAGGAGGAGTGGTGGTAGGGTGGGTCCAGTGGGCACAGCCTTCCTCTCCCTTTCCATAGGATTGCAATCCCGTAGAGGGAGGTGTCCAAATAAGTCTATGTTCTGTTAAACCAGAGTGAAGTGGAATTTCAGTTCCATAGGTGATAGAAATGGTTGCACGTTAAGCATAGCTGTCAACTTTTCCCTTTTCTTGCGAGGAATCCTATTCAGAATAAGGGAATTTTCCTTTAAAAAAGGGAAATGTTGACAGCTATGGGTTAAGTGACCTATGTGCAAATATATGTCTATGACTTGTTTTTATCACAACTATCTATCTTTTGTTCCAATAGCAATCTTTTGTGAGTACTGGAATCCTACAGATATATGTGAATGGCACTATGAGCCTTGCGGAAGTGACATTGTTACCTGCAAGATCCTTAATGAAGTCAGCACCAACTTTTCAATGCCATATCTGGAAGGTAAGAAACTGCCAGCTACCGGTAGCTTTTGGTCTTTAAGACTCTAGTTAGTGCAGTTTGGAATACAGTTCACCCACTGGGCCAAAGCAACTTCCCCCATCTCCCATTCCCTGCTTAATGCATTAGATGCCTCTCTGAAACTGTGTATATACAGGTTTTGCAGAACATGTTTACAGCCTATAAAGAGACACTGAGACACCACAAGCCTAGGACTGCCTCCCATATGCCAGGGATGGCGACTCTGTGACCCTTCAGATGTTGCTGGACTCCAAGTCCCCTTAGTCCCAGCCAGCATGGCAAATGCCAGGGATGGTTGTAGTTCTGCAACATCTGGAAGGCACCAGTTGGCTCCCCTTTTCACATGCAAATTTTGCTACTATGTCAAGTTCATTGCTGCAATGTAATTTTACAAATCTCATTTTTGTGGGTTCTAGGTTGCTACCCACGATGTCCTCCAGATAAGCCTATCTACATTGAAGAGACCAACACATGTGGGACAAGTGATATGTGTGGCTGCTATATTAATGGTGTTTACTATAGACCTGGACAGTCTATACCCACAGATGATCTGTGTACAAATTGGTATGTGAGAATGGAGAGCTGATGGACTAACAGTGGCAGGGAAACATATGTGTTGATATTTAAATTGCTGGTTTCTTGGTCTGACACACTAGCCTTTTTCATGAATGAGAGTGCTGTTCTGAATAGGAAACTATTTCTTATGAAAGTCTAAAATGAAATTGTCCATGGTGTCCAAGAGTAGGTTAGATTTCCCCCCTTCCTTGGGCAGAGATCCTCTCTCAGAATTCCAACCCCAGACAAAGTACACCTGGCCAACTTTATTTGCAACCTTCTGGGTGACTAACAAAAATATGCCTCTTTAGGAGGATATAGAGATTACTGTATTTTCTGCCTTGTTAAATGTTGTTGCTAATGATATGCATTTAAATATTATTTTAAATGAATTTATAGTGTTACAATGCAGGAGCAATTATAGCCTGAGCATTTACAGAACAGAAGTACAAAACAAACAAATATACAAATCTTCAAGTATTTCATTTCTGAAAAACTTCTTTTTTAAATTTCAGTTTCTGTGTTTATGCTGGAGAAACGAAATGTGAACCCCGGAGAGGTATATTTCATCTTGCTGTTTTTCCATTCAGAAAGCAAAATAGTACCATACACTTTCCCCCATACATTTCTCTGGGGGACTGAACAATGATTTCAAATGAGTCCCCTGCTCACTGTATTCTTTTTAAAATTATCATTGAAAAATAACAATAATAAAAGGACAACCTTTTCCCACTTTGCAGTTGTTCCACAAAGAAGGGTAGTAGCTAAGGGGTGGCTAAACATTTTTCTGTAAGCCTGTATTTTGTTTTTATTTATAAGGCACTTATTTCATCTTATAACTTGTCACAGACCGTAATGCCCATCTTACTTTAAAATGCATTCTATACATGTTTACTTAAAAGTAAGGCCCTGTTGAGTTCAATGGAGGTTACCACCAAGTAAATGACTTCTTAGCCTTAGGGCAGAACTCTACTGCTACCATCCTGATGTTGATGGCTGGTGGGTTGGGATGGCTCATTACTTCCTCTCCGCTGCTGATGGTGGGACTCTGCCATGGTGGAGGATCCAAGTTCTGCCATGGTGGATGGGGAACTACTGCCAGCAGTAGCCAGTGGAAAACCCTGAAATGAGGCATTATGGGGCGGGGTGGATCACTGCAGGCTTTGCATCTGCAGCATCCAAAGCCCTTCTGCCCTGACCAGCACAATGCACTGTACCTGGCTGGGACTTTGGATTGCTCTGCTGATGCAATTATCCTACAGCACATGGTGGGCCATTTTAATATCCCTGCGTTTTAGTTGTATTCTTACTAAGGCCACATTTCCCAGTGGCAAGAAGCCTATCCTATTGTGGGAAACAGCTGATGGTGGAAATTAAGCAGGTGTGTACATCCATGCGGCCTCTGCCTGGCTGAGAATGAGACCATACAGGAAGAACCCACATCAATAGACCATGTAATTCCAATATGGATATATCTGTCACAATGGTGAGAGATCTCACCACAGGGAACCAGTTAAACTTTCCTTCGTGCTTGCTGCAAATATGAATGAGGCTTAAATTCATGCATCTCACTTAACAGATTTATTCAACTTTCTAACACCTTGAGCCTAAGCACACTTACTTGGGAGTAGGTCCCATAAGTTTCAATGGACTTCCTTCTAAGCAGAAGCACATAAAAACATCTTTATAATATTCCAAATATAAGCAGCTTAGATAAACAGTGTTTACCTGCAGTTAACATTCCTATGGAATAACACAGTATTTCCACTCCGGGTTATTTCATTTACATTTTGATTGGCTGTTTTTTCATTATGATTCAAGCAGAACAACTTAAACACACTGCTTTCCTTCCTTTAGGTTGCTGCATATATGATGGTAAAGAATACGAAGAAGGAGAAATAATAATAAATGAGAGAAATGGATCTTTTTGTTTCGACATAAAATGCACAATCAATGGCACTTGGGTAGTTGAAGACATGAGACCCTGCAGTACAACTGCCCCTCCCACAACTACTCTTTCAACTACTCCTTCTCCCACCACCACCACTACTACTACCACAAGTAAGCTTGCAGCATTGTTAATAGTAATGTACATTGGTTAACTATCTTACTAGAGAAAATTGCACTTAACATCAAGTTTGTTTTATACCTCCATGTGTAGCTAAATGGCTTTAATGAAGGCTGATGCTCTCAACATGATATGAAACCTTCTCTATGTCAAATCTATAATCCTATCCAAAACTTGTAAGATTGCAAAGTAAGATTCTCATCATATTTTTCTCTCTCCTGTTTCAGCTCCCACTACAACCTCCACTACACTCTCTTCAACAAGTAAGTGTTGTTAAAGAAGTTGGGGATAAGCCCATAGTCCAGTGGTAGACTATGTGCTTTGCATGACTCAAGAATCAGGTTCAGTCCCTGGATCCATTTAAGAACTAGGACAAAGATTTTTGTGTGAGACCCAAAAGAGTCACTGCCAGCCAGAGCAGAAAATACTGGGTCAGATGAACAAATAGTATGACTCGATTAGGGCAAATTGATACGTCCCTATATAAGGTCACTGCTCTGGTAGTGTTAGTAAAGTTGCCAATGCAAGAGAGGAACATGGTATAATAAAGTGATGCACACATAACTGTGATGGGCATTCAAAAATAAGAAAAAAGAATGGATTGGGATTTTGTGTACAAGACCTTGCGCACTGGAGTGGAGCAATCCCAGGATATAAAGATGCTTGCTTCTAGCTTGGGATGTTCTTTGTTGTGATCTGTAGGGGTGGGAGGGTAGATGGTTGCCCAGTGATCTGTTTTTCCACCATGAAATGATGGTTTTAGATCATGAGGTCATTCATGTGGACCCACTGCCAATGAAGCTCAGGAAAATGACTTTCAAATTTGTCTTGCAGCTCAGTGCTTAATGCTTGCCTGTGAATGGAGTAAATGGTATGATGTCAGTGTACCCGAAGAAGGACCAGAAGGTGGTGACTTTGAGACATATGACGCCATAAGAATTAAAGACGGAAGCAACTTTTGTCCATCAGCTCCGCAAAACATAGAGTGCAGGGCTAAAAATGCACCCAATGTGGATATTGCAGAATTGGGACAGAAAGTGGACTGTAATGTCACTTATGGACTCATTTGTAGAAACAAAGACCAAGATCAGAGTCTCTGGACCCTCTGCTATAATTATGAGATACGCGTCAACTGTTGTCAAATCATTCCTTGTGATTCTATTATCACCACTACTCCCACCACTACTCCCTCCACTACTACCACTACCACTACCACTACACCAACTACCACTACCCCTACGCCGTCTACCACCACCACAACTACCACTCCTACCACTACTTCCACGCCTCCCACCACTACTCCCTCCACTACTACCACTACCCCAACTACCACTACCCCTACGCCATCTACCACCACAACAACTACCTCTCCTACCACTACTTCCATGCCTCCCTCCACTACTACCACTACCCCTGCGCCAACTACCACCACAACTACCACTCCTACCACTACTTCCACGCCGTCTACCTCAACGCCAACAGGTAATGCATTAAATGTTACTTTTTGACATTATTTTGAATGAGTGACCATTCATTCACAGAATAGTGAAATATACTGAATGCTAATGAATTCTAATAATACAACTCTTAAAAAGGACATACATACTTTAAAAAATAATAATTGATAGATATTTGTTTTACTTAAACCAGCGTATTCATAAGTTTGCTCCTATTGGCTGCTAACATCAGCCTGATTGCTCATTTTTAGGAATTAGGAATGACAGGAAATATTGCTTTGACTAAGGGCCATGCCTGGTTTTAATGTCTTGCTCCTTGCGTGATGCAGGAAATCCTGAAAAGGGCTTCAGGAACATGCCTGTTTTCTCAAGCCTTTTTTCACCCATTGCAATCACTGAAGTGACTGCTGGCCATAGCTGTGCCTTCTGCGATCACACTTGTCCTGGCATGTGGTATACCCTCAAAAGCCCAGGGATCATCATATGCAGAAGGAATGTGTTCTGAGAACCAACCCCTAAGACAGGATTCATACTGCAGATATCTAACATCAGGTCTCAGGAAATGATTGCAGAATATTTTACCATGACCTACAGTCAGAAGTAAGCATTCAACCTGCAAAAATACAGTTCACATAGAAATGGCTGAATAACGTTACAACACTCTTTTTCTTTTTTTCGTGTCTTGCACTGACCTCGCCACTAATCACAACAGTCTTTACACATAAGTACAAAAACTAAAGATGTGCTATAACTTATGGCATATGTTTATTTTTAGAAGAAAGTTAGTCTCTCCTCCATCATAATATTTTCTAAGTGGATGGTAACTGACTGAGCTATAGGGAATTAATCTTCTGCTGTATATTGCATATTTATGAGGAGGCGATTCTGAGAAGAGCAAGTATTTTCATTGCTATTTATAGCTCTCCAGGCTAGGAGAAAATAGCCATTTTTTACATTATATGCTCTCTTAACAATGAACCTTTACAGTGAAATTATTCAATGCATACCTTTTGTGTTCTTCAACTTGTTGATGAGTCTGTCTGTAAAGGGCTCTATAAACCCATAATATAGGCTTGCCCACTTTCCCCCTCTGCTTTGCTAATATGGCAAGTCATTGACTGCAAAAACTCATGCCAGGAGAAACCAACAAGCCTCTAACGTGCTGCAACATTGGCACCATTGCAGATGTTGCAGTACATGAGAACATTTTAAAGCAGCTACTTAGTTCTTCTCTTGTACGTGTTCTAGAAAGGCAAGCTCTGAAACCAGAAGCAATGATACAGTGGTGCCTTGGAACTTGAACGTAATCCGTTCCGGAAGACTGTTCAACTTCTGAAACGTTCGAGTTCTGAGGCGCAGCTTCCGATTAGCCGACAGCTAGGTTTTTGCACAGCGGAAGCTGTGTCGGACGTTTGTGTTCCAAGGAATGTTCAAAAACCGGAGCACTTACTTCCAGGTTTTCGGCATTCAGGAACCGAAACGTTTGAGAACGGAGCTGTTCAAGTTCCGAGGTACCACTGTACTATGGTTCACTTTGGAATGTTGTAGTAGTGATGAAGCACCTGGCCCCAATTTGCCAAGCAGTGTGATGTCACAGAGGCTGAATGGTGGTGATGTCATAAACAGAGGGTTGCTTAAAAATAAGAGCCAGGGTTGTGAAAGGAAGAGAGCACAGTAAGGCAATGTGAGCAAAAGGAGCCTGAGTAAGAGGAGGGGTGGAGAAGGAGACCTGGGGAAAGTAGGGGGAAGGCAGGAGAGTCGGCTTAGTCACACTTCCCTTTGTCCCATGACTTCCTCCGATTGTCCCGAGTTTTCCAAACATGGGTCTGAAAGGCATTTTGTTGTTGTTGTCCCACTGCTTTTCCCGGGAAAACCTGCTGTTTACTGCTGAATCAGAGCAAACATCAATCTGCAGAAAACCTGATTGACGGCTGTCCTGATTCAGCATAAACACCAGGTTTTCATGGGGAAAGAAGCAGGAGAAAAGAAAAGCATCTTGGACCGGTATCTGGAAATCTCTGGACATGCAGATGAGCCTTCAGAGGAAGCAGGGGGAGAGGCCAAGGAGGAGAATCACGGGTGCATAGGAATGCAAGGAAAGGGGATAAGGACACCAGAAGGACTTTGATTCTGGAGGTCTGTGACTGTCTTCTGGTCACAAATGAGGCCTTAAAGCATCCGGTCAAAAAATAACAATAGGTTTTTCCAAACAAATTTCTGTAAATTTCCGAATAAAGTGGCAGGATAAGATAGCAAAATAAAAAGGATTAATTTGGTTTGGTTCTGAGGAAATCAATTATATTACTGAGCAAGTGTTTTAATAAGCTGTGAGATTATTAATGTTGTTGTTAACAAGAAACACACAGTTTATTTTAGCTTTGTACATTAAAAAAAATGTTTCTAAAAATTTCCGCTTCGTATTTATTATGACAGTGTTTGCACAACTGGAGCAACAGTTTCCTGCTGTATCACTTTAAAAATAATCTGGGCAATCGCTGAGCTATTTCTCTCTGTTGTTGTTTTACTGCAGTTTGTACCTCCACTGTAGTATGTTCATGGTCGACCTGGATTGATGTCAGCTTCCCACAATATGGCCCACAGTATGGTGACTATGAAACCTATGACAACATCAGGGCAGCCGGCATAGAGATCTGTACAAGGCCAGAAAACATATCATGCAGAGCAGCGAAATTTCCTAATTACTCCTTCAAGGAATTGGGGCAAAAAGTGGATTGTGATGTTTCGACTGGACTTATTTGTCACAATAAAGATCAGATTCCTGGGCCTGTGTACCCTGTAGATATGTGTCTCAACTATGAGATCCGTGTATATTGCTGCAAGGATGACTGCATATCTGGACCTCCAACCACAACTCCTACCATAACTCCTACCACAACTACACCAACTACCACTTCTACCACTACCTCTACTCCATTAACCACCACCACAACTCCTACTACTACTTCCACACCATCAACCACCACTCCTACTACTACTTCTACTCCACCTACCACCACCACAGCTCCTACTACTACTTCCACACCATCAACCACGACACCACCAACTACTACTACTACCATTCCAACACCACCTTCTGATACCCTTACGACTACACCGACTACCACTTCCACCACTACCACTTCTACCACTACCTCAGCACTTACCACTACACCAACTACCACTCGTACCACCACGACATCCACCCCCACACCACCTATTGACACCTCTACCCCCACACCACCTACTACTACGCCAACTACCACTGCTACTACTACCTCCAGTGCACCTACAACTACACCAACTACCACTCCAACCACTACATCTACAGCAACAACCACTACGCCAACCACCACTCCAACCACCACCACTACTACAGGATCCACTTCAGGTAATGAATTTTTATTTCATGATTCTGCTTTGCTAGAATGAACTAATCACTCATGGATCAGTTAAATACATTGAATGCTTAAATCGCACAGTATGTTTCTTAAACCAGTTTTACATTACTAAACCTCATTAATATGCATACTTGAATAGTGGTAGAACTTTTGTTATGCATTTTTTTACTTATTTTGTTTTTATTCCTAATTTTCCCTGCATTGACTGCTAAAATCAACCTGATAATGTTTTTGTTTATTTTAGGAATTATTAATTGTTTAAAATATTGCTTTGGCTAAAGGCCTTTCCCATATTTAATTCCCTGTTCAAGTGAGTGGGCCTCACCTTTTTGTGGCATACTTGCATACATGTATGCAGTCCTTCAGGAATGGTGATGATCGCCTTGGCATTTAATTACAGCTGCTGCACTCACCAAAGCTGTTTCTGGTCCTGACTGTTTTTGCCTGGATCAGGCATTGTGTTTGTCATTGTGAACATTTACCCTCAGAAGATCAGAAATTCTCAGGGGTGCATGGAATTTTATCTGTTTGCTTATTTATTTATAATATTTCTTTGCCACCATTCTCCATAAGATCACCGGGCAGATTACAACAATAGAATATAAAATTCTTAAAAAAAATATAAGTTACAATGACAAAACCAATAAAATCATTCCAAGTGAGCCATAACTTTGTAAATTCAGCAAAGGAGGTGGGTCTTTGAAAGCAAAATAGCTTAACTTTCAAATGCTGCAGTAAAATAATGCATGTTTAGTGTACATTGAAAGCTGTGCAGTAAAGATGTACCTCTGTAGGGAGGGAATTCCACAATTTTCTGTAAGTCAGCTTAAGATGATAATAATAATAATAATAATAATAATAATAATAATAATAATAATAATACCCTGCTGGATCAGGCCAATGGCCCATCTGTTCCAGCATTCTGTTCTCACAATGGCCAACCAGATGCCTATGGGAAACCCGAAACAGCCTTGGCCCAGTATACCTGAAGAAGCATCTCCACTCCCATCATTCAGCCCGGACACTAAGGTCCTCCTCTGAGGGTCTTCTGCTGGTTCCTTCACTGTGGGAAGCAGAGTTACAGGGAACTAGGCAGAGGCCATCTCTGTAGTGATGCCCTCCCTGTGGAAAACCCTCCCTTCAGATGTCAAGGAAATAAACAACTATCTGACTTTTAGAAAACATCTGAAGGCAGCCCTGTTTAAGGAAGTTTTTAATGTTTGATGCTTTAGTATGTTTTGATATGTGCTGTGGCTGGGGAAACCCAGCCAGAAGGGTGGGGTATAAATAACATTGTTGTTACTGTTAAGATTCATATTGCATAAATTTTAACATCAAGTCTCAAGGAATGAAGGCAGAATATTTTATCTTAACCTTCTATCACATGTGGGAATTTGACTTATAAGAATACAATTTGGTTAGGAACTGGTGGATGATTTTGACACTTTTGTCTTTTCTCCCCTCCTCTTTTCTTCCACCACAACCCTCGCCAATGACAACAGGCACCACACGTAAGTACAAAAGCAAGATGGTTTATAAGTTAAGGCATTTGTTTGTGTGTTTGTTTTTTAAAAAATGAAGTCAGAAAATACAAGGTTACAAAAATATAATGATGGCTCATTTTACAAGGCTGAGGCTACAGGAAGTGTCAGCTGACTAAGCTAGAGGGAATTAATCTTCTACTGTATCTTGCATATTTATATTGATGAGATTCTGAGAAAAGTGAGCATGTGCCACTTCTAGCTCTTTAAGCTAGGAAAAAGTAGTCCCTTTTTACAGTGTGAAGTATCTTGAGACTACACCTCTTCACTCAGTGAAAGTATCCAGTTCATCTGTTGATGAACAATTTTTTAAAATAGATTTTCCTTTTTCTCAACTCCCCAGAACAGGAAAGGGCACTTTGCACAATTTTCATTAAATGGCCTGTACCATGGGTGTTTGGTGGCCCAGTTCCACCTCCCACCACCATCCCCAGTGCTCAAGAGCAATACTAGCTCTAGGGCAACACAGAGGTTGCAAAGTGGTGGGCAGACTGCCAGTTTAATAGCTGCATTTTCCTGTTACAGTAACAGCAGCAGCAGCAGCAGAAAAAAAACCCTTAAGAAAAAGAAATGGTTCTGCTGTTGCTAATGGGGAGCTCCACCCTCCAAGGAATTGCTGGAGAATTTCTCCTTTCACTGGAAGAATTTGGTGAAAAATCCATCAGTTTCTTTGCTCACAAACAGGATGGCGAATTTCAATATGCCCTTCTTGTATGAAGGGCTCCTAGTGACCTACACGAGTTCATGTCATAAGAAACCTAACTATCTCCTAAGCTTCTGCAATGTTGGTATGGGCATCTTTGACGATGTTACAATTCATGAGGACATGTTAAAGCAGCCTTATTTGCATGTTTCAAGCTCAGAAAGTCCATTTGTTGGAGAATTTTTATCTTAGTTTCTCAACCACCAGAATGGGAAAGCTTGCTTTACAAAATGGTTTAGCTGGCCAATTGAAGCTGTTTCCTGATGTGTGGCCGCTGTCACATGCTGACAGCTTCTAAGAGCCACAGGTGAGAGGAGAGTGCGGAGTGGGGACCAGAGGTGGGCAGACTATCCCAGAAAGAGCATGATGTGTTCCCCACCACAGGCACTACCCCTCCCCTAACACCCCATATACCCCGATGGGTCTCAAACCCTTGGTGAGTTAGAGACTTTCCCCTGCATGTAAAGAGAGGCTCCAGCAGATTGATCGGACGAGACCAATAGTGGGTCCAGTAGTCAAGAAGGCGGTCTCTGCATGTGCTGTAGAGGGAAATGAGGGGCAGATGGGACTCGCTAACCTGGGAAGCTAGCCTATTTTGGAGAAGGAAAACTGATCCTAAACCTCCACTGCCTTGTGGGATATCTTCGGGACAAGAAAAGGCTAAGGAGTAAACCCTACATAAATGTGGAGTGGAGTCCCTAAGACAGTTGGATGGTGCCTTGTATGCCTCCTTCCAGCAACTCTTCTAGTCAAGTTTGTATCAAAATATTGATCTACTTTCCTTTGGACCACATCAGCGAGGCCCAGAGGGGGATCTTGTCATCTGGGACCTCCATATACTGTCCAGGCTTGTTCCCAAGGAGGTCAGTTTGGTGCTGCTAACACAGTGATTTGACTTCACTCCCAGAGGCACACTTCATTGTGTGGACAAGTGTTTTAAGAAAACACTTTAATAAAATCAGTGCTGGTGCAACAACAAGCACTCAGTTTATTTCAGATTTGTATTTATTATGACAGTGTTTGCACAACTGGAGCAACTTGTTTCCTGCTATATATCACTTTCAGAATAATCTGGGCAATCGCTGAGCTATTTCTGTCTCTTGTTGTTTTACTGCAGCTTGTATCCCCACTGAAGAATGCGAGTGGTCTGACTGGATTGATGTCAGCTTCCCACAATATGGCCCACAGTATGGTGACTATGAAACCTATGACAACATCAGGGCAGCTGGCATAGCAATCTGTGCAAAGCCAGAAAACATATCATGCAGAGCAGTGAAATTTCCTAATTACTCCTTCAAGGAATTGGGGCAAAAAGTGGAATGTGATGTTTCGACTGGACTTATTTGTCACAATAAAGATCAGACTCCCAGGCCTCTGTACCCTGTAGATATGTGTCTCAACTATGAGATCAGGGTATGCTGCAAGATTGATTGCGGATCTACACCATCAACCACAACTACACCAACTACTACTACCACCACAAGTACAACTACTACCACAACTCCAACTACCACAACTCCAACTACCACTATCTCTACAACTACAGGTAGTGAATGTATTATTGCTTCCTGATATTGCTTTGTAGGAATGAACAAATTACTCATAAAATTGAGAAAAATACTGAATGCATTATGAGAGCATGTTTGCATCAGCACATCTAATCCTGTTTCTTTTTTCATTTTACTTGATTCTTGAAGGTACGAGTGTTGCCTCTTTCACATAAATACTCACTTTCTGTTCTTAGGATTGTGGCCTGACTTTCTGCTATCCCTCTATCCTATGTTTACAGAGAATGTGCAGGTGTAACTTTGATGTAGAGTGTATTGGGCAGAATATACATATAATAGGATTATGAAGTAGCCAGGGTTGTATGAAAGGTCAGAGCAGCTTCCATCAGAAAAGTAAATTCTCCTTAAAAAAATAAATAATTGGAGTGGGAAGGGAAAAGACTACAATAATCTAGAAAAATATAATAGTTAGATGTGTGGAACATCATAAAGTATTTGTTGTTTCTCTAATTGCAGGTCTAGCATTGCAGGCATTGTGAAATTTCCTGCTTTGGGCATCACAGTGGGGAGGTAGGGAGATATGTGGAGACAGGAAATGGTTTCTACATGGCATGGCACAGGGATGGAGAATCTGTGGTCTGCTGGACTACAATTACCATCATCCAGGGCTGATTGGATGTGTAGTCCAACATCTTCAAGAGCCACAGGTTCCCCATTTCTGGCATAGCAAGACTTTTTGAAGTGTTATGGTTAGGGAATTTGAGCCCTACTTCAGATAACAAAATGTCTTGGTTTGCCTGAACTGTATGAATCTTAGCACTTCTTTAATTGGAAACTTGGAATAAGCCATCATGTTGTTGCAAATATTTCACAAGCTTTTTCATCTGAAATGAGCATGCATTAACTACTATCTTTTCTGCCTTCCTTTGCTGTGCATTCAACAACCACAACCACAGCAAGCACTACAAGTAGCTTCTCCATAGAAACAGAGATATGTTTTTGCTTTTTAAGGGGAAAGGGTCAGGACTGCCTGGGAGTGGGCCTCAGCTAACAGAATGGCTGGGGCAGGTTCCATGGGGGGGGGGGGGAATGTATTGGGACACCTGATCTCAGTGATCACAGGCAGCAGGAGGAGTCACACTAAGACCAGACCATGTCATTACTGAGGAGGCAGGCTTAGTCGTTGTTTGAGGACTATCCCAGCCTCCAGGTCTGGTCCTGACCAGAAGGATACTGGAATCAGCAAGGGAAACCCAAATGACCTGAAAGTGTTGCTGTGCAATGCCAGGTGAATGATGAATAAAACCACTGCCATCCACGACCTGATTTTGGTGTAGGATTTGACCTGGCATGTGTGACAGAGACTTGGTTTGATGAAGCAGATGGGCCTGTCCTTGCCGCTGCTTGTCCACCAGGTTTCTCTTATGCACAGCAACCCAGGTCATGTGGGCAGGGAGGGAGGGTTGCAATGATATTTAGGAAGTCATTAGTTTGCACCAGGCGTCCTATTGAAAAGACCCAGTTTTCTGAGTGCATGTTCTGGAAGTCGGGCAATAGGGGCAGTACATGATTCCTTTTGGTGTACCGACCTCCCTGCTGCACCAAGGATTCCCTGCCTGAGCTGCTTGAGGTCATGACAGATGTGCTCCTGGAGACACCTAGTTTGGTTGTCCTGGGGGATGTTAACATCCATGCCGACACGAACTTACAAGGGGCTGCTCGGGACTTCGTGGAAAGCATGGCCTTCATGAAAGTCTAAAAAGATGAAAATTTGCCCAAAAGGCATTTGCCAAACTAATATCAACATCAACAATCCATTTTGGTCAACCTGTACATAGATCAAAATGCTGATGAATTTGTGTGAACAGCTCCGAAATCTGTAAGCGCTGTCAGTTTAAGGCTCAAAAGGTTAATACCTGAAATAAGAGTTCTTTGGCTTGGAGAGATTAGAACTCATCTTCATGACCTTGTCCTTTCTTTAACTTCCGATGAGCAAATATGTACCTGTGTTATATAATGCACACATTTACATGCTTTCTAAATGTGCTTATATATATATATATATTGCAGAGTGTGTCATATGTGATTGGTCTTCTTGGATTGATACGGATTCCCCAAATGGTGACAAGGATGGTGGTGACAATGAAACTTATGAGAAAATCAGAGAACATGGTATAGACATCTGCTCTCAGCCATCCAACATTTCATGCAGAGCAAAAGATTTCCCTGGCACTTCACTTGAGGAATTGGGACAAAATTTGGTATGTGACGCTTCTGTAGGACTCATCTGTAAAAACGCTGACCAAGTCCCAGGTGTGGGTGTGGCCCCAACTTGTCTCGATTACGAAATTAGTGTTTATTGCTGCAGAGACTGTTCTACCACCACAGCCTTGACTACAACCACCACTACCTACACTGGAAGTACAAGTAAAACTACGACAGTCACAACAACAGAAACAGGAACAACAACAACAGTACCTTGCACAACTGATGAAACAGAACCATGGTCCACTTCAGGTCAGTACAAAACAGTTTGGTATGAAACAATAATATGGTCCAAAGGTGAAGTCTGCAGTTGCCTTCCGGAAACCACATTTGCTGGCTTTGGTGTTGCATTCTTCTTTCCACTTTTTAAAAATGTGTTGAGATATTGCTAGGAAATGCTTTAAGATGCACATGTTCTCTGAAATGATAATGCTGGCGTACTGTTCCAGGTAATCATTGGTGTGGATATAAATCTGAATTTAATCATAGCTCCCCAAAAGTTTCATCTACAACTGTTGCTCAGATAATGCATAGCTTTAATAATAGGCATCCTTTTAGCTCCATTATTGTCTCTCATTATGGAACTTCAATTAATGTGTGTCTAAAAATGAAAATTCTGTTGAGAAGCAATTCCCATGTGCTGTCGCCGACATTGATGCAGGAGCAAACCTAGGTGCACATCTGCATCCACAAAAGGATGATATGCAGCGGGCTGGCTAAATATTTTCATTGGGGTGTCCAACTCGATTCAGGGCCCACTGGTTGTTGCAAATGTTCTTTCTGTACAAACTAGAGCTGGAGAGAAACCAGTGGGGCATCTCGTTGTACAAGGCAGCTTTATAATAATGAAAAATAAATGCATAAACAAACAGACAAACAGTTAGATGGCTCTTTGAAGACTTGCTGCAGCCCTTTTTTTAGCATAGCAAGCATAAAAGCACACTGCCATTTAATAAAATCAGGAGCTTGCTGCTTGAAGCAAATAGCAACACCAGTAGTTACTCTCTAGACCAGTGCCAGCTGATGACATTTTGCAGCCATTTTGCAAAACCCAACTGCCCTGCAAAGCTTAAAAATAATAAAAAATGTTGCTACACCATAGAGAAACCAATTTGAAATCCTCTCTGAAACTACAAAACTGCTGCCGCTCAGTGTAGACAATGCTGAGCTAGATGGAACAATGGATGGTCTGGCTCAATGTAATCCAGAACCCCATGTTCCAATTCCTGTGGTGATCTATTCCCCCCTACCTTATTGTGATGCCTGAAGGTCACTTCATCCTGCTGGATAGTAGGGCAAGTCTTGCTCTGGTTAGTGACTTTAAGTTATTTTTAAATGATCAATTGGGATGTATAACACAAAGCTGTTCAGCCAATTGCATTGAGAGCAGCGTAACTTCAAATTTGTGACCCAACTAATTTTATAACACAATCCTATGCATTCTCCTGCTGTGTTCCATTAAGCTTACTCCCACTTAAAAATTTTGTAACCCACTCTGTGAGCCTTTTTGGTTAAATGAGAGGGTATAGTGCTGTAAATAAACAACAGAGAAAATGTCCATCGGATAGCAGTCTTGTTCAATTAACTGTCTGGTTTTAAAGCTGCAGTCCTGTGCACAGTTAACCATGAAGTAAGTCCCGCTGAACACAGTAGGGCTTACTCCTGAGCCCAAATGCACATGGTGTTAGCATTCCACTCCTCCGTTGCTGGATGTGTGATTGCTGTATCACATGTCTGTGTTTACTTGGAAAAGTGTGAGAACGGAAGCTAGTCTTATCTCTTCCGTTTTGTACTGTACTTTTGTACTTCTTTGCTCTCTCTCTCTCGTGAGAAGATGTGAGAGGACACCATGGTTGCTTTGTCCTGTATATATTGCTTAATAAATCACTTAGAATGCTACTCACGCTCCACGATAGTTTCTGCTATACTCTGCTAATAGAGTGTGCACACGTCTTTAGATGTCTTTAGCAACAGTTTTGAAGAAAACCATTTACAATCTTTAGAAAATATATGTCTGTGTAATAACAGATTTATTCATTTATTTTTAGAAAAAAGTTGTGGCTTGATTAAACAGGGCACCATTGCAGTTGAATAAAAGGGTTTTAATCATTTAACTCAATAAATGGATACACTAAAGAGCAAAATAGCAACCCTTACTCTAATCACTGCTTTTTATCTCTGCTTTACAGAACCATCCACTGCTGTTACCACCAAGATCTCAACTACCACGGAGACCACAACCACATCAACAACACCAACAACTACCACTTCCACCCCAACTCCAAGTACAACTACACCCATATCAACCACCACCAGCACTGAAACCCCTACAGTAACAACCACAACTACTACTCCCACTCCGAGTACAACTACTACAACACCGACACCACCAACCACCACCACCAGCACTGAAACCCCTACAGTAACAACCACAACTACCACTACTACTCCCACTCCGAGTACAACAACAACAACACCGACACCACCAACCACCACCACCACTGAACCAACTACAACAACCACAACTACCACTACTACTCCCACTCCGAGTTCAACTACAACAACACCGACACCACCAACCACCACCACCAGCACTGAAACCCCGACAGTAACAACCACAACTACCACTACTACTCCCACTCCGAGTACAACAACAACAACACCGACACCACCAACCACCACCACCACTGAACCAACTACAACAACCACAACTACCACAACACCAGCACCACCAACCACCACCACCAGCACTGAAACCCCTACAGTAACAACCACAACTACCACTATTACTCCCACTCCGAGTACAACTACTACAACACCGACACCACCAACCACCACCACTGAACCAACTACAACAACCACAACTACCACAACACCAACACCACCAACCACCACCACCAGCACTGAAACCCCTACAGTAACAACCACAACTACCACTATTACTCCCACTCCGAGTACAACTACTACAACACCGACACCACCAACCACCACCACTGAACCAACTACAACAACCACAACTACCACTACTACTCCCACTCCGAGTACAACTACAACAACGCCAACACCACCAACCACCACCACCACTGAACCAACTACAACAACCACAACTACCACTACTACTCCCACTCCGAGTACAACTACAACAACACTGACACCACCAACCAGCACCACCAGCACTGAAACCCCTACAGTAACAACCACAACTACCACTACTACTCCCACTCCGAGTACAACTACAACAACACCGACACCACCAACCACCACCACCACTGAACCAACTACAACAACCACAACTACCACTACTACTCCCACTCCGAGTACAACTACAACAACACCGACACCACCAACCACCACCACCACTGAACCAACTACAACAACCACAACTACCACAACACCGACACCACCAACCACCACCACCAGCACTGAAACCCCGACAGTAACAACCACAACTACCACTACTACTCCCACTCCGAGTACAACTACTACAACACCGACACCACCAACCACCACCACCACTGAACCAACTACAACAACCACAACTATCACTACTACTCCCACCCCGAGTACAACTACAACAACACCGACACCACCAACCACCACCACCACTGAACCAACTACAACAACCACAACTACCACAACACCGACACCACCAACCACCACCACCAGCACTGAAACCCCTACAGTAACAACCACAACTACCACTACTACTCCCACTCCGAGTACAACTACTACAACACCGATACCACCAACCACCACCAGCAGCACTGAAACCCCTACAGTAACAATCACAACTACCACTACTACTCCCACTCCGAGTACAACTACAACAACACCGACACCACCAACCACCACCACCACTGAACCAACTACAACAACCACAACTACCACTACTACTCCCACTCCGAGTACAACTACAACAACACCGACACCACCAACCACCACCACCACTGAACCAACTACAACAACCACAACTACCACAACACCGACACCACCAACCACCACCACCAGCACTGAAACCCCGACAGTAACAACCACAACCACAACTACCACTACTACTCCCACTCCGAGTACAACTACTACAACACCGACACCACCAACCACCACCACCACTGAACCAACTACAACAACCACAACTACCACTACTACTCCCACTCCGAGTACAACTACAACAACACCGACACCACCAACCACCACCACCACTGAACCAACTACAACAACCACAACTACCACAACACCAACACCACCAACCACCACCACCAGCACTGAAACCCCTACAGTAACAACTACAACTACCACTACTACTCCCACTCCGAGTACAACTACTACAACACTGACACCACCAACCACCACCACCACTGAACCAACTACAACAACCACAACTACCACTACTACTCCCACCCCGAGTACAACTACAACAACACCGACACCACCAACCACCACCACCACTGAACCAACTACAACAACCACAACTACCACTACTACTCCCACTCCGAGTACAACTACAACGACACCGACGCCCCCCACAACAACCACATCACCAACTACTGGCCCAACATCTTCAACTCGCTGCACCTGTATAATGGGTGATAATACATTTTTCGAAGGTAAATATCTTAGGTTTGATCCAATAAGTTACACTGATACAAATGAAAAGTCCCTTTTAATGTTAAATTTCCATTTATTATTATTTTTATTATTATTTCCATTTATTATTATTTTATTATTTTTATGTTATTTTGGTCCCGAAGATGATAAAAATGTTGTTGCTGTTGTTGCTTGTTTCCTTTCAGAAATGTTATAGAATAAGATAGGAAACAGTTATTTTAAAAACTAATATTTAATTAAGGTGATCTCGGAAATTTGTTCTACACCCCCAAACTCCAGAGAAAGTATTAGATATCTGTTATCCCACCCTGCATTGTTAAGGCATTCCCAAGAATATCTAACACAAAGGAGACAGTGTGTGAAATAACAGGTATTTTAAAGGCAAACTGTGGTTCAAAGTAAATGAGGTATCAATACAAACGGGAAATACATCTGATAAAGCCAGCTGTATAAGTAAGGCTTACACCCATAGTCCTGGTTCCTAATATTGATAGATAGCAAGGAGATGAATGTTAGTAGGCTACTATAGTCCATGTTCTGGTAACTTCCAGATTGCATTGTTGCAATGCACTGTATGTGGGCATACAGTACATTGAAGATAACTTGAAGATAACTTGGAAACTTCAGTTGGTTCAATATGCACTGTTTACTGGCCGGGGCTCCATTTAGCTCACATACAAACTTTGCATGGGTTATCAATTCATTTCCAGGCCCAATTTGTGTTTAAAGGCCTAAATGACTCAGCCCCTGAATATCTGAAAGACCACCTCTTTCCCCACAGACCCTCTCTGGTGCTAAGATCAGGTGTGGGGGCCCTCTTGGTAGTTCTGCCGGTCAGTGCTGATCAGTTCTGACAATGAGCCTAGGTCACAAAGAAGCAAACAGGAGCTCATTTTAAGCCACCAATTGCTCCGTTGTAGCCTGTACCTTCTCTACCCTGAGGTCAAATATGACATCTGTTGTGGAGCAGGTGAGTGTAGTTTGTAGGAAACAGCCTCAAGGATTAAATATGGGATCTGTGCTTAGGCTCAAGGGTTAGAGGTTATCCACTGTTGATTTGTATAATAAGGTGTTGGTTTTGAAGATGATTCCAGCACTGACGGGGGGCGGGAACTCTGGTAGGATAAGTTATGCATATGCTTTGAATTATAGAACAAGAAGACAGTTATTATATGGTCCTCCAAGACCCCCAGCAATTTCCAACTGATCTCTAGGGGGAAAGCATGAGGATCTCTGAGTTAATGTATTGCTGAATGCTACAATTTCAAAACATCAGATGTGGAGATCAGAAAACTTTCCAGTTTAAATTTAAAGCGTGTGTGTGTGTGCGCGCACACACACACACACAAACACACACACAAACACACTAATAATGCATCAGCAGTCATGGGTGAGGTGGGAAAGCTTGAAAATATAAGAAAACAAATGCAATAGCAACACTGATTTGCCTTTATTTGGGGGAAGTGTTATCTTTTAAACCAGTCTTTTGTTGAAAGCTGTGGGACAAAAAAATCCCTTTGGGGTTCAATAGGAAAGATCAAAGCAGATTCCCAATTAGTCAGACATTTAATTCATCAATGCATCACCAGACAGAGTCCAAAAAAGACTTTGAGACCATATCCATTAACACACTCCTATTTAGCAAAAACTATGTCACTGTGGCTGTTTATTCTTTAGCCAACCACTTTCTGCCACCTTCTCTCACCCCTAGTACCCAACCCTCTCTTCATCTCTTAAAAACACTAATTCAGCCCAAGATTTTTGGTGGTTTTTTTCCTGTGTGCCAAGGCCTCCTTGCATCTTATCTGTTAGTTGTTTTTCACTCTAACTGGTTCTTACTAGTTTTGTGGCCAGGTTGTAACCTTGAGTACATGAAGCTGGAATTCCTGATAAAGGATTTGCAGAATTTCTACCTGGTAATGGATTTGGTAGAGTTTCAGTGAAGACCCAGTGAAATTCATCACCATTCCAGTGAATTTGGGCACAGAGAGCAGTCTAGTCTATGTTTGGCTTAGAGGTTTCACCTTGGCAAAGAGGAAGCTTTTTTTGTTTGTTTTGTTTTTATGCTGCTCACATTTTTGCGTGGTGTTCCTCTATTGTATTTTCATTGATTGGAATAATAATAATAATAATAATAATAATAATAATAATAATAATGTTCCTGGCTGCGTTGAATGGCTCCATTTAGAGAGCAAAGTGTGGCTTATACATTTTATTGTCAATAAAATAAAGAAATCATAGAATCTGCTGAGTAACCAGATTTTCAGCAGGAATGTAGCCCTGGAATTCAATTTTTCAATTCAGAAATTCAATTTTACAGTTGCCTTCATCATCCCTCATCTAAAGCAATTTGAGAAGGTATAACTGAACAGAAAGCAGCCCAGCCATTGTTTCTTTGCTTTGGTTCAGTTATTTATGTTAACCTCTATTTCTCAAAATCTAGGTGATATAATAGAAGTGGGCATGCACAGAGGCGTGTGCTATCAGGCCAACTGCTCCTGGGGCTGTGAAGTAGTTTACAAGTATTGGGATTGTCTCACCACTACAACACTGCCAACGACGACTACAACCACAACAGAGCCAACCACAACTACAACCACAACAGAGCCAACAACAACTACAACAGAGCCAACCACAACAGCACCAACCACAACTACAACCGTAACAGAGCCAACCACAACTACAACCACAACAGAGCCAACCACAACAACTATATCTATAAAAACAGAAACTCCTACTAGTACAACTCCAAGTCCTAGTCCACAGAAATCCACACCCACACCCGGACCAACACCCACACCCGCACCATGTCCATTCGAGAATGGGACTATTCTAGTAAGTATTCTTTAATGCATTGTAAATTAATACAGGAACATCTTCTTGAATTATTTTGAGTAGTTTTCTTGATTATCCTTTTTCAAAACTCAAACTGCTCTCTTATCATTTTCAAATGAAAAAAGTTGCTGAAAGTCTTACTGAAAGGGAAGCTAGAATCAGTATGAGTTCAATGAGTTTCCTATTTGGAAGTTAATTTCATATATTTCTTTTCTCTTGAAAAGGGTGAGTTACCACTGTTACTTGCTGTTGTCCAAATTATAAATTTAAAGAGAGATAATACCAATGTTAGTTATCTGTTCATATGAAAGAAAAAAGACAAAATAATTTCTGATGACTGTTGAGCTATAAAGAAAATAAATGTGGATTTTATCCACATTTGGTAGGCTTGTCATGCAATATGTTGGAAAAGTAAAGCAATATCACTACTTATAGTCTTCATTTGGACCTGTCAGGCTAGAGCAGAACATTGGCAACTGGCTTTTACACATACAGGTTAGAAGGTTTACCTTGGCTGTTTCTTGCATCTTGTGATCTGGTGCTAACCTCAGAGAAAGCAATTTGATTTGGTCCTATTTGGGGTCTTACCCCAAATCGTATGCAAAGCCCTAGTGTTGAATATTGTACTTTTAATTTTTTACACTTTTACATTTAAAACACAAATAGAGCCACGTGCGTGTACAAAAATGTTCAGTGTGCACTTAAAACCATACAAGACACCACTGAATATAATCTTCAGTCCTGCAGTTGAATTACTTGAATGAAACTGCAAGGGCATAGGTTGACTAGGAAATGGTTGGTTACTCTTCTGATCCCTTAATATATACAGTATATTTGGATATGAATGTTGTTCTATTTAAACTGTCATTTATTTTCTGTCTTCTCAAATACAGCCTGGAGAATCTATGTGGATTTGTGACTGTGTCCAGGCCTTTTGCATTTCAAACGAGGATTGGATTTTAAAACCCATAAAGTGTGAACCACCACCTGAGCCCACATGTTCCAATGGGCTTGCTCCTGTCCGTGTGATGGATGAGAACAAATGCTGCTGGCACTGGGAATGTGACTGTGAGTTTGTATTGGAAACCTGTTAGGTGTTCTCTAAATGGATCCATATGCACAGGGGGAAAGGTGTAGTTTAGGGCTGCCATATTTCAAATTTGTTGAGCTTTTTCAAGTAAAAACTGCAATAATTTTTGAGCTTTGGAGCTTTCTCAGGCATTTTTGGCACAATTTAGCCCCTGTTGCCAGTTTTCCAGGACATTTGCCTGATTACTGAAAATAATCCAAGATGCCATTTTCGGAGGTGAATTCCAGGACGTGTCCTGGAAATTCAGGATGTATGGCAGTATAAGTGCATCATATAACTTTTTGTTTCCCCTTTGAATACCTGTATCAGTGTAGAGCTGCAATTAGATATTTTGTGTCTTTCGTATGTTTGAACATAGAGTGAGGGAGTTTCTACTCATGGCTCTCCCTCTGAACCCTTTTCGGTGCAAGGATTGAAAGGAGCCTGCAAACATATGCAAGAAATGCTCTTCCCTTATCACACACAGTAACAAAATAATCAATGTGAGGCATGGCTTCCAGGTCTAAAAAGACAGCTTCCAGAAAAGCTTGAAGATTTGTATCTTATTTTTAGAATTTCACTTTTAAGTAGGTCCTGCACAAGGGGTTTGCGCTGCCACCCACCCCCATTCTCCTCAATGCGCCACCCTGCTCCCACCCTCCTCTTAGTGGCAGTAGCAGTGCCAGTGGTGTTAAAGAAAAAATATGTTTTGTGTTACAGTAAGTGAGGATGAGGCGCAAGAGGAGAAGGAATGGAGGTTGGTAGAGGAGAAGGGGGGAGTGGCACCTGGAAGCCATGCCCCTAATATCAAAAATATATGTTTTGCTAATGAGCACTTAATGCCTGATAATACAAATGGAGATCTAAAACTCTTCTTTGCCATCCTGTGTTTTGATGTTATTGTATACCTCACAAGAAGGAGATTCTAGTTTCTTGAGCCATTAGTGCTGCTAGTGGGGCTGACAGTCTCTTACTCAGTGTCACAGTTTCTGTGACAAACTCCATCTAGATTTTCTCAGTGCAAGAGCCATTAGGCTCTCTTCCCCCTTCCTGAAACAAAATGTTATTCATATTCCTCTGTGTGCTGCCAAACAAAAACCAACCAATTAATTTTATTGTCTCTCTAAAGGCTACTGCACTGGCTGGGGAGACCCACATTATAAGACCTTTGATGGCCTCTACTACAGTTACCAAGGCAACTGTACCTACACCCTGGTGGAAGAGATTGTAGAAACCATCGACAACTTTGGAGTGTACATTGATAACTATCACTGTGACCCAAGGGAACCAGTGTCCTGTCCACGTACTCTCATTATAAAGCATGAGACTCAGGATATACGCATACACACTCTCTCATCTGTTCCTATCAAAATAGAGGTATGAGTCAAATGCCTTTTATGATTTAAAGCTACACCCTGTTAACTAGATGATTAATAACAGATTTGAAAATTAGTTTGTACTCTATCTCCCTTGACTCATTTTTGATGACATTGTGTAAAGTTTAAACTATAAACTGTTAACATGCTACTTTGGGTTGAGTTAACGCTTTGCCAGCAAGAAGTGATTTGGCTTCTTAACACAGCCTAGGATCCAGTTGTGCCTATTTGTCAGCAAAATGGCCTATCCATCAGGAGGGGAGTTTTGAAGAGGCTATGGGGAGGAGAGAATAATAGAATCATAGAGTTGGAAGGGACCCAAGGGAAAGAAATGTCCTATTGTGCAAGCGAAGTCCACCCACACAATGTTAGATTTCATCCAATAGATAGATAGATGATAGGTAGACAGACAGACAGACAGACAGACAGACAGACAGACAGACAGACAGATATAGATTTATATGCTTAAAAGCCAACCAGCAAATTGACTAAAACAATTCCTTGTTCCTTTTCTCTGGTATGCCATAGTCCTGCATTTAAAAATGCTGTTTGAAAAGATAAATTTTTTTTATTCTAACTATTTTCCATCCTTTCCCACCCTTTGGATATTAGGTACTTGTAAATGGGAATGTTGTGAATTTACCTTACCAAAAATATGGTGTGAAAATTCATCAGTTAGGTATGAATTACATGGTGGTAATTCCTGAATCGAGGATAAATATAACCTTCAACGGCGTATCTTTCACTATTCGGATGCCCTATGAACTATTTGGCAACAACACCCAGGGCCAGTGTGGTAAGGATTATTTTGTTTTTTCTTCTAAAATGATACACTGAAAAGCAAATAATAAGAACAATATCAGAAATATAAAGGTGAACCATTATGGGAAAACATTAACAAAAGTAATTTAAACAGTAATAGTAATATATTGTGTGCAAGCAGCTTTTTACTATTAATGAAAATTATTTTCAAAAACACACACCTAATGATACTTAGAAAGTTATGTGCTATAAGTTCTGTGAATTCATCTTCAGACCTTGTATTTACAGATAGGTAGCCGTGTTGGTCTGCCATAGTCAAAACAAAAAAATTCCTTCCAGTAGCACCTTAAAGACCAACTAAGTCAGTTCTTGGTATGAGCTTTCGTGTGCATACCAAGAACTGACTTAGTTGGTCTTTAAGGTGCTACTGGAAGGAATTTTTTTTGTTTAGACCTTGTATTATTAGTATTGATAAAAATAATAATTAGTAACATAATGGAAACCAAATGATGTACAGCTGCCTGAACTCCTCTGCTTTATGTCAATTTTAGGTACATGCACCAATAATACAGCAGACGACTGTCGGCTGCGCAATGGAGAACTTGCAGAAAACTGTGTACAAATGGCAGATGACTGGTTTATTACGGATGACTCCAAACCCCATTGCCCCCGATTGCCCCCGATTCAGGAACCAACAACCCGCCCGCTCTGCGAACCATCTCCGCTCTGTAAACTTTTACTTGAGGGGTAAATGTGCTCTTACCAATTTTCACTTTGGGATTTGTATCTGTTTAGTTTGGTGTTTGGTCTTCATTGCTTAAAAGTTTGGCTTCTTTCTTTCTTTCTTTCTTTCTTTCTTTCTTTCTTTCTTTCTTACAATTGCCTGCTCTTCAGAGTGATTTTGTTTTAGAAATTCATCCTATATCTGCATGGATTTTTCTGGGGTAATGGAGTCACCCAAAACTAATGGTAGTTTTCCTGTTTTTAATCCAGTTGCACAAGTACAACTTTTGGATTCTGATATGCTTCTTTTTTAAAACAAAACAAAACAAAACATTTTGAGCACTTTTATTCTTTTTTAATTCTTTTTTTGTGCTGAAAGTACTTTACAGTGTTTTATCTTTATAATGGATTTGTTTCCCACAAATGCACCCCTGCATCCCCTTCATTACACTGAAGCTCCCTGCCCTCTCTAATCATAGTGTTGACAAATGACAATTTGCATTCTATTTGCCCATAGAGAATGTACCCCTGGTCTATTATATATTTCTTACAGATCATCTGATTCATTATGCTCTACATTGGCCAATGATATCCTCTGATAGGGTACTTCTGGGGGTTCATCAAGCCCCTGGGGTTTGGTTGGCCTTCACTCAGGGCTGAGCCTTTAGTGCGGCAGGTCCTGCACTGTGGAAGTCCCTACCAGCAGAGGTTTCGCAGGAACCATCCCTCCCTTATTTCAGACATCTTTTTTAAAAAATGGCCTTTGCAAGATAAATTTTCTCTTTCTACCCAGCCAGTATTGATTGATTTTTCTAATTTTGTTTTCTATGGACACCGTTGTCGGTTTTATTTTTATATTTTATATAGCACCTTGTTATACTTTTATGATGTTGATTATAAATACATACATAAGTAAAAGTGTGTGTGTGTGTGTGTGTGTAATGATGCATTTGTAGAATGAACAGGTTCCTTGATGAGATAAGCATGGATCATCAGTACCTAATACTGTTTTTATTCTTCCTGCATCTAGTGAATTCAAGAAGTGTCATGATGCTGTTGATTATGAAAACTACTATGCAGCCTGCGTGTTTGATAACTGCAGGATTCCCAACCGTGGCATGGAATGTGCAAGTCTTCAGATCTATGCATTTACCTGTGCAGACCAAGGTGTCTGCATTGATTGGAGAGGGCTTACCAATGGCACATGTAGTAAGTGCATATTTCTTAAATTCATCTGGAATTATTTGGGACAACTGTAGAGCTGAGATGGGGAACCTGTCGCTCTCCAGATTTTGTTAGACTATTAATTCTCATTAGCCCCAGCCAGCATAGGCACTGATTAGGATTATGGATGTTATAGTATAGCAGCATCTGCAGAGCCACAAGTTCCCCATCCCTGTTGTAGAGTTGCTGGGTATGTCTTCACAAAAGCCCACTAGCACTCTCCCATGAGTGTCTTAACTCAAGAACCACACTGTAGGTGAAGTGAAGGGATGATGTATAGGATTTTGTCCATCTGATTCCCCTGTGTGGACTGTACAGCCCATGGTTCTCCATAGCTTCTGTAGGGCATGAATTCACATGAATGCATCCAAACATTTGCACACATGCATTCTGTTATTTAAGTTATTTTTTAGATCTAGTTGCAGATACAGTTTTCCAAAAGCTTACTGAAATACTTTTATGAACCCTGCTAATAGTTGGATATCTCTGAATTTAATAGAAAATGCGACTCTGAAAATATATTTTTCTTTTTGATGTTTTTGTTTAAAAACAGTTATCCAACAGTTTAAAAGTGCTACCACTTACACAGAGATTTTATTTCATTGAGCTTCAAATGCCCCGGGCAAAAGCAAGTAGGAAGCTAGCACCCAACGAGTAGCTGATGAATGAGCGGGAAGGATGGAGACAGGCCACCATGGGTTATTCTCCACCCTCTCTCTTCTTTTTGTTGCCAGTTCATGATGGCACCTTATGGTGGGCTGTGCCAGGATGGACAACTATGTTTTCTCCGCATGCAAGTAGCCTTTGTTACTTAGGTTATTGAGTGTGCCCAGATAAGGAAGGCACCATTTGATACTATCACTGACCAATAAGAGAGAAGAAGGTACAGAGATGAGAAAGTCTACACCAATCAGTTTATCCCACCTTCTGTGTTCCTCACTCAGTGGTTTCCTGCTTTGTTTGTTGGGAGAGCCCAGATCCTGCCTTTGTTTTTTGTTCTTGGTTTAGAAATGCCTATAGTTAAAATAGGCTGTTATCTTTCAGGAAAAAATCATCATGGTTATTATTGCTGATCATTCTGCTTCATTAATTTTTCCTTTTTAAAAAAAAATTCTAGGCGTCAGCTGCCCATCTAACAGAGTTTACAAAGCATGTGGTCCTGCTCAAGAGGAGACTTGCAAATCAGGGTAAGTACTTTTCCACCAGCCCAATCTCAGTACCGTCTGTCTGCATGAACTGATGTGATGAGCTCTTTGGTACTGTCACTTAGTATAATATATGTGTATTGTCTATGATGAAGTAGAGTTCCTCTCCATGGTTTCGTAGTCCACAACACCTTAAAATCCCCCAAACATCACTGTCTGGCCTAGAAATTCCACACTCATAGTGCATGCCAATCAGTGTACAGCTCACACATACACTTGGCAAGGGTGGTACAGGGAGCACCCAAGCCATACATGTGATGTAGGTGCTGCAATATGCATACAGTTCTTTCTACAACCTTACTCCCAATTTGTTTGATATTTCACTCTCCATTTCAGTAGGAAGCTCACATGAATCAGACCTGTTCAAATACCATCTCACTGTATGAGAATACAGTCTGCATTTGGATGTGGGCAAACACTAACCAGTTCTTCACGACACATTTTCTCAGCATTTGGTGACTCTCAGGTCATTGTGCAAAGGACCTCTCTTGGAATGCATTGTGTTCATATACCCATTAATCATGGTCTTTTGTTGCTCTGGATTATTTCATGCATAAGAGATGGTGCAAGGCATGCAAATCGGTCCTTACCTGAGTTAATCTGCAGTAACTCCACAAATTTTACTGGCTGGGTTATGTATGATTATTTGTTACCTGAAAGGCAGTGGAATTCTCTGCCTACTTCCCCTGAGCCCACCCTGTCATCCTTGCACAGACCCCTATAAATATATGTTGTTTCTATCACGCAACACAAATAAATATATGACATCCACATGTGGTCTCTAGAATGCAGTGCAGTATTGACACAATAATCCAGAACATCCCCAAAATCAGAACAGTTATTTTCTCCACTCGTACATCAGAAAGTTGTGGCTTCAGCAATATACCTGTATATCTACAGATAAAGGGATATAGATAGATATGTCATAGATTTATCATTTGAAATGTCATTGGCTTAAACTATAAATTTCTGTTATGCTGTATGAGAAGAATCCTGACTTTTTGAACTGTTTATCTATTGTAGCTTAATAGGAGTCAACCAAACCCAACAAATTGAAGGCTGCTTCTGCCCTGAAGGGACAACACTTTATGATGCTGGTGTGGATGTTTGTGTGAAAACCTGTGGTGAGTTTTCATTCCGATTCTTCTTTCCCCCAGGAGTTTAGGCTATAATTCTATGACTCCTGGAAGGGTATTGCATGGGCCATAGGATTTTGTGCATCTCTTCTCTGTGGGTGGAGAGTCAAATCCATGGGTAGAGAAGGACGTCTGAGCCTCCTCACTGCAGCTGTAGAAACCTCTACAGATGTCCCTCTTTTGTTGATTGGCGTAGGAGGGGAAACTGGCCTCTGTCCCTCTTTCCTTCCCTCCCTCCTCTGATGTCCTCTAGCGTCTCTGCCTCTCAGAGGCTTCTGCGGCTGTTTGTTGCAGCAGCCCTGGCTACAAGCTCCCCAGGCAAATGGTGCCTGTTGCTGGTTGCCAGGAGCTGAGGCAGCCTTGGAAGTGGGCCTATGCAAGGAAGTGGGTGAGGGAGCCCAGCCAGCTAGCCCACCAGCCCTTGCTGTTAGGAATGGACAGACAAGTGGGAAGCCCAGCAGGCAGGCACTGCATTGGCCTTCCTTGTGCTTGCTGTGTGCAAGGCCTGTCTGGGAGCTGAGTGCCCGGTGCTGAAGGGAGCCTTTCTGCCATGCAGGCCTGGCAGTGCCTGCTGCTGCCGGTAAGGTGCTGGCCTCACATTCAACTTTGGCCAGTCTCTGCTGGGCCACTAAGTCTGGGGGCATGGTCTTCCCAGGCCCCTGTGCAGCAGTGTGAGGAGGCACCTCTCTTTGGAGCGGGGAGGGGGCAGCTCAGAGACCAGGGATGGCAGCTGCGGCTGCCCAGAGAACTCCCAAGAAGAGGGGAGAGTAGAGGAGGCTGAGGGAACACTCCACAAGGGAGGATATTAGAAAAAGCATAAGAGGCTGCCAGCTCTGTAGGCAAGGGGTGACATAGCTGGGCTCCTGAGCCCCACAGAGGTGCCATAGAAAGAATGTAGTTGGTCAAGGGAGACATGGACTCAAAAAGGTTGAAAACCTCTGGCCTAATGAACTTATTAGTAATGGATATTTTCTTTATTCTGCTTGCAGGATGTGTTGGGCCAGATAATATACCAAGGAAGGTAAGATGCAAGTCTGTTTGTTTTGTGTTCCTTTTTTGCTGAATTGTAAGTATTCAGTTGTAAGTTTGCTTTACTTTGGGGAAAGGAAGTGCAAAATCCCAACAACTTTGTTTTCTATTGCTCTTTCAACTATTTGGAGATAATATCATCAAGGGATCCATAATGATAAACAGTTTTTGGAATGTGGCAGAATTAGGACTGTAATAAAATGACCTACCAAAATTAGCTCCCTTCTGCTATTTTCCAAAATATATGTGAGTTATTTAGTTATTTTAAAAGTTCATAGCCTGCCCATCCTTGGTAACAATACTAGAATGGATTGTAGCAAAAAAAAAAAAAAAAAACACAAAAAACCCACAAGCAAAAACAAAGCAAACCAGAATAACCATAAATAAAACAGTTTGATTTTCACTTGATGTTATATGACATCAGACAATTTAACCTTCAAGCCACAGATGCAAGGGAAGGTTTGTCTTCTGCACCCATGACTGGAAGTGCAAAGAAATGATCTTTATTTGCAGCCACAGCTTATAACAGATGCTCCTTGATTTTGGTTCCCTTTTCTGTTGCTGAACAAAAAAAGGTGCCAAATTTAAAAAGTGCCTATTTCAAGCCAGGACTTGTAAGGAAGATCCTTTATTTGCACCTCAAGCCATGGCTGAAAAGAAAGAAATAGGAGTGCTCTTAGAGTTACCCCAATTCTTCCTTTTGACTTTGGTGCTACAGCTATGATGTCAAGTGATGAACAGGTGGGTGTGTTTATACCCCAATGGCCTCATGGCGGGTCTAATTAGGTGCACAGACTGAAGGTTCCCCACTGCTTCTGTCAGGAGAAGGCATTCACCCAGAGGGTGCTGCCCAGAAGAAGTTAAAGCAGACATTCCACAAACCTCATGGACAGAATTTTTTTATTACAGTTTGTACCCTGTAGACATGCACAAACTTCATGTGTTTTACCTTTCCTGAATGATAGTTTGGGGAGGTGTTCGAGTTTGACTGCAAGAAGTGCAGTTGCCTGGAAGGAGGCAGCGGTATTACCTGTGAGCCCCTCAAATGTCCATCAGATGATGATGTCAACTGTGAAGGAGACGGATTCTACACGATCACTGAAGTCAACCCTGATAACAAATGCTGCTCTAAAACCACTTGTGGTAAGTCCATCTTGGTAGCCCTTTGCAATTCAAATACCTGCTTTGGAGCAACCAATGGTCAATGGTAGAGCAAATGCATGAGGTTGCATTCAGCATAGTGCTAAGGTCAAGGTTCCGTCAGTGCAAGGATTCCTCCTTGTGCACCAGAGTGTTCACCCCCTTTCTGTCCCTTGTGTGCCCCCTAAATTTGCTCTGGAGCTTCTCCAAGGTTTTTGGAACAGCTTTGGGGATGATATGGGACATGCACAGGGAGAGGAGAAAGGGGAAATTCCCTAGTGCTAATCATTGCCTTAGCACAAAAGGTTTAATACAGCCCATGATGTGTATAGGGCTATAGGTTCACTTCCCAGTGCTAGCAATTTGCAGACAGCAGAGGTACAATAAAGTCCCTGTAAGTTCATTGGTCTGTTTCGGTGATTAGTTGTTATTATGCTATTTTGTTTTTTGGGGAAAAAATAGCCAACAAGCATGTTCTAGCAGTAGCAGTTGGTGGTGTGGTAGGGAGGGAAGGGCAGCGTTGCTCACCTGGCTTTGCAATGCCTCGTGGTTACTGCTCCTTACAAGGGGGAGAAGGAGCGAAGCAGCAGGGAGCTCAGTACAAGTGAAGGCACAGCAATGGAAGTGGTGGATTGGCCCCACTGGCCAGAGAACTAAGAACTGAATAAATACTTTCAATTACAGTTTCCCCAACTATGGGAGAACTCCTGTTGCACAATGCATGATTACTTCACTGTTCAATATTAATTTGCAAGATGCCTGGTTAATTCACTGTTCAGTATTCCTGGTTGAACCCAGTTTAAGGAATTTCCCCATGTTTCTGCAATATCATTTTGCCCTTTCTTCTTTACAGTATGCAATGCCACTGACTGCACAACAGAGCCTCCTAAATGTCAGCCAGGGTATGAGTTAGTTTCTGAAGTTCCTGAAGGCCACTGCTGTCCTGATCACCGATGTGGTAAGTCTGTTTTAACAAATTATGAAAGGATAAGCATGACACATCGCATTCTGGTCCTAAGCGTGCTTAGAAGTGAATCTGGCTATTGTAAGTGGAATTTGCTTCCCAGTTGTATCCTTAGCTTACAGTCTAATGAAGCAGTAGCCAACCTGGTGCCCTCCATAGGTCGCAGGACCACAGCTCCTACCATCCCTGACCACTGGCTGTGCTGGCTTGGGGCTGATGGGAGTTGTAGTCCAACAACATCTGGAGAGCCACATGCTTGCCATCCCTGCTGGTGAAGGAAGCATGGTGGGGAGCTATATAACAGTGAGTACATTTAAAAAAAACATCCAGTGGCTTAATATAGAGTATTTTACATGTTGCCTTTTTTCTTTTCTTTTGTAGAGCCCAAAAACGTTTGTGTGGCTAACGGTAATGAATACACGGTAAGATTTCCTTTTCTTCCTTACTCTGCTAACAGAAGTTTCATGAAGTGATTTGTCTATTTGTCCATTTTTGGAGCCCAGTTGCACATCCAATTTTCTAAAGAAAGGACATCATTCCAAAACACTTAATAACACATTTCTATATACATCTACTCAAGAGTAAGTCAGACTTGAGTTCAACAGGGTTTGCTCACAGGAAAATATGGCTGCCTTAGGCTGCAGTTACAAGGAACTAGCCCCATTGAACAGAGTAGGACTTTCTTCTGAGTAGACAGTAGCATAGGATTATACAGTCATACTTTGGATCCTGAACGCCTTGTGACTCAAACATTTTGGCTCCCAAATGCCACAAACCTGGAAGTGGGTGTTCCGGTTTGCGAATGTTCTTTGGAACCCGAACGCCCAACGCAGCTTCCGCAGCTTCCGATTGAGTGCAGGAAGCTCCTGCAGCCAATCAGGAGCTGCGCCTTGGTTGTCGAACATTTTCGGAAGTTGAATGGACTTCCAGAATGGATTCTGTTTGGCAACCAAGGTGCGACTGTACTGTGAAATCAGTAGCAGTGTATGAAGTGGGTGGAACAGCAGAAGTAGCCTTCCACTGGCAGCACTGCTGTTCACAGAATAGGGCAAGATGAGGGGCTGGTGAGATAGAAGTGGGACTCCAGGTTGGTAGCAGTGGTGCTTCATGTCCTCATGTACCTGTGGAACATGGATGTCGCCAAACCCAGAGCTCCCCCAGACTTGCCATTTTCTCTCACTGCCCCATCTGCATCTGGGAGAATGAAGTGCCTCCACCACTGGGAGGTCAGTGCTGCTGATCCACACCCACCCGCACCCCCCGCACTTTGCTGGTAACGATCAAATGAACAAGAGTGTGAATTGAGCAAGGATAGATATTCAAGAGGGAATTAGCAAGAGGTGGAAACAAGTTAAAATTAAATTAAATCTAAAGCAACTATTGCCACTGGGCCATTCTCATATTATTCCATTATTATTTTTTTTGGTAGTCATTTTGTACTAAAGTAATATAAACAGGCCTGTTTCATGCTTTCCTTTGCTTATAGTTTATCTCTTGCTCCCCTATTCCAGCCTGGCTCTCAGATCTTAGGCGATAAGTGCCAGAAATGTGTCTGCACAGAGGAAAAAGACAATAGTACTTCGCTGAATTTGATCAGTTGCAGCTACATCCCATGCCCAACGACGTGTGACCAAGTAAGCACCATTCACTTTAAGAACAAATCTGAAAACTAGTTTCTATGATTATTATTACCTAGATCTAGTTCATTCTGGTTTCAGACCTGGGCTTGGGACTGAATCAGTCTTGGTTGCCCTGGTAGGAAAGAGATGGGGAAGTGCAACCCTGCTGCTCTTGCTTGATCTCTCAGCAGCTTCTGATACCATTGACCATGTTATCATGCTGGATCCGGTCTGTGGGGGCACTGTTTTACAGTGGTTCCATTCTTACTTGCAGGGTTGTATCTAGAAAGTGGCACAGGGAGACTGCTCCTTGGGCCCAAGACAGTCCCACAGAGCACTCTTTGGCCCCCAGTGCTGTTTAGCATCTATATGAAACCATTAGAAGTAGTCATTGGGAGTTTTGTGGCACGGTGTCATCTGGATGCTGAGGATACTCAGCTCTAGTTCTCCATTATATTTTATTCAGGAGAAGCTGTGAAAGACCGGGACCAAGTACCTGGATGCAGTGGTAGACTGGATGAGGGTCATCCCTGGGAAGACAGAGGTTTTGTGGGTGGGGTGGTTCTCAGATCCAGGTGATAGACCAGTTGCCTGTCCTGGATAGGCTTATACTCTCTCTGAAGAAGCAGATACATAGTTTAGGGGTATTCCTTGAACCTTCATTGTCACTCGGGAGGCCTGTATGGCTAGGAGTGCCTTTTATCAAGCTTCTGCTGGTATGCAACTGGATAGGTATAACTTACCCACTGTAGTCCGTGTGTTGGTAAATCCCAAGATTGAATTATTGTAACACACTCTATGTGAGGCTGCCCTTGCGTCTATTGTATGTTTTAAATTTTAAGTTATATATATTATATGCTTCATTGTTGTAAGTCACCTTGAGACTACATGATGAAAAGCAGCATATACATTTTAAAATAAATATAAATATAAAGGTTTATGGAACAATGGTGTCCTTAAGTGATCAGGGTGACTCAGGCCTCCTTTATACAACTTCTTTGTACATACCAGTTGAAGTTGGTATGAGTTAACATGTTCAGGGATAGGCTTCCCATCCATACCCTTTTGTGTGAGGCAAGGGTTAAGATCTACCTCTGACAGAGGGCTTCGTATTTCTTTTGTATTCTTTTACTTTTTCCTCTCTTTCTCTCCCCCACCCCTACTTTAAAGTTATTTCCCTTTATTCATTTTCATTTAGATTCATCTGTTTCTTTTGCTTTCTATGCTGAAAAGTTTCAATAAAAATAACATTTCAAAAAAGTGGTAGCTCTTCCCAGGTATTTGCCCTCCATCACATGAGGTGAGCGGGGGGAAGCAGAGGTGTGCCCTCCCTGGCCCCAACCCCTCAGTCACATTACTCACATTCATCCATGTGCTGAAGCTGAATTTCTGGAGCAGGGAGCCTTTTCGTGGTTTGAAACCTTGATCTTCCATTATTCATCTCAAAGTGGTTATATACGCCAGCACATGTAGGATCCATAGCAGTCGTCATTATCTGAACTGGCCCATGAACATTGTCATTTTGTAGATCTATAGGCTGGATTTTACATATCTGTAGGTGGGGCATTGGATTTTTTTGTAGGGGGAGGATAGGATGGAGTATGCAAGAGTGGTATAGTTGGCTGGATGACTAAGAAGCCTGAGCAGGAGCACCGCACATGGCAAAGCTTTGTTGCAGATCCCATATCATAATTGTGCATCTCTTTCTCCCTAGGGACATACTCTTATTCATCAGGATGGTGAATGTTGTGGGGTGTGTGTGCAGACAAGCTGTGTTATACGAACACCTCAGAATGATGTTTTCATCTTAAGAGTAAGTGTTTTGTGTTTTAAAGAATCCTCAAATAGTAATGATTTTCTTGTAATTCTGAACTTCTGATGCAGGAGAAAAGCAACTAGCATTCAGAGAAAGAGACTGGCTGCAAACGTCAAAATTTATAAATAAATCCCACATACCCTTATGGCACCCAAGTGTCTGTGTGAGATCCTAGTGATGTGCATTAGTTTTAAAAACAAATGAAAAAAGAATCAAATGCATTTCCATTTATTTTATATTTGTTTTGTGGGTACATTCATTTTTATTTTGAAATTATCATTTTTCAAATTTGACGTGTCCAATCAGCATGAACAACGGCAGGTGCCTTTGAGAGAGCAGTATGCTGCCTGCAAATGTTAGTGGCTGTGTGGCAGCAAAGTTATAGGCAGGCAAAAACAAAAGGAGATCACCACCCAAAGTTGCAGGGAGTTAATTGCTACCTCTTTCTTAACTGCCTCTGCAATGGATATCCTTTGTCCAAACTGAAATTTGGCAAAGCAACCACCCCAAGAAGGTAGTTAAAATTCTGCAAAATTCATGCCATTTGGATGGAAAGCATCAGGCTACAGGCAGCAAAAGTTCAGGCATGTCTTCACTGAGAGCGACAGGAAAATAAAAACAAATAAAATTAAAATCCGAAAAATATTGGCTTTTGAAAATGATGGGAGTCCATGGAACTGGCAAGATTAACAGCAAATAATAGAGACCCAAATGACAAAAATTTGCTTAAGATTTGGAGACTTCTTATTGAGTATTTAAAGAACTGCTATAGTGAGAGGAAAACACGAGCAGGAGTTGAAATATGAGCAACAGTGTGAATTATTAGGACGGATAGGTCAAAATGGATATATTGAATAGTATAGGTGAATTATGCAGCATGGAAGCTGAGGACGGGAAGTCAATGGATAACGTAACTTATGGTTTATGTTAAAATTGTAAAGTTTTTTGTGAAAAATTAATAAATGGACAAGTGAAGCAAAAGCAGTTAAAAGCAGATAAAATGAAACAAATATGGTTTTAGTAGTTAAAACAAAAACATTTCCCTGCATTTGCACTTTTAAATTTCTCTCTCTTTCCCTTAGCTCCCTATTCTCCTTATTTCAGTTATCTGATGCTGACAGTTTACAAAAGCTTCCTTGCTTAGTTACCAGGGAGTGATAATGGTTTGCTGCAGGTGACCAAATGAGTGCCTATTTAGTTGCAACTCCATCCTTAATCACTCCCTCACATACTTATTTTCTGTTCCTTCATTCCCACAAAACTGGCCTCAGTCCTGACTGGGACTATTCTTGGGTAAAGAGTCTTATCTTTCTACTGCAAGCTCCCTCCAACCCCAATATTTTAACCTTCCTTATGGGCCCTTCTACCATATTGGCTGCTCTGCTATTCATAAGAAAATACACATTTAGAAAACAGGAAGATGTTTTGCCAGTATTTAATTTGTTTCCTTATCTTGAATAGCCTGGTGAGCAACGGAGTGCTCCACACGACAACTGCACTATTTACAGCTGTGTGAACATACATAGGCAGCTGGTCTCCTCCACATCTTCAATAAGCTGCCCAGCATTTAACGAGGAAACATGTCAGCCTGTGAGTAAATACTGAATATCCACATTCCATCTTGTGAAAACTCCTTTAATTTGATTAGCCTACCCTATGAGCAAGAGCTGTTACAGTTGAATTTTGTGTTGAATTCTTGGCTTATCTGTCATTTTAAAGTGATGGCTGTGAAAGTGATGGCATGGTTGGTAGTGTCATATAAATGCAGTAAGGTAAAGGTAAAGGGACCCCTGACAGTTAAGTCCAGTCGTGGACGACTCTGGGGTTGCGTGCTCATCTCGCTCTATAGGCTGAGGGAGCAGGCGTTTGTCCGCAGACAGCTTCTGGGTCATGTGGCCAGCATAACTAAGCAGCTTCTGGCAAACCAGAACAGCGCATGGAAACACCATTTACCTTCCCACTGGAGTGGTACCTATTTATCTACTTGCACTTGGATGTACTTTCGAACTGCTAGGTTGGCAGGAGCTGGGACCGAACTACGGGAGCTCACCCTGGATTCAAACCACCAACCTTCTGATCGGCAAGCCCTAGGCTCAGTGGTTTAGACCACAGAGCCACCTACTCACTGCATTAAACATGTTCTACTCCCCGTGAATTGGATCCAGACCAAGTTAGCTGCACTTAGCTCTCATGGAAATCAAAGTCATGACTAATGTAGGTGTAGCTACATTCTTCGTCTGAATCTGATGTCGCGTAAAGAAAATATCTGGTGTATCTTCAGTTACATGCATAAATTGCTTTCTTAATAATTTTTTTTAGTCATTAGTTCCTACTGTTAAGGATTAAAGGTTAAAAAAAAGTTTAAAGGGAACAAAAAGAAACTATTCAACACACATAGACTTCTAAACCAAAGGTCTCACCCCACTGGTTCTTGAACTTTACTTCATTGTCAGGTTGGGGGTTTTGCGCTGTTCTAGTTGGATATGCAATTCAATAATACATTTTTCTTCCTAGGACACCATTGCCTATTTGCCCAGTGGCTGCTGTAAAACTTGTAAGTATCATAAATTATATATCTATGCCATCTCTCTATGTAATAAATAAATAAGCACAGTGTTTATCATACTCTGACTACAGCCATGAGTCATCTCTGAGTATGACTTAGTTGAGTATCACCCAAACAAAAAATAAAATGGGCCAGTTTGCTTTGATTTGCAAACTACATTCAAAAGAAGTGGGTTTGCATATTTTTACTGTAACTGCACTCTTAATATCTTGCTTTGGTTTAGATGCTCAGATTTATATCTGGGCTCTCCTGAAATATGGTACTTTTGTCCTGCAGGCGATTCCAACCTTAAAACTAGCACATAGTGAGGGGATGCTTAGTACATCCTTCCCTAGCCTCCTCTCCCACATGGCTAGGAGCCATTCAGGCTGCACTCCTGCAAGGCTGCACTTTCCTGGGAGTAAACGCCATTCAAATCAATGGGGCTTACTTCTGAGTAAACATATAGAGGATTTTTGTGTCAGTTGTGTTACCAAAATGCATTTAGGGCTAAATATTGGCTGAACTTCTACATTTCTTGAATAGCTACATACTATGGCATGCCAGTAATTTGGTGCTATTCATGACTCAGTCCAAATGAGCAAAAAAGCTTGATGTTCCTGAAAACATTTGAATAAAGGTTTTTTAAAACATTTTATCCTGCAGGCAAGCCCAAAGATAACCCAGTACCAGTGCTACCTTGCTCTCTCTCTGAAATGAAGGACTATATCGTTCATGATGGTTGCCGTTCAGCAGACATGGTCACTGTGGCCCAGTGTGAAGGACATTGTGGAACTTCCTCAATGTATGTAAAGCCAAATTGCAATAAGATCCTGCAATGCATTTATACCCATTTGTTTAATTATTCAAATTTAGTAATGTAATCAAATTTACTAATGTGATTTTTTGCAAGTAATTTCTCCTAACATAATGCATTTCTGTATGTTTTCATTAATATCTTCACTTTTATGCACACAAAAAATCAGATCAATTCGTATTTTGAAGAGTAGCTATATTTTGGTTCACATGTTGTTCCACAAAGTGTGAATTTGACAGATTTGGCTTTAAAATGCACACTGAATCAAATTTCTCCTCCATCTGTAATTGGTAAATATGTATAGGACTGCAACCCCAATCTTTTAGCTGCTATGCTACACCAATTTCAAAACTTATTTTCTACTGTGAGAGCCAATTTGACTTCAATACTTCATACCCTCCAACATTTATCCAATGAAAATAGGGGCATCCTTGGGAAAAGCGGGACATTCTGGGATCAAATAAGAAACCGGGATGGCTTCTCTAAATCAGGGACGTCCCTGGAAAATAGGGACACTTGGAGGGTCTGGTACTTTGGTCTCTTGATCCTCCATCTTAAAAAAACAAAACCCAGAACAACCAACTAGCTATGGTGGCATAATTAGAGACAGCACATTATTTAAAGTGCATCATCCTTGATTCAATATTATGTGGAAATACCGGAATCCTGTCATTTAGCAAATGAATTGAGCAAACACGAGTTTCTCCTAATATTACCCTCCACTAAAATTGCTCATAATTTCAATCTGTGGCACAGAGTAACTCTTTTTCACCTTCTTGTGCTACAAAAACAGATACTCTTCTGAAGCCAACTCCATGGAACACAAGTGCACTTGCTGCAGGGAGTCAAAAGTATCCGAAAAGGAAATAACACTGGTGTGCCCTGACGGGAAGAACAAGAAACACAAATACCTTCAGGTGGACTCTTGCGAGTGCCTCAGCACTGACTGCAACAGTTCACACTCCTCAAACGAGTCCCAGAAGAGCACAGAAGAAAATAGCAGGCAAGACTCCCAGGAAGATGAACAGGAAGATGAACTGAATGCTGTGGCTCGTGTTAGGAGGGCCATTAGTTCGGTGAAGAGAAGGATGGGAATATAATGAGCTAATCAACAGGTTACAAGTGAAAATAAAAGTTATACAGGGACAACCTATGGTTTCATTTTTCACAAATAATTCTGCGCTTGCCCTTACTTTCCATGGGCCTCTTAAATCTGTGCCCTCTTTGACTGTTTCCCCTTATGATCGCTTTATTTATTTGTGTTAAACAAAAAAAAAAGTGCAAGTCGTTTTTCCCTGAGTGTAACAAAGTTTTATGTTTTGGAATTCTGAATCGTTTTCTTTTCTTCTTTAAATAATTAAAAGCACATTTAAAAACTGAAGTCTCCGCATCCAGTTTTGTTGGTAAACACCTGTACTCTTGGATTTCCTAAGCCTGTGTGAGCAGGAGCTTTGCTTTAGGAGTTCCAAAAGAAAATGGCAAAATCTATACATTTTCTAAAACAACAAATGGCCTGTCCACACACCATTTGTGCTCCATGGGTTTAGTTCCCTGGTATTTTTGTTCTTTTCAATGTCCCTGGGTGGCTTCATTGAACCTTTAAGGAGTTCAGTAGCAGCTATATGCTGATGATAACTAGCTTTCCCCTAGAACATTCCCTCTCAATCCAGCCCTGCATTTCCAACTGCCCGGCTGCCTGTGATTTGTGTCTCATCAATAGATATATAAGAGGGCAGTGATTTCTGTCATAGGCAGCACTGTTTTTATTCTGCTGCAGTTCAGTTTCACCCATATACTGCTATTCATCTTGCTGGCTGCTATTCAGTCTAAGTCATAACATACATTTATCTCAGTATAATGGAAATGCCAAGACAATATTTTAAAATATCATTAATTACATATCACATTGTGATACAAACAAATGGCCATAGGGATAAGGTACCCCATAGAAAACCCACAAGGCCTGACTGAAAGCATCCTGCATGGATAAAAGAGTCAGGCTGGGCACTGGATACTGCCCAAGGGTTATAGAGCTTCTACAAGCCAAGGTTCCTAAGCTTCGGGCTTTTCCATTTGGGAGTCAGAAATTAATTTTTAAAATAGGATGTATATGTTCCAAAACATCAGTTGATTCACTCAACGTCCGTACAAAACCATAGTAGTTAGGCATAGCTTTTTTGAAATAAAAGTGAAACATCAATGAATATTAAACTATTACTGTTGTCATTTATTTACCTCATGTATGCCATGGGGCATCCTACATGAAAGTTATATTGAAGATTTTTCCTCATCATAACTATCTAGAATTTTTACACTTCCTCTTTTTTAATTTTAAAAGAAAGTTAAGGATAGTTGTAGTCACATTCTTAAATTTTTTGCTGGTATTGCAAGTCATGGTTTTCACCACTACAGGGCAGTCTATGGCTGAACATGTAAAAAGGTGTGGAGTTTCAGTTTAAAAACAAAGACAAGGACTTGCATGGGATTGTACTTTGAATGTATTTTTTCAATATTGTCTGCAAAATTCAATTATCTAGAAGTATACATAATAAAATTAAAATCTGAGATGCTTATAGCATGGTGCAACAATGAATAAGTTGTCAGTGTCAGCAGCCGTCCAAGAAAACACTTTAAATTAACTCATTTCAAATTCACTTGTGGAGACACAGTATGTCAGCAGAGAAAATAATTAGCCATGTGCAACTTATGAGCCGTGAATGTGATAATCACATACCATAGGTAGTAGGTGCAGTCTACTCATGCCCAAGAGCTTTCTAATAAATGGATCAGACACAAGACAAAGGTTTCAACTAGCAAAATATCATTTAAAAGCATGGCATATAGCCAATATTTCTTAGATTTAACAAGCATTACATGTTAACCCTGGATTTCCACTTTGAAAGCCATTTAGATTTGTAACATTAAACTACCTACCCCAAGGTGATGTGGCCTATTTATGACATCAGAGCTGTTAACCCAATGAAAGGCAAAGGGGAGATTCTCATGCAGAGGGTCTATTAATCAGCTTACAATGGTCCACTTAAGACTTCACAGAACACACTCACACACACTTACAGAATATTGAGCAATGGCAGCAAGAGAGCTCTGGTATAACGAGAGGTCATTGGAGATCTGGGAGGGGATTAAAAAAGCAGAAGTTGAGGGAAGTGCTAGTTTGTGACATGAGTTGCTGGAATTTGTGTGTGACAGCCTCATAGTGAACCACTGAACTGCAGGCGGCAATGTTCTCATTGAAGAACCTTCCTGTACTGAACTGACTCATCCAGGTTGACTAATGAATCCTTATCAGAAGAAAGGTGTATAAAGGGCTTCCTGTTCAAACTGAGCCTTGCTTAAGGAGCATGTTTCTGTATCATTGGTTATCGTTTTGTCATGACTTCTGGTTTTCTCCTTGTTCCCACCACCTAGTTTGCCCTTCAGTCCTGACTACTATCCTGTGCCCAGTGACTTTAAGTTCACAGTTCCTGGGTCACTTCAGACTACTGTCATGGCACAGCCCTCTGGAGGGAGGTCTAATGACACAACCAATGGATTTTCAACACAGTACTTCTGTATATGTCATCAGATGTGCTATCCTTGTGGCATGTTCTAGGTTGCAATCAGCAGGCTATAGCATAAAGACTTGTGCTGCAACAACACTGATAAAATCCATATGAGAAACCGTGACCCCACTGTGGATATTATTGCGGCACGCTTTAAAGCTGTTATTGCTGTGCTTGGAGAGCTGTGTTTCCTTTCCTTATGTATGTATCAAAAGTTAACCAACAGCCACAGACTTTTTGTAACAGAAGCAGTACCTTCATAACTCCTACTGTTTTTTAGGTGTGGTGAATCAGCTCCAATTTACTGCCTTCATGAGGTAAATCATAGTTAATTTTTAAGCTGTTCAGTAACCGAAACCAAACACTGCTCTGTGGCAAATGATCCATGAAAAATGTTGTTCCAAAGACCATAGCTCTGTGACAAATGGGATTTATAGCTTAACTGGTTTGTAGGCCAGAGGTGAAAAGTCATAAATTTTGACATGTCAGTCTACAGGGCAAAGACATTTATGAAACATCATTGGTACTAGTTCTCTGTCATAGTGTCTATTCAGATGCTGTTGACTATAGGAAATTCCAGTGATTGTGATAATTACTGCAATTCCTAAACTGAAAAGTACAGTAATTATATGTAAATGATGCAGGCTCTTGCATGTAGGCGTCAAGCACTGCACAAATATTTGGAGATAGCCCATGCATGTATAAGTCCAGATAAGCTTTGCTCGATCCGTTGTCCTACAAGCAAAAGGAAAAAGCTCTTATCAAGGGTGTGCTATAATCAACTCCCACCCGGAAACCAATGTCCCCACTGTGGAAGGACACGTGGATCCAGAATTGGCCTCCACAGTCACTTACGGACTCATTGTTAAACCGTGTTTATGGAAGACAATCTTACTCGGCTACGAGTGATCGCCAAAGAAGAAGATGATGATCAAGCAATACTGATATTAGGAGGCTTTATAAACATGAGGGAGCTGTGGGCTCCACTGGCTATGTGCTTGCTGGATGTGTAAAGAGGCCCCAAGAGGTTGCTGAGGGAATGAAGCTTGTGGACTGAAGACAGTTCACAACCCCTGGTGTAGGGCCATGTTTTGATTATTAAGGTTTAGGACTCTTCCACTTCTGGTCAGGTGCCAAGAAATCCTTTCCAGCTGGGTAAAAAGGAGTTTGCCAATTGTCAAATGCTCTGTGGACTGCCCCAGTCCTTTAGGCCTTGATCACCTGTGCATTGAAGCAATTTATCACAGTCACAGTATGTTGGATCAAGAGGCTCACTATTTTTAGTCTGGAAGGAGAAAAGCGTCAAAGGCCAAGGAGATAGCTTAAAAGTAACTTGCTGGCCGCCTTCCTCTCCCACCTGAGAAGCAAGAAAAGCGAAACGAATAGAAGAGAGAAAAGTCCTTTCATGATCATGGGAACTTCCTTCTCACAGAGTAAAAATACTGAATGACTTGACCCAGGAAACTGGGAGCATGCATTACTACCTAGAGGCAGATTTCATGAGATTCCAGGCCCACAGGAACCCACCCCACTGAGATGGGGAGCCTGGGGAGCCTTTCGTAGAGATCAAGACTCTGTTTTACCCAGCAGGGAACTGCTTCCTGGCACCTGCCTAGAGTTCCAAGCTTGAATAAACCTGAGATTCAAAGATTAAATTTGAGATTATAGAATCCAGGAACCAAATTCCTTTTGTCATTTTATATCTGAGAGGGGGGGAAATGGTTTTCTTTCAGTCCTCATGAATTAGCAAGGAGGAAATCTTACGGCTCCACTTTTTAAATGCCAAAATAATTGTACCATATAAACGTGTCTCTAAACCCAAGAAAGAAATCCTGTCATGGCAGATATTTTTCAGCTTATCGCCTTGTATAAGATAATGGGAATGAAGAAGGGAGTACAGTTATGGATTTTGTTCTTACTCTGCAATTGCTGCCAGGGCAAAACTTTGGTGCAGATAGGTAAGAAAAGTCTACTACTAATTATATTCCATTGTTTTATGTCTGACCTGATCTTCATGTAAACAAAGGAAATAACTATGGGCATAATCTAACAACTCAGTGTGGTGTAGTGGTTAAGAGTGGTGGACTCGTAATCTGGTGAACCGGGTTCGCTTCCCTGCTCCTCCACATGCAGCTGCTGGGTGACCTTGGGCTACTCACACTTCTCTGAAGTCTCTCAGCCCCAGTCACCTCAAAGAGTGTTTGTTGTGGGGGAGGAGTGGAAAGGAGATTGTGAGCCGCTTTGAGACTCCTTAGGCTAGAGATAAAGTGGGGTATCAAATCCAAATCCATGAATTTAGGCAAATTCAATTAATTTCAGTTAGAAAAATTAAGCACTTGTTTATCCCTCTTTTATATTAGTGGATGTAAAAGTGCTCAGCTATTGTTCAGTTATACCCTTAAGGTCAGATTCAACTAACTTGCTGCACTAGTGGAAGCCGGCACAGTAACTCCTAATAGTTCAATGAGGCTTCCCCCTTGTCTCCCCCGTGTGGCAACATGCTTTCCCCCAATCTGTTATGGAGTTTGAGAAAAACCCCAGAACAACACAAAGAGGGGGCAGGGAGAGGGGAGATAATTCTGTTTGGCAAACAGAAGTGGTTGCATTGACAGGGATATCATATTAGTGTGATGTTGAATTCCACCCTGTGTTTCTTGTTGCATAGAGTACACATATAGAGGTAAAACACTAAGCAATACACAGGCACCCTGCCTTTTGTCCTTGAGTGTCTCTTCACTAGCTATCCTATGGGTACTGAGAAGAGACTTGGTTTAGATATTTTATACGGCAAGATATTGTAGCCATTTTATTTTTATGGTGTGTTTTTTTAGAAAACAATGTCACATATTTAGTAAAATAAATGTAAATATTGAGAATGGAGTGCTGTAAGTGGAAACATGATTGGTTCAATACGCCATAACTGCCTTTCTACAGTTCTCTGTCTTCACAGGTGACTTGGCAAACAATGGGAAAAAAAGACTTGAGTTTTCAGGGATCAGTTCTTTCATGTACTGCCTTTTTCCTGTTCTTTACCAATATTTTCAGATTTGTATATTTGAAAACAATCTCTTTTTGAAGTTTATTTATTTGTTTAGAACTGAACTGAATAGTTTCTACTTTTGATTTTGAGTCCAAACAAGAAATAGTATATATATAATCATTTTCAACAGTAATTAAATATACTTTTACATCTTATTCAAATTTTTGACTTCCATCAATCCTGTCCGAAAATTTTCCAATCCAATCTCTCAGTATGCATTTCTTATCTTCCCTATTACATTTCAAACTCATAACCAATATCTCTATCTTTTTCTACTTTGTAGCACTTTGTATATTTCTCCTTACAAAACTTCTTCTAGTCCTACTAGCGTAATTTGTTGATTACAGTTGCTCTTCAAATAATTCATATACTTCTTCCAATCTTCTGTAAATCTCTGGTCCCGCAGGTTTCAAATCCCTCCTTTCATTTTGTCCAATTCTGCTTAGTACATTAATTTCGTCTGCCATTCTTCTTTCGTTGGAATTTCTTCTTGTTTCCATTTCTGGGCTAACAATACTCTTGCTGCAGTTGTTGCATATAAAAACAATTTAACATCTTGCCTATTAATGTCCTGACCTATAATACCAAGTAAAAATGCTTCTGGTTTTTTTTTAAAAAATGTATATTTCAACATCTTTTTCATTTCATTATATATATATATATATATATTTGCTTTCGTAGATTTTCACGGGTACAGGAATGCAGGTTTTGGTGTCCTCGGGTGTCTTCCCGTGTAAAAGTTGGGGTGTCTAGGCGACGTTTCGACGAGGTCTCACTCGTCATCTTCATACGAAGATGACGAGTGAGACCTCGTCGAAACGTCGCCTAGACACCCCAACTTTTACACGGGAAGACACCCGAGGACACCAAAACCATATATATATATATATATATATATATATATATATATAATATATATGCAGGTTTTGGTGTCCTCGGGTGTCTTCCCGTGTAAAAGTTGGGGTGTCTAGGCGACGTTTCGACGAGGTCTCACTCGTCATCTTCAGGCTGGTGCTTTCGGCTTCTTGTTACTGGAACAGATATATATTATATATATATATATTAATATATATATATATATATATATATATATATATATATATATATATTAATATATATATATATATATATAATATATATATATATATAATATATATCAGTTCTTTACTTTTTTACATTCCCACCACATATAATGTTCTTTCTTTTTCTTTACATTTCCAACATTTATTATTATTTGTCTTATACATTTAATCTAATTTCACTGGTGTAATATACCATCTATACATCATTTTCATCATATTCTCTTTCAAAGCATTACAGGCTGTAGAAATAATAGAAATAGTGATTGACTGGCTCCCCACCCCCTCACCCCGCTATAACCCTGCACATACTTTCCTTACAGTAAGGTGTATGGAACTCAGTTAGGCTTCTGAGTAGATATTAATCACATTGATCCTGTTTGGCACAATAGTTTTCCCTGGCTGTGTCTTCTTTCTCCAGTCCACATGAGTCACATGGAGAGATTTCACCCAATATGGGAGCATGGAATGAGTGATATCACAATGCTAACTAATCAATCAGATTTGGCTGCATGACCAGAACTGGGGCCAAACTGAATGTGAGAGCTAATGTGAGCAATCTAAACAAACAAGCAATTATTATTATCACCACCACCATCATCATACCATAGTGGCTAAGTAATGAGAGGCTTCATTTATTTCTATTTTGAAAGGACCTTGAGTCAAAAGAATTTAGCTTTTATTGGATGTTGTATTTTTCAGATTTATATTGTTAGGTTGTGAGATGCTTTGCAAAGGCCTTGTCCTTGAAAAGTGGGATATAAGATCTAGATCAATAGATTATAGTGATGAGATGATAGTAATGATTTAGACCACCTTTCACCAAATAGTCCCAGACTTTTTGACTATATCAAAATTATAAGCAAAATATAATGTTATTAATTATATCACATGGAATGGCCAGTTGAAAAAAAGGAAGACTAAGATATTCATGAAAAATAGTTAGCTTTAGGTCAGCTTTATTTAATACTGACTTAAAATTAGAAGTCAATGTTGGGCTGATATATCTATAAACTCAGTGTTGGCAACAAACTCTTTATATATATATTACACAAAGTGCTTAAAAAAGTACAGAGCCATTGTCGTTTATCTGTCACAATTCCTGGGACCCCTGTTTCTATGAAGACTCCCAGGCACTTCAGCATAGCTTAGAATTCTGTGTTATGGGGAGAAAATAAATCTTTAACAAAACCCTCCAAATTCCAATGTATTTCATAATACTGCAAAGTCCACTGAACATGAAAGAAGTGATGTGAACTGCGATAGCCTTCTTTCTTGGTATTTCCTACAAGTGTCACATCAGTATGTTACAAGGCCATGTCCTCTGTCCTCTCTGTGCCCCACACCCCACTGATGCTTGCTAGGTTGGCAAATAAGACCGTAACCCGAAAGCAGTCCGTCTATTCAAATAGGAAAAATTCACTGAAAGCATGCCCATTGGCTGTGTTGGGCAGCCTAACACTTAAGAATTTGGGTCTAATCGAGAGAAGGCTAGGCTTATTTAAGTCTCATTGAAATCAATGGGACTAGATCACCCAGCTGCAACCAAGTGCCACTGAAAATAAATTATTATTGACCCAGGGGCAGCCTATCCCATTTCGCTGCCTGAGGCTAAATGGGGAAGGTGGTCCCTGCATGCATGCCACCTACCCCCTCTTGACGCCCCTGCTAAAGCCTCGCTTACCAGGGTCGTGCAGCTTCTGAGAAGATCTTACAAGAGCCCCACAAGATTGCTCTGTGAATCTAATGACCCAGCTCAGCCAGGAAGAGTGATGTTCAAAAGCATGATGGACACATATGTGTTTGCTCACGTTGAAGATCTGTGTTGTTCATTTCACCCTCTCCCTCAAAAAGTTCAGACTCTGTTTAATTTATTAAATTTATTGGTCATTTTTTTAACCTAAGTAACTCTAAGCAACATACAGTAAAAACAAGCAACCAGATACATTAAAACCAGGATAAAAGAAAACAAATAAAAATCTAAAGACAGCTCTGTTTTTTTTGTTTTTACACTACTGTAGATTAAAACATCCCACCTACTCACAGAGGCTATGGATAATTAAAAGCCATGATGAAAAAGGAATGTTTCCCCCTCATACCTAAAGATATGTAACTATGGTGCCAGACCATATAAGTGAATGTTTGCAGGGCATTTTATCATTGCCACCATCCTTATTTTCTCTGCAGTTCAGCGTCCTGCTGTCACCACAAGTGAATGTTCTACTTGGGGTAATTTCCACTTTCAGACATTTGACCATGCCAAATTTGACTTCACTGGAACTTGCCATTATGTTTTTGCTTCACACTGCAAAGACAGTCATCAGGACTTCAGTATCCAGATAATGAGGAGCATCAAGAAGGGGACTGTCATCTATTTCACGGCCACTATAGATGGAGTGCTTCTGGAGGTCAAAGAATCAGGCACCACAGTAGATGGGAAGACGTGAGTTGGCTCAACATCTGTTGACAGTCTTCTGTTTTCTCATGAATGCTCTTGTGTACCAGAAACAGTGTTTTCTTGGGTCTGAAATCAGAGAGCCAATGCTGAGAAATGTCATACAGTGGTGGCCCCAGATTAGGGTGATTTCCTACACTCAGGACCAACATCAGGAGCTCTCATGCTTCTTCAGGCAGCAATCATTAACATGAGCTCACAATGGCTGGTCTCTGACATGCAGGCAGCCCAGCAGGCAGCATCAGCATGAGGTCACAAGTGCCACTCTGTGTCCTTCAGCCAAGCTGCATCAGTATGGTACATATGGGTGCATATGGAGGCATATTGGCATATTGGTCCGTCTCTCACCGAAAAGACAGCAGCAACAACAACAACAACAACAATGATAATATGTGAGCGCTCTCTCTCTCACACACACACGGGAGGGACCTGGCCAAAGCAGAAGTATGTGAGCACAGCCAACCTCTGCTTCCCATCATTCCCATCCATCCTTTTGGTTGTCTGAGGGGTTGTCTGAGAGGGGAGAGATCAAAGCTGAGAAATGCCCATTGAGCTTAATTAATAGGTTGGGTTGGGGATATCTTTAATCATGAGACAACTAGGATGCTTGTTCATTTGTTTTGTTTAGTTTTCTTCTTTTTCTTTCTTTTAGGATTCTTCTGCCCTTCAGTCTGAAAAGTGTCCTAGTAGAAGATACTTATCCTTATTTCCTAATTACCTCCAAACTAGGCCTGACTCTCAAGTGGAATTGGGGTGACACTCTCCTAGTATGAAGCTCCAGTTAGTTGGATTTGTTTTAGTGAATTTTAATACATGTAAAATGTGTTGAGTAGCCACAGTCTTCGCACACTGCCTTCTTCTAGAGATATAATGAACAAAGGGGATACACATAAAGCTAATTTCTTTATATAAATAATCATTTTGTGAGCCCTGGAATTATGTTTGGAGTAAGACAATCGCACAGCTCCTTTCTGGTTCTACTGTTGAGAATGTCAGGAAGATGGCAGAGTTTTAGTTGGTATCTCTGACTTTATCACTAGCATAGGAAGCCACACAACCCAACACCAGCTTGTGTGCTTAAAATTGATTAATTATGGCCTAATTGTGGCACAGTCATTTATTTCCCCCTTGCTTTGTTTAAAAATAAATAAGAGGGGTATTTAATTCCTTGTTCAGAAAGAGAATTCAATGAAGTAAATACAGTACTAGCCTCTGTGTGGTAATACCACTGCAGCAATTGTGCTCAGTTTCCAGCAGGGAAGCCATCATGGTATCCTCCAGATGTTGTAGACTACATCTCCCTTCACCCCTGACCATTGTCCATGCTGGCTGAGGATGATGGGAGATATAGTTCTATCTGGAGGGCAGCTTAAGCTGAGACCTCATGACAGTACTATGTGTTATAGTTATAAAGGTGTCTGTATATATGTGTGTTTAAAATGTTTGTCTTTTTGCCTATTTTTTCTTAGCTGGATTTAGAAGATACTTACAAAGGGAAAACATGTGGTTTGTGTGGGAACTATGACGGCAATGACAAAAATGATTTATTTCTGCAGGGTAGGATTTTTTAAATATATATAACTGGCTATTATTACTAATAATAATAATAGAAACCATCACATTTGTATCCTAACCATTTTCAAAAGATCTCAGGAATTGTGGCTGGATTTGTGGAAATATTTCCCCATTTTACCCTCAAGACAACAGAGATCATGCTTGGCCCCAGCAGTGAGCTATATAGCTGAGTGGAGATTTGAGCCACAAACTCAAAAATCCTAGCCCACCACACAATCTCCTGAACATACATTTGGGGTAAAATCTAATCACTGTCCTTGGTAAGGTAGCCTAGGGTGAAATATTGAGTGAATCTCAGCTGATATCTGAACTAAACAAAGGAGGATGTGAATTTGTCACTCAGAACTCTTATTTCACATGTAATAAGGTATTCCTCTTGGCATTCTAAACAATACCTTCTATGTACAGGCTGACTGGAAGATAAATGCCTGCTTCCTTATTTCTCTTTATGCAGAGCAATTGTACACACTGTGAGTACAGATGCAACTATTTGTTTGTTTCTTCATTTGTAAAATAAATTAAACTATAATGGTACAAACTAGATGCTTTAAATCATGGATGGGTGATTGCTGGGTTCAAAACTGAGAGTAAGGCTGTAATCCTAAACCTGCACATTGACTCTGAACAGTAAAGTCCTATTACTGGTGGGATTTTACAGGCTATCCACTATTCCCATGGCAGTTTGGAAACCTTCAGAAAGTAGATGATCCAACAGAGAAGTGCTCTGATGTAATGGGAGACAAAAGAAAGCAGCAAGACAACTCTCAACAGCAAGATAAATGCAAAAATAGATACGTAAGTTGCACTGTTCATGGTATGTGGACCCTGCCCTGCTTTCCATTTGATCCCTCTAAGGGCTGTAGCTCCTCACTGCAAATGTTTCCCTATTCACTTTAGTGGAGGTAATTGCGCCACACATGCATAAAGCTATATACATGGAACTTTCCCCCCTTCAATGAACATAACAGAGGTGACAGTGTTCTCAGTAGCAGATACACATACTTTGATGAGGGAGCCAGAACCTCACATGTTAAGTATCAAAGCAACCCCACAGAGGTCAGTAAATTTATGGTACTGATGCTGTACATGAAAGATCTCCAATCTCCCCACCACTTTCTCTCTTTGACAGAAATCTAAGTGCAAGGAAGCCCTATCCCGCTTTGTGAATTGTAAGAGGGTGGTTGCTATCGATGATTATATAGCCAACTGTATTCAAGATATGTGCAGCTGTTCTGAGAAATCTTCTCATTCTGACCTGGTTGCCAGCTGTGTATGCAGCACTCTCAGTCAGTACTCCCGGGACTGTGTCCGCAAAGGTGGAGACCCTGGAAAATGGCGATCCAAGGAACTCTGTTGTAAGTAAAGAAAGATTGACCTTTAATTTATTTAACAGTGCGCACGCGCACACACGCACACACACACTGAAACAACATGTTAAAATTGCACGTCTGAGTAGACTTGCCTAAATAAAAAAAGGATTTATCAGGTGCTGAAAAAAATGCAGCAAATGTGGCGGCAGGGAGTTCCAGAGTATAGCTGCTGCCACACTGAAAGATGGATTTGTGTAGAACAAAGATTATGTGGCACTTGTAAAAGTGCAAGTTTCACAATCAAAGTGGTAAGGTGGATGAATATTATGCAATGTGATTCCTTACATAGACTTGTCCCAAGCAGATATGGGTTCATTATACTAATAGGAACAGCTTAAATTCGATAATGTCCAAACTCTGTCAGCTTAACAACAAATAGAAGGAGTTCCTAATAACCGGTCTCTCTTTCCCAAGCAGGCAGAAGCAGTATGGAGTCACAATGGTTAGTCTTTCTTCATGAAGTAGGCAACATCAGCATGAGGTCACAATGGCCCTTTTCTCCTCTTCAGGCATTTTTCATTATCACAGGAACTAAAGTGCAGGACTAGCATATCCAGGGTGATCCTATGATATCCTGCTAGCTGAGGCTAAGGACCAGATTCTGCTGCACCCCACATGCCATGTACAAAAGTGGACTGGACTAGGAGCTGGATCATACTTTAGTGTAGGCAACAGGATAATATCCTCTGGTGCATCTGACAGCAGTAGGCTAGTTGAAGGGGTGTAAAAGACCTGTGGCATACACAGCACAGCTGGTCAACAGAGAGGACTGGCCAGGGGGCTCAGGGAGTGTGATACTGCTGCTGCCTGAGGAGATTGGTAGGGCTGTCCCTGGGCATAATATTCAAGAATGGCAACCTAGATATTGAGTGCAATTCTAGATATTTAATGCACTCGGAAGTAAGTAGTCAGTGGAGCTTTGGTGGATAGGTTTTCAGCTTTATATTGCCATCCTTTTAATGCAACATTAACTTCAACCTCCCCCCCCCCCCGAAATGGCAGCCATCTGGTGTTGCTGTCCAAAAGCGTGACTAATTCATAGGCTCTCATGCAGATAATACCCATCTGAAGATAGGGATGGAAGGTTTTGTTGATTTTTGTTCTCTTGGTTTTTCATTTTTCCAATCTTAAATTCAGCTCTCTGATTTTCTGAAACATATTTGATATTTTCCTTAAAAAACAAACAAACCAATTATCATGAAAATTCACCAGCATTTGGGTGCGGTTTTCACATTTTTGTGAAACTGTACACATTTTTGCTGGCATTTTTTTTTCATGATATGCATTTTAATGTTATCTTTCACTAATTTATTCATTTTTATCCATGCTTTCCCCTAATTCATGCGTTTTTGCTTGGTTGAAGAGCTGAATAGCAAAAACTGCGAATTTCAAAGAATGGCTGTGTTTTGTTTTCCGTGTTGTTTTGGAAAGTTCAAATTTGCTAAATTCAGCTTTTAATGCAAACTGAATTCAGTTTCTCCCTACAGCACATACATTGATCCTCCCCAACATTTGGAGTGGAAAGGAACACGTACAAGTTCCCCTTCTGCCAGTATCCTGCCCTAGTACTTTCCCCAATTGTTTTCTACTTTGGAACCAGAGTTTCTGCACTTTATATCAGAACCTCTAATTAACTATAAAGTGAATGGGGTCTGCTTATTACAAATCAGCTGTGGTTTGTGCCTGTTGATTCAAGGCTCAGGGAAAGACTTTGGTATGCTTTGGAATCTTGTAAAAATGGTACAACCTCAAAACATTTTCAATAAATGACATCTAACCTAAGTTCGTCATAAGAATGGAAAGAATGACTGGAACTGGAAGTATGCTATTTATTTTAAAAATCATATTATTAATTTGAAAACTGTCAATAACATTATTTTTACTTTGCTTGGGTTTGTAGTCCTGAAATGTCCAAACAACCTGGAATATGCAGAATGTGGAAACTCCTGTACTGACACCTGCTTCAACCCAGAAAGGAGCAAAATTTGTAAAGCCCCATGTACTGATGGATGCTTTTGTCCTAAAGGTAGAAAACCGACCTGATCTATTATCCATAATTTGCACGGCATTTTAACTGAGCAAAGTAGTATTCCAAACTTTCCTTGTGCATCCTGTCAACACTCCTATGAAACAGCTCACTGAATATGCCCATTTTACGGAGTGTGGACCAATAACATTGCTTGTTTTGTTTTTCATCATATTATTAAGTGATGTCTGCTAACAAGTGCAAGAACTTTCACATATTTCCTACCAATAATAATATTATGTGTAGCATTTATTTTTTCCCTTCTAAGCATAACTGAGCACTGTGTTTGAACAGGAAGCATTCTCGATGACATCAAGGGCAAAAATTGCATCCCAATTGGCAGCTGCCCCTGCACCTTTCAAGGCAAGGTCCATGCAGCTGGAGACACCTACGCCACCCCCTGCCAAAACTGGTACTGTTAAAGGCTTGCTAATAATGATGTGTCAGCTTGAGGGAGAACTGGGAGAACTGGTTGTTCTATGCTAAAATCTAAGTCTGCTGCTGGAGGAGATTCTCTTTCAGAAGTTAAGAACCAAAACTTTGAAATGCAACAAATCTATGCCCATTGCATCTAAAGTGTGTTCCGCCCCCCTGCATTTACTGGGGTGAAAAACTGAAAACCCCCAGAAACGTTCTCAGTAAAGAAGTCATCTTAGAAAGTTCAGCTCAACTCCAGCTGATTGTGGAGAGAGCAGAAAGAATTACATGGCAGCAAAGCATCTTCTTGACCAAAGTCTGTTTTGGGGGCCTAATCCAGTCCCTGTGGCAGTTTATTTCCTGGGGTAAAATCCTAAACAACAACTCAACAACTTCAACCCTAAAAAAAGGTTAACAACCTTGGTCGGCCCTTTGGTCGGCCCTCACGGCCCTTCACTTCATCAAATCTGGTTCTCTTTGAAAAAAGTTTGGACACCGCTGGTTGACCAAACAGCAATCCCTACTTTCCACTCCTGGCCCATATTCCATGCTGTTTCAGTCAGCATTGGAGAGGAAAAAAGCTGCTGTGCTTTAAAGTGCTTTGAGCTGAGAAGCTGACTACATAATATATAGCTTCAACTTCTTGATTCTGGAAAATGTCACATGTGTTTTCTGCACTATTGTTACTGAGGATTAAGCTACTCTTTTGGTCTTGTAGTACTTGCATGAGTGGAAAATGGTCCTGCACATCACTGCCTTGTTCTGGAAACTGTAAAATAGAAGGTGGATTCCACATAACAACATTTGATAAGAAGCAATTTGTTTTCCATGGCAACTGCAACTATGTCTTAGCTAAGGTAGGGGTTTATTTAAGATTGTTTTGAGACCTTCTAGGAGCAGCAAATAGACACCAACAGTAGTGCACTGAGGTTGCATAACATACCTCAAATTAAGCATCTCGTTAAATACTTTGTTCCAGGAGACTGATAAACTGTATTGTATGAGGAAAATGATTTCTCCGCACCTGAATCACAAACTTGAGAAAAATACACAGATTGTGCAGAACTCCTGAGTAACAAGGACAAATTTGGGGGGTTTTTTTGGGGGGGGGAGGTCTTAAGTGCAGCTCTGTACATCACATGGCAAACATTTAACAATGAAATTACACTGTTTTTCCTGCAGCAAAACAAAAATATGTGTTGATGTCATGTGTGTGTCACATGTGGATTTAATGACCATGTGTCTGTGGATCATGGTTAAGCAAACAAACAAACAAACAAACAAACAAACAAACAAACAAACAAACAAACAAACCACATGTGTTCACAGCATGCACTATGCAATGCATATGTCATCCAGCTTTGCTACTGATGATGGAAACAGCAATCATGCATGCCACATGAAATATGGATTTGCAGCTGGGGCAAAAAATCTTGTCTAAACCATTTGTGAAATAAGTCTGAAGTGTTTTCACCATCTGCAGAATAAGGCCCACTAAATTCATCAGGACTTAGGCAGTACTCAATATTATGTCATACATATATGCTGAAAGTTACACCTGTGTCTAATCTGTCTAAATTGAGAGCACTGGAAGGTTCTACATCTGAGAAAATATGTAGGAAAAATGTTAGCTTTTCCCATTTTGTCTGTCTTGCAAGTAGGTGTGTGCAAAACTTTTCCGTGTTACTATAACAGCACTGACTCCATGTTAGGCAGGGGTAAAAGAGGCCATATAGACAGTGTTCAGCATCCACTGCCCATCTCCTCTACAAGAGATTTGCAATGTGTCAGATGAACATACACCCTGGTTGCTGGCCACATCCCCTGCATTAATGGTGTATTTCCCTCTTCATTTTCAGGATACAGATGGTTCCTTTGTGGTCATTGGAGAGATTGTTCAATGTGGTGTTTCCAAGACTATGACTTGTCTGAAGAATGCTTTAATCACTTTAGGAGCCCTTGTAAGTTGCTAGAGTTACAGTATGTCTAGACGTGCTGCCACCACCTGTCAGAAATGCAGAGCAATCTGAACTCAAGAAAGACACTAGAGTAAATTATATTGGGATAATTACCCTATTCTACACTCTGTTCAGGAGTGGGGCTACTGCTGGCTGAGTTGGTCTGAGCCCAGAAGAAGGAAAATGAGCCTTTAAAACAAAGTTTGACATACGCCACCCTTTCTGCAGGAGTAACTTCCACTGGATTTGTCAGTCATATCACCAAGCTGAATAGAGTTTGGAATAGGGCTAAGTCTCCCCTTGTGCCATCCTGCCCCTGCCACTTTCCTGGAATGCCCCTGGCCTCGACTCAGCACCAGATGAACTGGGGTGGAGACTTACACCAACATATCTTTGACTGAATCAGTTTAACCAAAGACTCGCCTATTTCAAACTCCACCTCTGACAGATATTGGATTTGGATTGCTCCCTAAGTGCTTTGTCGGTGTTCACGCATTTCTTTATTTTTCCTTTCTTTGCAGAGTATAAGAGTCTGTTCCACTGGAGATGTCTATGTCAATAATGCCATTGCGGTATTGCCTGTAACTAAAGGTCAGCATTCAGTTTCACTCCAAATTTCCAATGAAAGCTATGTACCTGTAAGGTAGTTGCTCCTACATGGATATGGTTTTTAGCTGAAGGCAAGTTCTGGTTTTTTTTTTATTAGATGGTGTCACACTCTTCAGACCATCTACATTCTATGTCAACATCCTGACTCCTTCACGGGTACAAATTCAAGTACAACTGAAACCCATTATGCAGATCTTCATAACAGTAGACGAAACGTATCAAAACCATACTTCTGGTATAGTATTTCCCCATGCATGAACTCCTACTGTCTTTTAGTAGATTGTAAAAAGTACCTTGAGATGCTTTGATTTCATGAAATATTCGCAAACTTTCTCAAGAATAAACTGACATCACAAATGTCTAGAGCAGGGATGGGGAACCTGGAGTTTTTCCCAACTCTCATCAGCCCTGACATTTGCTCTGGCTGACTAGGGATGATGAGAGCTGGAGTTCAACAACATCTGGAAGCCAAGCAGGTCACCCACCTCTGGATAAAGCTACTTAAAGCGATCTTTTATTCAAAAGAAATTTAGTTCTATCTTGATATGTTTGTCTCATAGTGGAATGTTTGGAATAATTGATATCAAGAATCTACATCTTGCCAATGATATTTTCCTTAGTTTCCATGCTTCTGTCTGACACGTCCTGTTCTCCTGTTCTCTGGAGAGCATATGAAGTTTGGAAAGCCAAGTGTTATCAAGGAACTAGGGAGACAAAGTTGTTGGGAATTCCATTCCACCCTTTGCTGCAGATATGTGGATTGTTCCATGTTCCATGTCTGTTTACATTCCAACACAGATTGCTGGCGTGAGCGGAACCTCGGCTCTGTATTGCTTTTGTTTTTAGTCTCTCTGAGAAGACGGCAAGGAGAGAAGCCATGTTTTCTTTGTCTTGATTTATGTAGAAGAAATGTGTAGTTTAGTATCGTGTCCACGCCTCAAGCCTCATCATCTGTTGTGCAGTTTACACTGCTGAGTAATGTGTGCTCAGGCCTGCTCTGCAGCTTGAGTCGCAGACGCACATCGGGGAGGATGGTCGATGGATCCCAACAAAAGTGGACTCTGTCAGGTGTGATGCTGCTGAAATGAGTTAAGTAGGAAGGCCAATGCCCCTTCCCTTGTTTGCCCATGTATCTGAATCGTCACTGATGAGACTATGGAGGAAAGGGATGCAGTTGCCATCTCCAACATTGCTACTACCACCCTCAGGTGATAGGTAGATGCAGGATTGGGGGCAACAGGCTCTCTGAAATGAGAGAGAGAGAGAGAGAGAAAGAGAGAGAGAGAGAGAGAGAGAGAGAGAGAGAGAGAGAGAGAGAGAGAGAGAACCAATGAACACATATGTGTGCTGTGTTTAGTTTCCTATTGTGTTCTTACTGTTGCATTGTAAAATGCAGTCTTACAATGATTGATTAAGTGCACTCAGTTAGGATTACCGGTACTTTATTCTGGGATTGACTCATCATACCACCAACATCAGTTCTAGTATAGTCTAGTACAGTATGAGGCCTGCATCTAACTATAGTTAAAATAATGGGAACCTGGCTTTCATAAAGATCCTTACATATTGTTACATTTATGCATTTTGATCTACATCCCATTCATGAATAGGTATCATTAGACTTTCGGAGCCTAAATCTACTTTTCACCCATTTGTCTGTCCTTTCTTTACCCACAAACGAGGCTCTCTTTCTGCTCTGTAGCAGGGTCCTGAATTTGTTTTGTTAGATAGGCTGTTTCAAAGACTTTGTCTGGATTTTTGTCTTGTACCTTCCCATACCTACCTAGGCCTTTGTGGAAATTTCAACAATGATCAGGCTGATGATTTTCAAACCATCAGTGGGATTGTAGAAGACTCTGCTTCAGTGTTTGGAAACTCATGGAAAACTATGGCCAGCTGTGCTGATGTTCAAGACAGCTTTGAGGATCCCTGTCAGAAAAGTGTTGATAAAGGTATTATATTTTCTCCTCATTTCATGCTTTCCCTAAATGCAGCACTTTGTTTTCCACCATGAGAGGAATGACAGCCATTCTTCTATAACAACCCTAAATATGAAAATATGCTACAACCAGAAAACATTGATTAAAATAGAAGGTAAAATTGACAAGTTAAACTGGTATATAAGCAAAAGCTTACACAATTCATTCTACAACCAGAAGGGAATTTTATTCACCCCTTGCTGTGGCTAACTCTACTCATATTTACTTAGATTTAAGTCCTAGTTAGTTCATTGTCCTACACCCAAGTAAAAGTGTATGCCTAGGAGTTTTAGCCTGAGTAAATGGGATAGCTCCCTCGTTTTCCAAATGAATGATCAAAATTAGAATGTGTTTTCAGAAACACATATGTGATAAACTATTACAAATTGCTGTTGGGCCGCAGACTCATCCTGAACAACCAAAAGAGGCTCCTGGGAGGCCGGAGGGACATTGCTGGCTAAAATGTTTTAAAATGTTAAAAATGGTTTTAATTTTGGCTCCTCTGTTTTGTTTTTGTTATGTTGGGGTTGGTTAAGTGTTTAGTTGGGGTTGGCAGCTCTTTTAATTTGGGTATAACTGTAAAATATTATTATTATTATATTTTATTTTCTATTGGTTTATTGGTTTATTTATAGTCTGTATAAGGTATTCTGTTTCTTAATGTTTGATTATGTTTTTATATGTGCTGTAAGCAGCCCAGATGATGATGATGCTAATAATAATAATAATAATAACAACAACAACAACAATAATAATAGCAAGCTCCTTGTTAAATGCAGGTGATATTTTCACTCATTGATGTGGCATTTGAATGACTCCCCTTTTGTAAATAATCTTTGGGACTCCTCATTTTCTCTGATAGAAAAATTTGGGCAGCGTTGGTGTGCTCTTCTGCTGGATGCAAAGGGGGGATTTGCTGAGTGCCATTCTGTTAATGACCCAGCTCCTTATATCAAGGTAAGGCATGGATTCATTCCTATTTTGAAACATCTCCTCTCATATCAGGTGCATTCTGATCAGATAGGCAACGATCTAAGTAGTTGCTATGTTTCAGCTTGCCCATGTCTGCTTCCCATAATGCTGAATCGATTATGGAAGCTCTGAAAGCTGTTTTGCCACAGGGGTGTTCTACCTTTTGTGAGTAAAATGAAATAAGCCAGCGGAGCCATCACCACATCTTCTGACAGTATGAAAGAGCAGCTCTTTGGAGCTTAAGTAGCTGGTAGATAAGCTGTACAGGTAGGTATAGTGACCAGTTGCCCTCTGGTGGCCTGTCTGGGAACAGTGAACCGCTTTCCTTATATCTCAAGAAATGTAACATGAATTTCTTGGAAATGAGGCCTGAGCCAAAGAAATAAGGACGAATCTCCTCCTTTTTCTTTATTCATTTTTGGGGGTATTTTTTGTATCATTTTCTTACAGCAATAAAAAGGTGAAAAGAAATAAAGCAAGAGAAAGAAAGAGTAAGTGAATTCTGGAATATGATTTCAACCTTGCAAGATCAAATATCCTGATTATTTACTTGAGGAAAAAGAGGATCTTCTAGTCACAGAGCTGCATTAATTCCCCTTTGCAATGACATATATATGTGTCATAAATGGACATTCTTTGACAAAGAGTTTCCCCCTGAAATTAGAACTTGTTTATACATGCAAAGAAGCGGTCAAGGCAGAAACACAAGCGATCCATGCTGCTTCTTTGAACAGAGGAGCCCGCTCCCATTCTGTCATTTATCTGTTGGTGAATGTGACGCTTCTTTTGAGCACCGATTCTTGTATCTGTGCTTCTGCTTTTATTACTTAGAACTGCGTTTACGACACTTGCAATGCTGAGAGGAGCAAAGAGGCTCTGTGCAGTGTTTTCTCTAGCTATGCCAGGGATTGTGCCGCAAGAGGCATTCACTTGAAAGGATGGAGAGGCAGCGTCTGTGGTAGGTGTGGTGTGTTATTCTTATGTACTCCTAAGCCATTTTTGATCATTCAAAGTAGCATACACTTAAAGTAATATTGAACGCATTCGGTGAGCTCTTTGCCATGTACATAGTACTTTCAGGACTGATATTATTTTTTTTAAAAAATAATCAAATGGCATCCACACGCAGAATGGTTGTGTAATGATGGTAGGAGGGCAGCTTCACAAATCAGTTTTTCTCTTCCATCCCAGTGATGGGTGTGCAGGGGCAGAACCAATCTTTGTCCAATAGTGATTGGGGGCGGGGTGGAATCTGATTCAGTTTGCAATTAAAACTGAATCCATCAAATTTACGCTTTCTAAAACAATATGCTAACCAAAACACAGCCATTCTTTGAAATTTGCACTTACATTATCTGAACTTTGCGATGCAATTCTCCAAACAGAACTGCATATATTTGGGGAAAGCATGCATAAATGAATATATTTGTTAAAAAAAATGACATGTGGTATGCACAAAAATTGCACGTAGTCAAAACTGCATATAAAAAATGTGTTCATTAACATAAATTCACAGGAAAAGGCTGATGAAAATTTCTTTTTTTTCCCAATTGCAAATTCCTGCAAAATGTGGAAAACAAACTAATAATTTAGGTGCATCACATTGACTTCACCAACCAACCTGCTTCATTAAAATCAAGGGAAATTATTTCCATTATGTTTGGGATTGCAGCTTGTCTCATTTGCTTTGAAGGGCCTCTTGCTGCTTCCCTTGTGAAATAAACTATTGTTCTTTGGAGTCAAAGATAAGCATACTCACTTTGCTCATTCTATCCCTTGTTTTTCTTCTTTTGCAAAGATGCCTCAGCAGAGTGCCCTAAGAATATGGTATACAACTATGAAGTGAAGTTCTGCAACAACTCTTGCCGGTCCCTGAGGGAGCCTGATGTGCTATGCAGTGTTCAGACCATCCCTGTGGATGGCTGCAGCTGCCCGGAGGGAACTTACCTAATGAATGAGGAAGAATGTGTCTTTCCAGAGGACTGTCCATGTTATCACAAGGGCCTGTTGATACAACCCAGAAGTTCATTTCAAAAGGATGAGCTCGTGTGGTAAAGTTATTTAATTAATAGTCAAAACACATTTGTAAAAGGTTGTTGCAAATCCTCAAAAGAACCAGACTGTTAATTAAAGGTACCTTGATTTTAAAAGGCATTTGTTTCCAAGGGGCAAGATATAGATTACAGATATGGCTTATCTTGGGGATGGGTGTATTTGCATGACTGGAACTTGGGTAGTTTTCCACACCTCCTCTTTATGCATTTGTGTGAGACTTCCCTTTTGTGTTTTAATATCTCTAGCAAGTGCATTCGAGGACAATTAGATTGCATTGAAAACACAGAAACAAAGAAAGGTAAGACCTCTTTTTTACTTACTATACAACTTTAAACCAAGATGTTGGAATTTGACATTTGTTTTGAACTACTGTCGCGTTCCACATGCACAAGTTAGGATTTGATCCTCCTTGATCCTCTGGAGAATCCTAGATTTAGGGATCTAATCCAACCCCGTCCCCTCTGCATTTGCTTTTGTGTGTTCTGACCCAGAAACCTCCCCCCTGAATAAATTCACACTTGACTCAAATTTTAGTTTGGTTTTTGGCAGAATTTAGGCCACAACTTTATTGATTACAGAAAGTGAGTGGTTGCATAGGCTCTGGTTCAACTAGCTCCCTGCCATGCAGGTAGCGCTGATCCAGGGTTCCAGCATATGTCAGTCAAAGGTGAAACACCTGGATAGGCGAAAAGTCAGGAACAGACTATGTCCACCACCCAGATATCTCCCTGGACTCAGGCACAGGCACAACCCCCTCTCAGGGGTTGTCCAAATCATTTGAGTCCCTGGATTCCTTTAACGGAATACCCTTCACATAGGGATGGTGAGAGTGTTCCCCCATGCCTATCACCTGAACGAGAGCCTATCCGCAACCTTACAACTTGTGACGATTTGCTACGCAGCAGGCGAAACCCAAGTGGCAACAGCCAAACAGCCAAGTGAGGAAAATTCCTGCCGTGCCCCTGTCCCAATGACAGATGACACAAAATGACATAGTAAGGTCAAGTGCACAAGCCCTAAAAACAGGGAGAGGTGGGCGGGTGTTCCGAATGCACGCGCTGAAACAGGAAGCTCTGGGTCATGTGCATGGGTATGTATAGGTCCCTCAATCCGTTTGGACTGCACGCCATTGCTCCGATTAAACCCAACATCAAGGGACTTAACAATCGGGTGTTGTGGCTGACCAATCTTACCAACCCACAACACAGGGGATCGGTCTCCAGGTCTCACTCCAACACGTGCCCTCTTTTAGGGAGGACACAATCTCTACAGCTCTTGTCTGTAGCTTTTAAAGTTGCCTCTATCTGCTTTAGGACAAGTTCTATCTCTATTTCCATCTCTGAATAAGTTTGTAAAGGAGCGTGAGTTGAGTTAAGCTGCTACTCACCCCTCAATCCAGTTCAAGTAAAGAAAAAAGCATTGGGGGATTTGACAACAGATCACTCGCATCTCATCTATTGTGTCACTAACATTGGGAGACAGAGGTAATAAGGCTTCTGTAGAGAAGGAAAACTATAAGCATATATCTATGCCCTTGATGGTTGGAATTGTTTTACATTTTAGACATCTGGGGTTCTGGAATCTGCTGAGTGCTATGCATAGTTTTACACTGTCTTGCTTTCTTGTCTTGGTAATTGTGTCCTTATTCCAGATTGCCCTTATCCAATGTCCTACTTTGACTGCAGCTCTGCTGGCCGAAGTGCAACTGGATCAGAATGCCAGAAGAGTTGTGAAACACAAGACATGCAATGTGTAAGGGTTTAAGCTCGTGGCAGTGATGTATGTACACTAACCACTCCATGCGTTCAAGTGAGCTTCATGAGTGCTAATGGGAAGTGTATTTGCCCTAGCCACACAAGCCTCCTGGGCTGGCATCGATGAGAGCAAAGCTGGTTATTTTTCAAGGGGATTTCTAGATAGTGTGATATTTCTTTTGCCTGTCTGATATAAAAGAAATTAACATGAAGTGGCCTCTAAAAGTATTTCAATTGAGTATTAACTAGTTATAAGGGCAAACAAATATTTTGGGAGACCCAAACATGGTGCCTGAACACATATGAACAACATAATGCCTTATTCATTTGATTGCCTTCTTCTTAATCAGACATAATTCCAAGAAAAGCAGCAGGCCATGCATGTCTTCTATATGGTACTGCTACTCTCTTGTGTTAAAATGTCACCCATGGACATTTTATATGCAGGATATTATTTGCCAGGCAGATGAGCACCTCCTCATGTTAGAACAGGGTGGCTTTCACTTTTCAGTGACTCAGCTTTATTTACTGTGGATAAGCACAAGCCAGAGCAGATCCATCTCATCTGTGATAGAGGTGTTACCATTAAATAGACAGATGAAAGGGGAGAAAGAGCAATTGTAGCTTTCCCCATTCTTTCACTGATCCTCCACCTGTGGTGGTGGCAGGACCCCAGGGGTGTCATAAAGTTTACAAAGCAACCAGGGAAGGAGTGGGCAGGGGAAGCCATGGCTGTGGCATCTCCTGCTTCGTCAGATTTAATGGTAAAGCCTTAACTTCTGGCTTGCGACCTGTTGACTCTGCTTTGTAAATACACCACCATCTTTCCATCCAGATAATTTCACTGATTTGCTGTATTACCGTTCTCTGAACATAGTCTTCACAGTCCCTGCATCCCTGTGAACCGAACCATCTAACGGTGCTGGTGAATATCTAACAGTATCATGACAACAGCATTTTATGAAGGGCTGCCTCTATTTTCTCCCCCAATATTTCTTCCCTTCCGTATCGATTTCCATTTTGTTTCCATGCACTCAACCAAGTATGCTACAGAATGTGTCTCTGGATGCATGTGTCCTGATGGGCTGGTGTCCGATGGTCATGGCAACTGTATTGAGGAGGAGCAGTGCCCCTGCATGCATGGAGGGAAGTTCTACAGTCCTGGCACACAAATCACAGTAAATTGCAATACATGGTACAGTATTCTTCAGTGTTCTTAAAGCCAGTACATTTGTAAATTGTAGCAAATAAATGTGGGAGCAGGAGGAAAAGGAGGGGGCATGAAAGTATTTTAGTTATGTGGTGAAATAGGGAGGAGCTGAAAGAGAACAAAGGGGAAAAGAGGTGCCAGCCTGTAGAGAGCAGTTTGGAAAAGGGTTTGGTTGTGAAATATCCACTGTTATTGCTGGCGTCCAAAGGCTTTAGGAGGCCCCTCACAAAACAAACCCCTCTAGACCAGATAAACTAGTCTATCAAGTTTTTGTGTTGTGGTGTGCTTGATCTTGGGTATTTACAAATAGCCCCAGGCCAATTTTATGAGCAACTGTGACATTTGTAAGAATCTTTTCAGTTTAATATTAATACTTCAATCCTTTGAATGATCTACCTGATGTAAGTCTCTGCATTCATTTGGGGGTGTTTTTATGAACTGCACTGCAGTTTATTCAAAGAGTACCCAATGCAGCGTATGGAAGAATTGAGCACCAGTTCAGGCTACCATTTTGGAAGTAACTTTCCCCCTCTATAAACACATAGTTTTGTGGAAGTGTTTCCCATGCGGTAAGATCACACATGACAACATTCACTTTGTACAAATTAGATTTGCAGCCAGTGGCAATTATAGCCTCTCTGGCTGCCATGCCCTTAACCATGAACATTTGTAAACTTGATGCTTGGATGAGAAACTCTCCCTACCCCAAAAATATCACCCCCTGGTAATTAGGCTTGTTAATTTCTGGCATTATTGGGCTTTTATTTATTTTTGTTGCTTCAGATGCAGCAACTTATCACCCATCAGACAAGGTCTTTATTGTAACTCCCCCTGTTGTATAGAAGGCTATACATTGTAATAAGAAGGAGAGTAATACTGTCATTTCAGCTGACAGATCCAGAGGAATTATCATTATACTATTAATTACCCTGCCTACTTGCAGTTTTCTTTGAGGGGACAAGTTGTGATCTTTTATGTTTAATCTCCCAGCATGTGCTACAAGAGGCAATGGAACTGTACAAAGAACTACTGCCAAGGAGCCTGCATGGTGTATGGAAATGGCCACTATTTCAGCTTTGATGGAACAAAATTTGATTTCATGGGAGGCTGTGACTATATCCTAGCCCAGGTATTTAATCTTTACTACTTGCCTCATGGGCTGTTTAGTGTGGAACCCAGTGGAAATTTTGTGATTTCACTGCTTTACCCATCTGTAGTGCGTTGCCCACTGACCCAGTGTGTGTCATTGAACTCCTTGGGGTATACTTATGAATAGACATGCATAGGGTTGTGCTGAAAGGGATTTTCAGAAACTTCATATTGACTGACTGAGGGCCAGAATCTGTACTTTTCCCACTTCTCATCTATGATTGTGGACTCTTGCAAATGTTGCATGGGTTTGCCATGTAAGAAAATGGCTCATCACATCAGACTATGGCTTGTGGAATGTCCCTTTTAATTCACCAGGTACCTCCAAGCAAAAAATCCCATAGATGAAAATAATGAGCTTGGCACACCATATTTTGCTAACACCAAGTTATATTTTCAGCCAAACAATGTTTAAAAGTCCATCTAGGGCTGTACATTTCAGACTAAAGGGTTTCATATTTGAGTGAGTGCCAAAACTCCCTACCATTTTGAGGTTTTTGTTTTATGATCAAGTGGTATATAATTTTTATGAAATAAAAAGAAAAAGAAAAATTGCAACAGGAAGACAATTTCTTGACTAACTTTCTCCTTATAGTTTTCTACATGCCAGGAGTTGTTACTTTGATTTTATTTTTTTTAATAAAAATAGTTGTGAGTATTCAAAATTACAGCCTCTTTTACCTGTAGTCTGAAGTGGCACAGTTAAGTTTGCGACCTGGTTAAATTCATACATTTAATAAAGAAAACTGCCTTAGCTGGCATGCACTTCCTTCTACAGAATATTTGCCATTGTGGCTTGAATATGGAGAACGTAACATTAAACATATTATTGTTTCCTTTCCCAAGGACTTTTGCCCTGATAATCCTGACCCAGGCACTTTTCGAATTGTAACACAGAACATGGCATGTGGTAAATCCCTGAGCATTTGTTCCTTGAACATTCGCATCATCTTGGAGGTAAGTCAGTTTGTGTTTCTTTGCTTACAGTAGCTAATCTACACCTTTCATACCCTGTCCCCCCCATAAACTTAATTCAGATTTTAGAAGAGTAGTTGTGTTAATCTGTTGGAAGGAAGGATGGAAGGAAAAACTAGATATGGGTGCCATTAGACTTCAGAATTAACTGGATTATTGGCTGGATTTGAGGGACCCCAACTCCTAATGTGCTTATGTATTACCTACTTCAAATATCTGGTTGTATTAGCTGGACATCTGGGAAAGGGTCTGGGATAGTCCGAAAGGACCTTGGCACTTTATAGTGATACCATCTCTGAGTATGTGCTAAGGCTTTGAAATAGGTTTATTGTGACATAAACGTCTATGGTCCACAGTATCTAGCCCAAGAAAGTTTATACTACAACAAACCTCTTGGCCTTTGATGTGCCAAAGGACCCTTTGAGGCTTTTACACTTGATCATATACCACTAACACACACATTTCATGCTCCCATTTACATGTGCACATCTCAGAGACCACATTCACCCTCATTCACATGCAGCACACACACCGTCCATTGAATCTCCCATACAACACCCATCAGATGCACATCACTTATGGAAATTGACGATCCTTGAGTAAACCACTCATATTGCCTCATTCACACATTCAGCCTAAAAGTTGATCATTAGTGCAGTATTGCTTTCTCCTCTTCACCCCACCAGCAGTTTGCAGCTTCTTTCGCCCTTCTGTAGTCTTGAAGTTTAATTCTTCATTAGTTATCATGTTCCTGTGCCTATGACACCACAGTAGGTGGGGGCAGAGCTCATTTCTTCTGTGACATCACAGTAAGAATGAATATATCTTGTGAACTGCCTTGAGGTCTATGGATGAAGGACAGTATGCAAATTTAAGAAATAATAAATATCATCATCATCTTGGGGGAAAGAAGAGATGTGGGTATATATTGCAGTTGTACATCTTGATGGGATGGCATATGAATTATTATCTACAAAAGGGTTGCGGTTGTCATTGTATTTCAGCTGCATCCTTGCTCTTACAAATTATTTTTCTAGGGTAGTGAAATCAGACTTCAGGAGGGAAAAATTGAGGAGATAACTAGTATGCCACCTTCTGAAAGGAACTATAACATCCATCTCATGGGAATTTACATTATAATTGAAACTTTCCATGGAATGACCTTCATGTGGGATGAGAAGACAACAATCATGGTGCAACTCGCACCCTCTTTTCAGGTAGGTGCAAACATGACCGCTGACTTGCACATGGTAATTCTATTTGCAGGATTGGTTCATATAATGAATAATTTTCCTGTCAAGGTATCGCTTCCACTTCGGGGGTGGGAATTGAGCATCACATCTACACTGTCACAAGTGGAGAATAGACACATCTTTGTTTTGCAGCATGGAATAAGTTGTATGTGTGTTCATCTCACCTGATACATGTACATTTCCTGCCTATAAAGAAGTCATAGCTAAGTGTGCATAGAAATTGTTGTGAGTAGAATGACCCTCAGTTACCTGCTAATAAACTGCCCAGTTTGCAGCTAGTGTATTCTGCAATTCTCTGGTTATACTTGTAAACATAACATGTACCAATCAGATGCCTTAAACTAAACCTATTTGCTTTTTTCATATTTAGGAAGCATTTGATTTATTTTTTATAGCTTCCTGCAACTAGTAAAGATAGAATCGCCATAAATCAGACAAATATTGGTAGGCTTATGCTGCAAATGCAGACAATATTCTTTGTCTCAAGTGAATGCAACACATTTTTTGCGTGCTGTAAATTCTTAGACTGTTATCTTTTAAAATATGTGGATATTAATTGGCCCCCGTTTTCATTCTTCTAAAATAGTCTAACAGTAGAGAAAAGTGTTCTGAATCAAGAGAAACCCATAGGACTAGTGGTTTATACAAAGCATGTTTAGAATACAATTTGAATTTACTTCATTTTGACAGTTTTATTTATTTGCTTTTTATTCTGTCAGTAAAGACTTTGTAAAATGCCATGCTCCAATTTCCTAGGGCAGAGTTTGTGGTCTTTGTGGTGATTTTGACAGCAGTGGCAACAATGACTTCACCACGAGAGGGCAGTCTGTGGAAATGCAAGCACAGGCATTTGGAAGCAGCTGGAAAGTCACCACTAGCTGTTCAGACAGAAACAAGGTTGACCTATGTGCCAGTCAGCCTTCCAAACTCATACTGGGGCAAAAGCGATGCAGCATTCTCAAGAGTGACGTTTTTGAAGCCTGCCACAGTAAGGTAATTTGTCTGCTTGTCTCTCCCTTTGCTTCTTGAGACTCTTCCCCTTCTCCTTGCATCCTCCCATCCTAGCATTCCTAGCATTTCATAAAGTTATGGGTGGCAAGAATTATGATTAATTTTACTGGCAAAACAAGAAAAGTTAAACATATGAAAAATATTTTCGGGGGAGGGCATAATTATTGAAGGCATTTAAAAGAATAGCAGGGAGTACACCCTCCAGAGAGAGATTTGTTCCCATTCCTAGGGATGGTGTTGTAGAGAGATGTGGACAGTGAGAGGCATGGCCAAAAGTGGCTATGGCCACTCTCATGTGCTCATACATACGCATGACATATCAGGCACACAAAAATAGAGTATGGATGCCATATGTCTGGATTTTCCTGGACATTGCCAAGATTTCAAAGGTGCAATTGATGTCCGGGGTGTGGGGGGTGGATTTCCAAAAGGCGGTGCTTTGTCCTGGATTGGGGGGAAAATGAGTTTTGGTGATAATGTATTGTTGTGCATGCCATCCCAGTCTCTGAGTGGTGCAAGATTCCAGAAAGAGGGGGGGGGGGATCCTTAAAAAAGCTTAAGCTTAGGGCTGTCCTGGTTTTTACTTTTTGAAAGATGGCAACCTTAACATAGAGGCACATGGATCCCCTTACCATCAGAATACTGGCTCTGCCCACTTTGATGCTGCATCTATTTTACCCTCCCCCCTTTTTGCAATTGCTGCCAAAATTAGCAGAGTCAGGCAGAAACAGTTGCTTGAGAGTCCATATCAACTGGGGTTAGGCACCCAATTATAGAACTACCCCAGATGCATGAATTTTGGGAGCAGAATCTCCATGAACTGAATGCCTTTCATTTGTACCATTTTTGGGATTTGTCTGGTGTACAGATAGCACTGTAGTGCAATGCCACAAGTGAATTGTTCCTATAGACTGGAATGGTGCGTGTGTGTTTGTGCACAAAACCAGGCCACCTAATTGGCAATGATCTTGCATTTAAACAGATTATCATATCTGCCCTATTTCAAGATACTTCAGAATATTGATAAGAAATATTTATGCAATTGGTTTTATACTTTCCCAGGGAAAGAAAATTACAATTTAAGAAAATGGTTAGCCTAATTAGTGTTGCAATCCAATAGGAAAGCACAGATAGACTTCAAAGGGAAAGAAGAGAAAAAGTGAACCTTCCCATAATATAAATATAAATTTAAATATAAAGGATTAGTGTTGTCTAATCATATGGAGGTTAGACAATATAATTAAAAAACTTGCATTTTCCTAGGCCAAAAGCATCCATGATCCCATGGGCATAATATTATGGTGGTGATATAGCTATTTCTTCAAAGCTGTAATTTGATAGGGCGGCCTCCCAGGACAAATATTCAGTTTTCCTTGAATATTTCAAGGAAGGCAGTCTAGGCAGTCTTGTATTTTCTATTTTAAGCTGATTAAATAGCATCCTGGGAAGAAATGTTCATTATTTCTGGCTGTTCTTGGTTCTGTTAGATCAACCCAACACCCTATTATGAATCCTGCATATCTGATTTTTGTGGTTGTGACAGTCTGGGAGACTGTGAGTGTTTCTGTACTGCTGTAGCAGCATATGCAAGGAGTTGTGGCAGAGTTGGCATATGTATTGACTGGCGAAATCCTAAAAATTGCCGTAAGTACTTACAAAGCAAATATGGTCTCAGCAGCAATGATTGTGTAGCTGCATGTTATCTGAGGGGGTAAGAAATACTGATTGCTAATGGTATTTAATGACACAATTAAGTGTATGACTGATAAAGGAATTTTCTTCTTCAGAATCCCCTTTGTGATTCACATCTTCCACGTTGTCCAAAAACATAACACTTTATTATAGCCTTATAACCTTTTGAACAATATGATACTTTGGAGAAGAAGATGGACGGAAAATTTCACAAATAATAGTGAAAAACTGTTCCCAACAAGAGGTCATACTTTAAAACTACTAGCAAGTGAAGCTTACAAGAGTACACTTGGAACAAGTGTTCCTTTTATCCACAAGATAAATCTGGGACCAACACCTCACATGTAGTTCAGCTACTTATTGCTGTGCATGGGACCAGAACCAACGGCTAGAAGTTTCACCAATGACTAAGCATTTCATTGTTTCAAGCTGCACATGTCCAGCATGTCATCGATTAACATAGACATTATTTCCAGGATATGCGCATGGGTGTGTGTGTGTGTACAGGCCTCCTATTATTTATTTACTTATTGTCGTTCTTGTCCTTCTCCTTGATGTACAGCAAGTTACAGCATATAAAAGCACAATTAAAATGGGGGGAAATATCCAATCCCCAAATCAGTGATCCATACAACACATTACAGGGAGAACCTCAAAATCAATTCCTCAATTTTCAAAGGCCAGGATAACTAGATGAATCTCTTCACATTGCATCAAAAGTGGTAGCTGGCATGACTGAGGGGTAGCCAGAAGGAGGGAGGGAGGGAGAAAGAAAGGAAGGAAGGAAGGGGATTCCATTGAAAACATGGACCTCATCACTTATGGCTAGCATGTCTTCTTATCCAGCTGTGTTTTGTGACCACTATAATTCACCCAACCAAAGAGAATGGCGGTATAAGCCCTGTGGAGAACCTTGTTTAAGGACCTGCAGGAATCCAGCAGGAAACTGTGGCAATCTGCTTTATAGTTTTGAAGGTAAATGCTTTTTCACTTCCCACAAAACATGACATGAAATGAGAAAAAGGTTTCTGCTGAAATTCATAAAATGTAAAGAGATTATAGTTGATATTTCTTTGCAGTGGCCAAAAACCCACTCTCTCAGCAAAGCACAGAGGCCGCCCCTCTTTAATGGTTAAATTTACAGACCAATTGTGGAATATATATATATACTATATATATATATAGTATTTTTTGTTCTTCTATTGTCTAATTATTGCAATTTCAGATTTATACCTTATACTATAACTTATGTAATATATATATTATTATATCACCTATTAGCCAGCCCCTATTGAAAAGTGAGATTATTATTTTGATGGTTTGCTCCCATTTTAGGCTGCTACCCAGAATGCAGTGCTGAGAAGCCATATTATGATGAGAAAAAAAGAGAATGTGTCTCAGTGTTTGAGTGTACTTCATGGTAGGTCATTTTTAACAGCATAACCCATTCTGCAAATATGCTTGTCAAGGTTTCTTTAGTCTGTGGTAGTCACATCTTTGTAGACTCTGAACTGAGAGAGGGAGAGAAGTGTGGATTACTTTGTGTGTTGGTGTTTTGTTTTGCTTTAGTGTACAAATTAAGCAATAAAAGAATCAACAATATTTTATATATGTTTCCCCTCAGTGATCCAAAAGAAAAACTCTGCTTGAACAAATCAAATGGTAAGTTGCCCAATGGTAAAGCTCTTATTAACTGTATTTAGAGAATATTATTTGTGTGTGTGTGTGTGTGTGTGTGTGTGAGAGAGAGAGAGAGAGAGAGAGAGAGAGAGAGCACCCCTCATATAAAATATCAAGGTGGTGTACAACAAAATATGGAAGTAAAATAAAGCATAAAATACCATAAAAACAACTCAAAATAATCCTCTGGCTCATCTTGAAAAGGTTTAAACAACTGAATATGCCTGTCAACATACAAGGTCTTCGAGAGACATCTACATTAGCAGCAAAGGGCCCTGCCAAATCTCTGCTGGAAACCCCACTCAAATGTGCAAAGTTTAAGGTGTGCAGTGTGTGGAGACCAGCATGTGGGAACTTAGAGAGAGACACTGAATCAACTATATATCCACAGTCTTCCTTGAAGTTAGCCAAGGAGTTCTTGACTTAACACCTAGTTCTTCTTGAGCATAGAGAACATTATTTCTTTTGGTCTCATCAATGACTCACACTGTGGGTGGTATCCAACTAAGGTTTCCCATCAACACAAAGACTTCTTCTTGTGCAATGGGACTTCCTTCCTCTTCCTTGATACGTGTCCTGCACCCTCACCAAATCAGTTGTGGAGAATTGGGGGAAACCTAAGAACAACTTTAGGGAGTGGACGGAAGGAGGTGGGGAGGTCCTGATGTCTTTTCATTAGCTTTTTTTTTAACATTAGATTAGGCACAAATGATAGAGCTGCATCCAATAATTTTGCTACTCATCAGGAATAAGAAGCAAGGCTGAATGAGTATTTGTTGAGTTAGTCTGGATTTTGTTAGCTTTGTAGGTCTCAATTTCATTACAAGACTAATATAAAGATAATTCTTGGCTATTACATCCGTTGATAAGAAAGTAGCGTGTGGATTACTTCAAAGCACTCACGCCTCAAGGCGGGGAAATTGTTGGCCCTTCAAAGCCAAGAGCAGGTGAGGATGTGTGGGATTTTAAAAGGTCAAAAACGCATAGTGGGTTGTGTCTGGGCAGAGAAGTGAAATTAATATATTCAATTGTTCTATGTCTGTTTTTACTGTATTGTACGGTAAATCACTTTGGGATGCCTTGTAGGAGGTGATTCATAAATGATATCAATAAATAATTACAATAACAATATACACAGCAGCATCAGTGAAAATGATGATCATTATACTAAAACAGGCATAGGCAAACTTGGCCCGCCTGATGGTTTGGGACTACAACTCCCATCATCCCTGACCACTGGTCCTGTTAGCTAGGGATGATGGGAGTTGTAGTCTCAAAACATCTGGAGGGCCGAGTTTGCCTATGTCTGTACCAAAAGTTAACATTGACATTTGAATGCTGACAACTGAGGAACTACTTGAAAGGAAGATGGCTTAGGGTCCATGCCATAGAGTAAGATCAAATGCTGACCAATTTGCAGTCACGGACATCAAAAAATGAAATGATCTTATTATAAATCTGAGAAGAATACTTACAAAATATTTTCATCTTGCATATGTGCCACAAAGGGAACAATTCTCATTAAAGTGGACAGTTATATGCAGGTATATAAGTCGCTGCCTCCTTCAGGTGTGCAGTAGCATTGGGAGGGCAAGTTGTCCGGTTTCTCCTTTGGCTGGGTAGCATCAGTATGAGGGCACATGGGTCAGCCAGACTCCTGGCAGGCAGCATAAGCATGAGGTCATAATGACCAGTCTTTCAATGACCAGGCAACATTAGCAACAGGTCACAATGCCCAGTGTGTAGTAGATTCACAGTGGTGGGGGCATATTGGTCACTCTCCCTCTCATTCAATCAGGTGGCAATAGTAGTGTGTGTGCACAACTCTCTTTCTCACACATCCTGAGATAAAGAAAAACAGGACATTCCTGTTGAGATAGACAACAGCAGTGTGTGGGCAAGAGGAGGATGTCAGATTAAATATGGTGGGATTCCACTCCTTGCTCATGGTGTGTGTAAGGGGAAGGGAATATGTTGTTCAATGTCAGTGCCATTTGCCATCTATGGCTGCTGCTGTTTATTTTGGAAAGGTGTCAAATGTTCAGTAAGAAACTGGATGTCCCATGCTTCTTATTGTTTTAGGAAAAACTACAGTGGCTCTCCCCATCTCACCAGCAAAATCAGAAATGAGAACCACAGCATGCTTCTGTAATGTAAATGGACAGCTCATAACAAGTGGTAAGGCAGACATATTTGAAATAACTTCCATGGACTTATTTTGTGTGTGTACTATTTATTTCACAAATAATCATTGCAATCTTTGCAGCTACATATTGTTGTGAGTTTGCGTGGTGGGGGGTAGGCTGTATGTCTGAGTTCCTTCCAATTCCTGGATCCAGCAGGGATTCAAATCACTGGAATAGCCAGGCAAGTTTCTTGGTAATGGCCCAAGTGTGGGTTGTTAAGGTAACAAAGGGAATGGTCTGCGCCAGAGGACAAATGGGTTCCTCCCTCCAACTGTCTCTTAGTTAGAAAGACAAAGAGTTGAGTTCCATATGTGAGGTAGAAGCTGCAGGCTGGACAGCTGAAAGACAGGGCTATGCTTGATTTCTGCTTGAATCCATGGCTGTGCCTAGGGAAGAAGTCAAACCTTCTTGGGTATTAATGCTGTGAGCCCATCCGTCTTAGGCTCAGGTTGTATATGTGTGTAAAAAAAACCCCATATCATAAAGACATCCCAGACTCCACTGTACCTCATTCCAAGGAAACCAAAACCTGGGTCAGCATCTGGAACCCCTGGAATCTTGCATCACTCCATGATTGGGGTATATGCTTGAATAACTTGCTTGTTGGATTTTTTCATGACTTTTACATTTTTCCTGTTGCGTGAACTGCACCCTTATTTTTCCTGAATATATTCATCCAAAATCTGTATAAATTAATAATTATTCTTGGCATTGGGTGATGATTGGTGTTTTATTTTTTAAGTGGATGATTCTCTGATTTATAATGTGTGTATCTCATCACACACACACACACACACACACACACACAATGTTGCTGTTTGTTCTAACTGTTCCTCTGGATTTTTAGGCAATAGCCAGTTTGTGACAATGGACACTTCACGTTGGTGTATTTATGCCTTTTGTAATACATCATGCCAGATTGAATTCAACTATGGAGAATGTATCTCATTCTATACCACTCCTGTCCCAAGCAAGCCTGCCATGATCCCCAGCAGACCTTGTAAGGGGAATAATCAGAACTGTGAGAAAGAGCCTCCTCCTTACTCTAAAGCTGCTTCTTCGTTTACTCCTGGGAGTGATTGCACTGACCTCATTCCTCCTAGAAAGGTGAGCAAGCAGCGCTGCTGATACTACAAGTGTAGAATGAAAAGTGTTTGTTGCTGACATATTTGTTCCTGAGAAACATATTATAAATAGATAGATAATAGTTTGTTTGCAGTCCTGGGCCATAACAAAATGACAATATAATTTACAAATGCCTAGCGCTGCTGTACACATAAAAGAAAATATATAGCTCAGTGTAGCATTTCACAAAATATCATTAGACACATTGATTCAAATATCAAACACATTAGTGTAAAAATGTTCGAACATTTACAGCTACTAACAACTCTTCTGTCAATGTCAAAAATCTGAATAGCTCAGTGATAGATAAATAAGATTTCCCCGACATGGAGAGAGGAAAATTTGGGAGGCAATTATGAAAATTAACATACAAAATGAATGAAATATATAATAATAATGAAAACTTATTGAGAAATAAGCCTTATTCATCCAGTTTTAGAATGACCAAATTAGAGATGAAATACAGTCATACCTTGAGTTACAGACGCTTTGGGTTGCGCACTGTGCCGAAGTACTGGAACTGGTTACTTCCGGGTTTTGGCGCTTGCGCATGCGCAGAAGTGCCAAATCGCAACCCGCGTGTGCGCAGACGTGGCACTGTGGGTTGTGAACATGCTTCCCACATGGATCACGTTTGCAACCTGAGCGTCCACTGTACCTCCTTACCATTTATTTACATTAATTTAATGCCATGTGCATGCATTGGTTTGAGTGTATTGGCGTGAGCACTTACCGGTATGCACCTGCACTGCACCAGCCTCTTGGCTGCCTTGCCTCTCTCCCTCTTCTGGAAAGTGGCACTGCTGCTGGGAATAACTTTGCATCTGTGCCCCAACAGCGAAGCCCCTTCTGAAGTGGCAGCCAGGATATGCCTCCGCTGACCTTCTAAACCAGTGTTTCCCAACCTTGTGCCTCCAGCTGTTTTTGGACTACAATTCCCATCATCCCTTGCCACTGGTCTTGCTAGTCAGTGATGATGGGAGTTGTAGTTCAAAAACAGCGGGAGGCACAAGGTTGGGAAACACTGTAATCTAAACATTGGGATGAATCAGGTTCAGTACTCACAGAGAAACACGCCAACATTTAGGGAAGTATCAAAGCCAAGTGGCACAATAATCTCGTATAGTTGTTGATATCGTAATATTTTATTATTTCTACTTATAGAATTTGTTGTACTTTCTAGTCATGGAAATAAATAAATGATATTTGAAAAAAACAGAGTTTTAACCAGCTGAAAAAGGTGACAGCCCGAGTTAGTACTTACAGCTTCTCCCTGCCAATAGTATCAAAGGTTACCTTCAGGTCTATGAAAGCAATAGGCAAATGCTTCTTCCTCACCAACATATATCAGCTGTCTATTGCCTGATCTAAAATCTGTTTCTTCAAGAAAAACATGGTATTGCATAGAAAAAGACAAGACTCAGTGATTTACTGATTGTGCTGTGTTATGGTGCAGTAAATATACTGAGTTAAGTGGAATTGACTTAGTACCAAGGCAAAGCAAATTGTACTGATTCCTTTTGTGGCTTTCTTTTATACATCAACAGTATCAAGAATTATGGAAATTTGAAAACTGCCAAATCGCCACTTGCTTAGGTGGAAAACATATTAAAGTATCTGATGTGCGCTGCCCACCTCAAAAGTCAAAGATCTGTGTCAATGGATTGCCACTTGTGAAAAACTATGATGCATCAGGCTGTTGTTGGGCTCTGGAATGTCAATGTAAGTGATAATGGAACAAGGTGCTAATTCCATTGTTCTAAAGCAAAAGCAAAAATCTAGGAGGTCATGTGCTCCATTCAATTATAAATTAGTGTAAGATTAACATTTCTCTCATACCTAGGTAGGTAGGTAGAAAGATACAGAGCACACAAGCATCACAGCACCCCTTTAACTTCTGTGATCTTCTGGCTGTGCAGAATGGAGATCACAGAAGCTGCCCCAGCTGAGCTCCTGTGTTACATTGTGCATGCGGTTGTAGGCACTGGGAAGATTCACACAAGAGCAAAATGCAGCCTAAAGTAATATCAGAACAAGCCCAATGAAACATTAGGGATATCTGAAGCTGCCTTCTGCCAAGTCCAACCATTGGACCATCTAGTTCAGTACTGTCTGTGCTGACTGCAGCAGTCCTCCAAGTTTCCAGATGGAGTCTTTTCCCAACTCTAGCATAATATGTCAAGAGATTGAACCTGGGACCTTTTGCATGCACTGACGGGCAGCAGTCAGATATAGTCAGGTCAATCCAATGCGTAAGCCAGCACCACTTACATGCTGTAACCAATAAAGTTGTGGCCAAAATTTGCCCAATAACATTAACCTAATATCTGTGTCCTTGTGTTTTATTCTTCGATGAGGGGATGGTTACGGGGTCTTGACATGCAAGTGCTGGGTGAAGAACAAGGGTCCACATTTACTGCATCCATGAGACCCACAGCAGGCCCAGCTGCTACATTTCCTTGATCCTTCTGGAGCTGTGCTCTTCTAGCTCCTTGCTATAGTACATTTTGAGGCTTTTGTTCTTGTCCCTTTGATTTTATGTTTTGATATATGTGTGGTAGGCTAATGAATGGATGGTCCCCAACTTGAATGGATGGTTTGACAGGTGGATTTGACAGCTGTTTGGTTTACCTCTCTGAGCCTGTAGCCTTCTCATTCTAATTGTATGTGTTTGCTTCTTTTAGGTGCTTGCAATGGATGGGGAAATCAGCACTATGTAACATTTGATGGATCCTATTATAATTTCCATGGGAATTGCACCTATCTGCTTATGAAACCAATCATACCTGGCTCTCAGAATTTCTGGATCTACTTGGACAATCACTATTGTGCTGCCACAGAGAGAGCTCTATGCTCTATGAGCCTTTTCATATTTTACAACCACTCTACAGTCATTTTGACACGAGGAGTTGAAAATGGAGAAGAAAGCAATCTGGTAAAACATTGATCAGATTCTCTGTGTGTAAACATAACATTATATGACCACGTATCAAACAAAGATTTCCTGTCCCACCTCCAGTAATAGTACTTCAGTTTATGAAGTAGCATTTTAAAGCTGTGTTCCCTCACCAGAGTTAGAGCACAAAAATCACCTCTCTTAAAAAAACAAAGAAGTAGCAAACTGCACATGGCAGCAGGAGGGCAACCCATTTTCTATTACACAGAGCTGAGATTTAGTGATCCTCTGGGTAGATTAGTGCTAGTGTAAATATATATAGTGCTAAGCATCTCATATATGTGAGTATCCTTTTCATCAGCTGGAAAGGTAATATAGCGCTTCCCAGGAAGGCTATTTCACATACTATGTTTGACCTGCTCTGATTCTTCCAATTAATTACTTCTTAAGGTTCTATATAACAATAAAGAAATCACACCGAGTTTTTCAAAAGATGGCATTGACATCACCAACTCTGGACACTATGTTGTGGTGAAAATACCTGAAATGGGCCTTTATGTCACCTATACTCGCCTTGCTTTTCAAGTAAACCTGCCTTTCAGCACTTTTTATAACAATACTGAAGGGCTATGTGGTAAGTATTGGCTACAACTAAAGTGTGAATGCACCTGAATTATGTTTATAGCCTTTTATATCAGTCATTACTTTTGATTTTAAATATTTGTTGGTACTGGAGAGAGACAGAGGAGAGAGAAAGAAACAGTGTTCCATACATAGGAGCCAATTTCTAGGAGCCGAGGTCCCTTCATTCTCCTCATGCTTTGTTCACCAATTTTTTATATGTAGAAGTCCACATATTTGGACTTCTCCCTTCTTCTTTATTTCTTCTTTCCTCTTGGTTATATATGCAGAGGAGAATATCCAGAGCATCAATAAAAGAGGCCCTCTAGTTTACTTTAAATCAGTATGTGAAATTTAGTATTCCCTGTGTGTCTTTCGCCTTCTTGTCCCTTGGTTACCAGGCTCACATTACTTGTTCCAACCCACTGCCATGCCTTTCCACCCTATTGCTATTTGCATTGGTGGGGAGAGGGGGGGGCAAGCAATGTTTATTTCCACAGACTCAATGGGTAAGCAATTGCCACTTTCCTTTGTACTAGATGGTTTACAGATGCTTGTGCCTTCCTAGCCTTTGCTTGAAGTGACCTTCTTATCTTGACCAGGTACGTGCACCAACAAAAAGACAGATGATGCAATGAAAAGGAATGGCAAGATTGCAGATTCTTTCACAGAAATGGCAATGGACTGGAAAATGATGGACCTCATCACTAGACATTGTGATGCAGGGCAACACTTGGCACCTTTTCAGACTCAAATGTCACCATCCAAAATGGCCGCTTGTGTAGTGCCTCCCCTATGTAAACTTATCTGGTAAAGCACACTTTTAATGAATGTTACATAAACTGAGGTTCCTCTTTATTTTGGTCACTTAAATCCTGCGCAGCAACATTTACTATTCCCAGGGTAGCCATCTTAAGATGGACACCCAAGTGTTGAGGCAATTAAATTTGGTTGTTGCTTTTAAGTTTGCTGAAAAATTTAAAAAAATAATAATAATAGGTATGCATGTTTTCAAGTTTAATTTTGAAGTAGAAATACCCATGTGAACTCCATTAAGTTGCTGTAGAAAAAACTAGCTAAGGAAGGTTATGCACCAGCTCAAAGTGAGTGTGTGTTGGTAATGATGCAAAGCACGGTTCGCTGTAATTATAATAGACATGTATTTTATGCTGGATTATTAGTATAAGGTATGGTAGTATTCAAGTAAGTGTTACTCATGCTAGACTCAGAAATTAACAAAGCTGAGTTGACCAAATCCATTCATTTCAGTGAGTCTGAGTCTGACTAGTATTGGGCAGAATCCATAGCTGTTCTCTTAAGTAAGTCTTACAGTCAGAAAGTTTAGAATAATAACAGATCTCCATCCTTAATTATTTTGTCTCTCTCTTATTTGGAACACATTAGTTCACTCTGTAAATAAACTTCATTTTTTAAAAATTAAACAAGGAGTTTTACAGAATGTCACAATGATGTTCCGCCACGGCCGTACTATGATGCCTGTGTTGTGGATGGCTGCTCTTCACCAAAGCAGAACATGGAATGTGGAAGTCTCCAGGCCTATGCAGCCTTGTGTGGGTCCCATGGGATCTGTGTAGACTGGAGAAGCAAAGCCAACAGGAAGTGTGGTGAGCTGAATGACATCCCAGGAGAGGGTTGTTGAGGGTTACTCCTTTTTATCAGCTGACATGTTCCTGATATGTTATCTGCTGGCTCTACGAGCCTAAAATAAGCTCCTCTCATGAACACTGAGATCTGAATTCCCAAAGTATAATGTTAGTTTGAAAAGAAGGTCCAAATTGCAGTCTTCTAGTTTAGGGCACTTCATCCCTATAAATCTGTGTCCAGTTGAACATGATATAAATCATTAGATGTAGAAAACCAGCAACTCAGAAAACCTGTAAGGATTAGAATATGAAACAGATTATCTTTTGAAGTGGGGAGATTCTGCACTGAGGGCTATACCATTTTAGACAGAAGGCTGCATGACTGAATGTTCACACTAAAATAAATAAATAACTAAATAAATAAATAGGGAAAGCTAGGCTTCTTCCTAATGTACTAGTTTTGTGGATACAACAAATTTTTGCAGGGTAGCATCAGCCATTGACATTATTAGGCAGCTTTTGAGGTTCAGTGCCTTGAGTTTAACCCAGAGGTGACCCTTGACTTCTGCATCACAACAACAGCCACAACAGCCTACCCTCTTTGAGTTGCAGTGAGATTTAGAAGATTGGGTCTCTCTCTCTCTTCTACAGAGAAAATGGGATCCCCCTGACTCGGTACTATACTATCAACTGTTGTACTGGTAGATCCTCTACTCCCTTTCCTCATCCACTGTGCAGACACAGAGGAGCCAACTCCTAGGGGCCATGGGGTCTTTGCCCCCCAATAAAATATTTGAGGGGGCCAGGCTCCCCCAAAGTTGTTGGGCATTGCCATTCAAATGGTGTGTGTGCACTGCATCATGTGAGGAAATATATTTCTATGAATTCCTACGTGGACCGATTTGATCCACACACCTCAGACAAATGTATGAATTAGAATGTAATTTTCATTCAGAGTTTACACTTCTCTGAATTTCACAATACAGTTGTTGTATTAAAAAATCAAAATACATTCTTAAATGTGATTTTTAGGATAAAATAGAAATGTGTTCACTGAGATAAAATACATATTTAAATAAAAACATTTGTTTAATTAATGTGGTAATGGGACAGATTGGATTTATGAATGAAAAAATGCACAATTGACATGGAACTGAAACAGATCAATGTGTTCATCCTTACCAAGTAGCGGCAAGTGTTGTTTGCCACTGCCACATCCATTTGCTCATCCGTACAATATTATGGCTGATACACAAAGAATCCCCCCCCCAAAAAAAAACAGTGGAGCAGGACAACCCTGCATCCATCAAAATATATGTGAATGAAACTACCCCGCTCAATCTGCATGAATATTTTCAGTGGAATTGCTTCCTAGAATTTGTTCTAGCTTTTTAGAATGTAAATGCACTCTGAATGAAATTTGTCAATATTTCACAGAACTCAGATGCTCTCGGGATCAAATCTATAAGCCATGTGGAAGAATGGAAAGGCTCACTTGCAATAGTGGGTGAGTAACTGCAAGATAAATCTTTATCAAATGGTGTGTGTGTGTATGAATAACTGAATAATTGCTCAGTGACCTTTCCTTTATCCTGTTAATACAATCCTACAGAAAAAATGCTGTTGGTGCAAATCCAGCAAAAGTTGACATTCCAGGAATCCTTGTTGAAGGATGTTTCTGTCCGGATGGAATGATCCAATTGAATCACCATGATAGTATCTGTGTTTCTGTCTGTGGTAAGGAAATTGGGGAAAATTGGGAATACAGTTGGCCCAAGATGCCCATATGAGACTGCCCACCCACACCAGCTGCCTATGCAGCATGTAGGTTGCATGCTGGGTTAGGGGAACCTAGAAAGGATCAGGAAGCAATGAAGCAAGCACTATGGAAAGAAAAACTGGGAAAGGAAGTTAGCTATATTAGCTTGGATAAAATGCCCCCTTAGAACAATCCTTGCATGATGATAGAGCAAGCAGGAAAATGTCACAATTTAGAAATGTGAGCAATGCTTTTTTCGGCCGTGGCTCTCTCATGATTTTTCATATGACATACACCCTTTCAGGGTCCTGATTTGTATATGAATGTATCTTCAGTGTTGTTAACTTTATTTCTGAAATGGTCTGTCTCATATTCCAACTGTTTTAACTTGTAGGCTGCACAGGAACTGATGGACTATTGAGACAGGTAAGGAGGAGTGCAGAAGATGTGTTCTACAGCTGATATACAGTCAGAATAATATTTTGCACTCTGCCCACAAGCTAATACTGCCTAAAATTGCTGAACACTGGCATAGATCAAATACAATGCAAGAACCAGAGCAATTGTATGACAAACTATCACAGCATTCTGTGCTTATTATGGTTAGCCAATATAGTGCAAGAGTTTATTTGTCATGCACATTCTATAGCAGGTTGGGAACTCACATGTCATGGTTTCATATTAGTTAACTTATCCATAGAAGAATGAGAAAAGTTGGCTCCTTAACGGTAGATTGAGAAACAATTGGGTGAAGTTACTGCACAAGTAAGGGATGCAGGTGGCGCTGTGGGTTAAACCACAGAGCCTAGGGCTTGCCGATCGGAAGGTCGGCAGTTCAAATCCCCGTGACGGGGTGAGCTCCCGTTGTTCGGTCCCTGCTCCTGCCCACCTAGCAGTTTGAAAGCACGTCAAAGTGCAAGTAGATAAATAGGTACCGCTCCGGCGGGAAGGTAAATGGCATTTCCATGCGCTGCTCTGGTTCGCCAGAAGCGGCTAAGTCATGCTGGCCACATGACCCGGAAGCTGTACGTTGGCTCCCTCAGCCCGTAAAGCGAGATGAGTGCCGCAACCCCAGAGTCGGTCACGACTGGACCTAATGGTCAGGGGTCCCCTTTACCTTACCTTACTGCACAAGTGCAACAGAACTTCCCTTTTCTCTCCTCCCCCTGTGTATGCCTCTGCACTCCCTCCAAATCTCAGAGCACTCCCTCCAAATCTGCTCTGAGGTATCACCCAAACCTCTAGAGCAGATTAAGGCAGAGGTGTACAGGGAAGGAGAAGGAGAGGAAGTTTCACTGCACAAGTGGAAGTTGTTCCACTCATTCAGTGACTGTGCTAGATTCAACCCACTATGCCTTTGTTTGAGGAAGGAAAGTGTACAAAAACACTAAGTAGTTTCAAAACAACCCTACAGTAGACACACTTCCCCACAGGTCTATCTAGCTCAGAACTGTCAATGCTAACTGGCATTTGCTCTCCAAGATTTCAGACAGGAGTCCATCCCAGTCTTACCAAAGCATGTACCCTGCCCCTGAGCTGTGGTCTTTCCCCATCAAAAACTCTAGCAGAAACTCAGCCCCAGAAGGATTCATTACTCTGGTCAACATTTTTTTTCCTTTTTTGAACATTTATTATACAGCCAGGAGAGAGGTGGGAAAAAGATTGTCAGGTCTGCACCTGTAGCAAGGACACACTGGATATTTCTTGTTCCCCCCACATTTGTGCAAGATCTCCGCCAATCACTTGCACAAGGGAAGGATTTGTACCTATAGTGCGGATACAGCCAGAAGATCCCTGCTGCACAGAGATAGTGTGTGGTAAGCAAGTACTTCAGTAAGATAAATAGATAGATAGGTAGGTAGATAGATAGATAGATAGATAGAATTTTTATTAGATTTTTTTGTTTTACAGTTTTAAATACTCATTTAAACATCCTTAAAATATCAGTGACTTCCCTTCTTCTCTTTCCATGGTTCATTTTATATACCATAAATCCCTGCATATTTTACATAAACTAAACCATTCAGTATTCCATTATTACATCCATCAAAACTTATTTACATTGTTGAATTTATCTTAATGCTGCCAGCGTTATCAAGCGTACACAGTTGCCCCCCATATATTCACAATAAACATTGCCCAATCTTCTTTAAATGTATGTTCTTCTTGTTCTCTTATTTACTTCAGTAAGTTTTAGGGATGTATTTACTAATGCAGAACAAAGACTGCATGTTTTCTGGAATAATGTACAGAGAATGCATGCTGCCCTCACTGCACCAGTTCTGCATGAATAATCCAGGACATTTTGTTCAAAAATATTCATCACCACCAACTAGTGTGGTTCACTGGTTAGAGTGCTGGACAAGGACTGGGGAGACCTGGGTTCAGTTTCCCACTCAGCCATGAAGTACATGTATCAGTCATTCTCAGCCTTGCCTATCTAACAGGGTTGTGTAGAGAAAGAACCATGTTTGCCACCTTGAGCTCAGGGGGTGGGGTATAAAGGTTATAGGTGAATACTGTTTTAAAAAGAAGTAGTAGATTGTTGCCAGCCCACAAAGAATACAGGGTTTCTCTACCTACAACATTATCAAAATGCAAGAAAAAGTGAATGCCTCATATTTTATCTGTTTCTTCATTCACAGAATGTAATGAAAGGTTGTGTCCTCTAACCAAACAGATATGCAATCCAGGCTTCCAAATTGTAGCAACCACTTCTGATGGTGCCTGTTGTCCCATTCATGTTTGTAGTAAGTACTAAAATCACATACATGTCATTTTTGGAGTGGAAGCACAGTTAAGCAACATACACACTACCCTATGTGTATAGGGGAAAATATAGGTCCACACACCCCAATCTGGAATCATTCATCCTCATCCTGTACATGCTGCTTTAAATCTAGATTGATTTTACATAAATGCCACCCAAGGAGGTAGGTGTTGTTACTTGGTATTTTTTTGAAAACCCTCCCCTTGAGTGGCTTTTTCTACCTCTACATACCCTGGGTAAATGAAAAGGGATCATGGTGTACACTCATCCACCTCATTATTATTATTAGGTAGGTGTGGATACTAACACCTACACCTATTTGCAAATGGGCACCCTATGGGGAAATGCAGAATCAATCTGTAATGAGCTTTTATGTTTGGAATGAAACTAGTTTCCGAAGAAGCACTCTTCTGGGGCAAAATATACGCGATAGATCTAGACTGAGTGTTGACCACATTGAAAAAACATGTGCTCTCTCTCCATTGATTTTAGAATAACATGCTATCTGTGTATGTGTGCAGCCTTAGTCACAAAATGCTAAAAACACATTTGGCTATAAGGGGATATTATGTGTATTTTCACTATCTGGATCAAAATGCTTTGTTACTAATTTGTGAGTGATTCTTCTCTACAACCAATATAGTAGAAAAAGGAGAAAAGAACCCAGGAAATCCATAGGAGAGAAGTCAAGAAAATCTCAGCATTTCTGAGCATTATTTTTCTTTTACTTACAGAACCAAAAAATGTTTGTGTATCTAAAGGAATTGAGTATCAGGTAAGGTCTGCTCCTTGCTTTAATTCACTGCTATGATATTCCTTTAGTTCAGGGGTGGGAGAACTTTTTAACCTAAAGGGCGGGCTCTTTAGTGCCCTCAATGGGCTATTACTTTTATAGCTGCTTTTTAAAATATGCAAATGAAAATTGAAATTTAATATAGTGTCTTCTTTGGCCTTGAAAATCTAATGATTATTTTAATGCTAGCTGTTAGTCTTTGAGTTATATCCAGCTATTCTGAATAGACCCATTGAAAGCAGTGGATTTAGAACTAACGTCCATTGATTTCAATGGGTCTAGTTTGAGTATGACTTAGTTAAATACACCCTTTCACTAATCCCATGGTGCTTAATAGCATTTCTGTGTTAATATGCTGGATTTACTTACCAGATTCTTCCCCTTCTGCTTTACCATTTCTCGTTTAAGCCTGGATCAGTGGTACCTTCAGACTCTTGTGATGAATGCTTTTGCACTGTAACACAGGATCCTAAAACCCAAACCAATAAAATTAAGTGCACTCCAATTAATTGTTCTACTGAATGCCAACAGGTAGGTAGACACATTGATGACTAACTTCTCCTCTGTTGCTGACTCAGCTTACCTTGCCATTGTTATTGTGGTTAGACAAATGTAGTGAACAGCAGCTGATTGGAAAATGGCTTCCCTACTACAGTAGTTAACAACAACAACAATTTCCGAGAGAAGCACTGGGAGAAAGCTTCCATAAAAGGTTGCTTTTCCATAGAGAGAAAAGCAGAAGATCTGATGAATCTTATGTACATTATGGGCAAAGCACCTTGAAGATGATCCATCACTGCATATAACAGACTAACACATGGTGATTCCAAAAGATGGGAGATAAGTAAAATAACACCAGAATGGAAATTTAGGGGAGAGCTGTGATGCCTACCATTAACACCAGCTAGTTAATAAAAATGCTAGATAATGATCACGTTTGGTTCAGATACTAAGCCTGATATTTCTTGAGCTAGACAGAATAGGAAGCCTGAAGGACAATTCTGTGGATTAAAGTAGCTTCTGGGCTTCCATTCAAAACTCCAGATTCCACCCCAAACTGGGAAGTCCATCAGAATCTGAAGTAGGGGTTGCCCAAAATCTAAAAATCACTTGCAAAAATGTGAACGTTAGTCAAAACTGCATAGAAAAATGTGTTTATAAGGAGAAATGCTGGTGAATTTCCATGAGGATTTTCTTTATAATGCAAAATGTGGACCACTGAATTTAAGACTGGAAAAATGCGAAACTGGGGGAATTGAAATTGGCAGCTCCTTCCATCCCTTCCATCACCATCTTTTCATCCTCAGGGATTCCACTATATCCAGAAAGAAGGAAAATGCTGTGGTGAATGTGTGCAGACAGCATGTGTGACAAAGCTTTCACCTGGGATAGTGGCCATTGAGGTATGTGTTTACTTTCTTTATGAGTAATTGTTTTGTTGTGACCATATTACTCAGTTAGCTCAAAAACACAATTTTAAGGAGACTTCTCTTTGAAAACTGGGAATGCTTCATGTGTAACAATGGAATAAAATGCCTTCATGAAATTAGATTTTATCAATAGTGAGATACTTCTATACATTCCAAAATGCAGGTATTGAAGAAAACAACTTTTCATACAGATAGGACAGGCACTAAGGAAGAAAGATTTGCAGCTGACATAGGTTCACCCAGGATGTCTTTGGGAAAGGAGGGAATTTGAACTGACCCTCCTGATCTTCAGAACAGGAGAGAAACCACCAGGGAATGCCATGGTTAAAACATAACTTCCTATTCTATTTCTGTAGTCAGCCACTATCAAGCCCAACTAGGCATTGCACCATTCATGTAAGGAACACTTGCATGAGTGTAGGAATGTAGGGAATGTAGGAAAGTCTAGATGAAGATCAGCTCTTTTGCTCAATAGCACCTATTTCTGGATATTATTTTCTACTACAGGTTGGGAAGACCTACAAGGATCCACAGGATAACTGTACTCAGTATCTATGCACCAGGGTATCAGATAAATTTATACTGAGTACCACAATAATATCTTGCCCAGTGTTTGATCGATCAAATTGTGTCCCAGTGAGTATTATTATAGCAGTGCTTGCTTTTATCAGTTCAACTCATTTGGCTTCCAGAGCCAGACAGAAGGAGGCCGGCTGGATTGTGTTTGGGGATCTATGTCACTAACCCACTAGCAGGTAGCTCAGTCGGTTAGAGCAGGGTGCTCATAATGCCAAGGCTGCAGGTTCAATACCTGTATGGAACAGCTGCATATTCCTGAATATTGACTTCAGGTTATGATTGGTTGTGAGTGAAATAAACCATCATCGCTGGTTAGCCTTCCAGAGTTAGCTGCGAGGAGCAGGAAGGAACAAAGCAGGTGCAAAATGGATGGATTTAAAGATTTATAATCTGTACATAAAGGAGGAAAAGGAGTGACATGCAAAAAAAAAAATATTAAGATGTGAAGCACTAATATTATAATGTGACATATTCTCATGTTTCTTTTCAAAATAGGCAACTATTCAAACTGCTGCTGATGGATGCTGTGAGATATGTGAGTATGTTCTTTACAATAGTTGATGAATGAAAGTGAAAGAGCTTTTATAAAGTCCCAATTTGCACAGAACCAGTGCTTTTTTTCTGAGGGCATGCAGGGGTACGCATACCCCTAAACATTTTGTGAATCTTTGTACTTTTGTCCATTTACTGTATTTATTTTTCTGATTTGAACTATAAAATTGTGATTTTCTTGAGTCAAAATGAGAGTACCCCTAAACATTTTTTAAGAGAAAAAGCACTGCACATAACTGTCAGGAACTGGCTGGATGAGGAGGGGGGGGCGATGCCCTTCCAAGAGCCCCCCAGGGATGACACAGAGGAAAGAGACTTGGGCCCAGGACATGGAGGACCAGTCTGCAGAAGGGGCAAGCTGGGAGGTGATCGAAGCAGGAGGTTTGCATGAACATGGAGAGTCAGAAGAAGAAAGCCATTCCAGGACAGGGCTGGGAACCTTGAGCTCAGACTTACAGCAAGGAGCCAGATACTGCCTCTGTTGCTCAGCAGTCCCGCTCCAGCTAGCTCTCCTCCTCCACTGACACCCAGATCATGAAGAGGCCTGCCCATTGCTGAGCAACGGGCCAGATGGGCCCAGAGGGGAATCCCTCTCCCTTGCTGCAGTCTATGGCTACTTGAGAGGAGTCCAGAGTGAGGGAAGGGGGGCCAGATGCCAGTTCCAGCAATGTCTTCAACTAGGGGAGACTAGCCTAGATGAACTTGGTTGTGCTTTTACTTTTGTGAATAAAAGCTATCTGCATTTCACGTCTCGAGTCCTTTTCCTAACCTGTGGAAGAACCTGCAGTCTCTTGACAGCCCCTGGACAATAACACAAAACCAAACCACAAAACCACAATGGAATACCAGTAAAAATCCATTTCTCTAATCTGTTTTCTGTGATGTCAGCTGATTAATAACAATAGCATTAGAGCAAAAAGAAGAGCTATCTAAAGTTCTTCAGAGAGGCCTGTTAAATCTAGGGCAGGGGAAAATATTTGATTCAGTTTGCGTTTAAAGCTGAATCTATCAAAATTGCACTTTCCATAACAATATGAGAACCAAAACAGAATCATCCTTTGGAATGCACACTTATTTGAATTTTACAATGTAGCCCTGCAACCAAACAATGTCTACAGAAATGCATATATTAGGGGGGGGGTGTGGAATGAGCAGCTACATTTGAAATGATAGATAAAACTGCTTTTAAGTTCAAAGCTGCTGGTTCCTGATAGTTTAAGTTCCAATCAGGTCAAGTTATTTGAGTTTCCCTTTCATTTTCAGGTACCCCCTTGTCACATAATTGTACAATTAACCTGAAGAGGCAATTCATTGTTTATAAGAATTGTAAATCAGCCAGGCCTCTCAACATTCCTTCCTGTGGAGGATCCTGCAACACCTACTCTGTGTAAGTAAAAGATTGCTCCACCTGTCTCAGTCAACTTGACTTCTACAGCACAACACAGACACAGCATTCTCTCTTTGTGCCTCTTTGCTTACCATTTTCTGGAAATGAGCCTGGAGCACGAATATACCGTACCTCAGTTTTTGCCACTGCCGCCCTCTGTAAAATAGCAAATAATAGTTGCACTATTAAGTCACCCTGGACTTGTAACAAGTAGTTGAGTTTCATATTTGCCCACTTTGCACACACAGATATGTTGTTACCATATGGTTGCTTCACTACACATGCAGAGACTTTCAACATTTTATCATTTTACTGCAAGATTTATGGAAAAATAAGGTGAGCCAATGGCACAACTGCTTTAGTATGTGCACAAGGTCTCTATGGGTCAACCTGTCTGGCAAGTTGCCACGAGTCCAGGATAATACAAATTATCTGGCCATCAAATTATTCTCCAAAGGCTGGTTTTTGGTATAATGACACAATCACTTGACTGGATGTTCCATAAATTAAACAAGAATGTGTTTCCCCTCCCCAGTGAAAAGTAGTGGTAACATGTTCCTTATTTTCCAAGGGTATTACACCAAAAGAATAGGCACTGAGAGGCCTTTAGCAAGTTCTTTTAACAGCCTGTTAATTTAGTGAACAGGGGTAGGACCCCCAAAGTGTAGGTGGTATCTAAGCAGCTTGAGCAAGACCTAGGTTAAGATTTCAGAATCAGTCAGGTGTTGAATATAGCGGAAAGCTTCTGATAATCAGGACTCAAACTGTCACACTGTACAAAAGCACTGAATGTTGTGATCTACATGGGCATTTCTCCTTTGTGAGAGACACATGTATATACCCAGTGTCTTCTTATAGATCAGGCTCCAACCTGTCAAGAACTCAGTGGGACTCTGCAATTCCTCTTTCTGTTTTCCCCCTGTTGTTTTGGTAGAGCTGGACAGCAGGAGAAGCAGCATGCACCCCTCTATTAGCAATGGAAGCAGATATCGATTAGGAAACCTTGCTGCTGCTTTTTTCTGCTGATAGTGACACTATTTATGAGTTTTATAAGCCACCTAATGGCTTACAAGCCACAGTCAAAGAAAGTTAACATTGTGCCCAGATCTGGGGGGACAACAGAAGCGGAAGTAGAAGCAGAGTTTCCCAGAGATCTATAATCACACAGTCTCCATCCTTTTTCCTTCAATGTTTTTAGCATGGAACACTGGTGGGGAGGGAAGAAAGTGGAGCATAATGAACTAAACCAACTTTCACCCTCTAGATATTTTGGACTACAATCCCCACCAATCAGCATGACCAACAGTCAGGGGTGGTGGGAACTGTTGTCCAAAACATATGGAGGGCACCATATTGATGAAGGCCGGGCTAAACCAAAAACACAGACCAGTGCACTTATTTAATGAATAAATGCTAGAAAACTATTTCTTGACTTACACCACTGGCTGCTTTTCGTGTAAAGAGGAACATCAGTCAAAACGTTTCACCTGTGCTTTCTCCCTCAGATATTCCTTTGACACTCACAAAATGAAGCATGGATGCACATGTTGCCATGCCACAAAATACCATGAAGTGAGAGTGGAACTGGTTTGCAGCAAAAGGAGGCATATGAAATACACATATCTTCATGTAGATGAGTGTAGCTGTGTGGAAACTAAATGCCCAACATAGAAACATGAACCAAAAAATGTTGGTGAAATGTTTTGTCTTTATTTGAATTATTCATTTTTTAAAAATTGCTTCAAGCAGTTGTGTGCAATTGTGTGTGTGTGTGCATGCATTCACATATCCATTTTTACTCCTGTAATATGAGATGTTTAGGATTTTTTTTACAAAGTGATTCATCCCTGTAATCATGTTTCTTATTCCACTTGCTACAGGAAATTGAATGACAAAGAACAATGTTGATATTTGTCAAATAAACTATGTTTCCAAGTTGACTTGCTTTCTGTTGCAATAACCTCAACTAGATCAGCTACAGTTACAGATAGGTAGCCGTGTTGGTCTGCCATAGTCAAAACAAAAAAAATTCCTTCCAGTAGCACCTTAAAGACCAACTAAGTCAGTTCTTGGTATCTGAAGAAGTGTGCATGCACACGAAAGCTCATACCAAGAACTGACTTAGTTGGTCTTTAAGGTGCTACTGGAAGGAATTTTTTTTGTTTAGATCAGCTACAGTATATCCTCTTCTCTTTCACTCTCAAAGACCTGACAGAGAAGAATTAGTAGTGTAAACATTCACAATGTGAACACACACCGTTAAAATCTTTGCAAGAAGATTAGTGAAAGACTTGGCTGGAAATTCATTGTGGAAGTCGGGGGTGGTGGTGGAGTGTAGCATTCTGGATCTGTAGAAACAAAGAACATTACTGTATTCAAAGTAAGAGTTGGATACAGTTATGAAAGAGGGTAGCCCCTACTCACGTGTTATTATCATTGGAATTAAACAGTTGGTGTAGGGGCCACATGCACCACGTCCAGAGCCTCTTTCCCGACTGTCTCTACTGACCAGCACAAAGGATGGATGGGGGCTTCTCGCTGCATTCAGGTAAATACACTGAGAAGCCTTGAAATGATGTGGAATGTGGGTAGAAGTTCAGTACTGGAGCTGCTAAGATGCTGAATGTGGGCAAAGGTCTGATATGGAGCCAGGGGTAGGGTGCAGACAAAGGTATTTAGCAGCGGGGGTGGCCTCTGCAACCTCTGCATGACCAGTTTAACCGCAACTCTGCTAACTCCTTCTGGATAAGATGTTGTGTGATTAACTCTCAGTTGTCTGATCCACCACCACACTGAACATAAGCTTCATGTTTTCCCCTCCCCACATTACTTCCTCCTCTGGGAGATATTTGGGACACAGTTACAACTAGTTTGTTTAATAGCTGTTCCTAGCATGATTTCATTCACATCACTGAGTAGATGTTTTCCTTATACTCTTAACTGGTATTCGGTTGAGAGGAAATCTTCCTACCGTTCAGCTTGGCCAGTCACACTGGTCATTTGAGGGAATGGGGATCTTCCACTGCAAAGTGTGGTTTGGTTAGATTGGTGAAGTTATTTGCCCTACAAGTAGATGTTCTCTCATTGTAGTGTACTGTGGTCCAGATTGGTTAGATCAGCTTACAGGACGTTGGTGTCCTGCCTTCCTTAGAGTCTATATGATAGAAACCCAACATACAGCCATATGTTATTAGGGTAGCATTAAGCTGTGGGAAACACCTGAGGTACAATAATATTCAAAGGTTGCCACACCTGCATGAAACTTCTAGGTTATACTGGACTCCAACACAGCTCTTTCTGCTGAGGAAACACTTTCTTTCCTGAGTAGTCTTGACTTATTGTGATTTCCCACAAGATCTCTCACACCACAAGCATTAGGCTAACACCCACTGAAGATTCACAGTGTGTTGTGGTTTATGTTTTGCTTTGCATCCCAACTTGGTTAGAAAGCTACCAAAAGCAGCTAGGAAACTTCTTTCACAGACTCTGGTTACAACTTCAAATACTGCATCATTATTTCATAAAAACAACAACAGGATAGATGTGGATTGTGGCTAACATCACATGTACACTGCTTCCCAAACCAACAGCGTGAGCATGATCAGTGCAAAGGAAATAGTAGTAGTATGCACACAGCCATAAGTTCTAATGGCTTAGTCTTCAGCATGCCGCATCAGCATGAGGTCACAGTGGCCAGTCTTTTTGACTCAGCCAGACAGCATGAACATAGGTGTACAATGGTCAGCCTCTCTAATTGAAGCAGGCAGAAGCAGTTGTATGCCCATACACACACACACACAGAGAGAGAGAGAGAGAGAGAGAGAGAGAGAGAGAAGAGGAGTGAGCATGTGAAGAAGCATGTGGAACTGGTCTCCTACTGAAGTGGTTCAGTAGCAACCATGTGCAAGCAGTCTCAGTCTCTTTGAAATGGGCAGAAGTGGGGATGAGTAGGTGGGTGGGAGAGAAGCAGTAAAGAAGGTGAGGAGCCAGCTGTAAGTAAATCACCTGGTAAGTAAATCAGGCTAAATGCTAACTGTCCCATAACTGCCCTATAAACAAATAAGAAGACTTGAAATACAGTTTAACCACCATGTAAGCTTTGTGCTAGCAAATCAGGTTGGATGTTGAATAAGCGGGTCATGTAGAGGAGCTGACCTCTTCTACAAATCTCAAGCTCAGAACAAGACTGTCATGATGACACTACCAGAATTCTTGCCATTACTAGTGCCATAAATCATAGCAATGGCTGTGAGCTTGCAAAGCGTCCCCAGCCAAAGTTCTATGAACATTACAAGCTTGTGTTCTAAGCTACAGCAGCAATAAACATCTTGTGACAAATTAAAGACAACCACATTTTATTATGCCCCAAGCAGATGGACTAGATATGTGCCCTCTCAAACTTTAATGTGCCACAAAAATAACACAAGTGATTAACACGACTGCCCCACTGGAATTATTTATAAGTATCACAACAATTATGGATATTAGTATTAGAGAATCTTTGCTTCCAACCCAAAAATACACAGTTGAAGGGAGATCCAAACAATTTAATGCTATTGCCACTCCTTCACCAGCAGGTGTCATACCAGACACACAAACTATGCTACACAAAGATGGTAGTGCAATAGATTTTAATAGTATGTTAGAAATGTGGCTACTGCAGCAAGTGTTTTAGAAAAGTGTGTAATCTGTAGGTGGGTGGTGTTGGCATGCTAGACAATGAATTTCATGTATTCCTATATCTTTAGGAGTTGTCCAGAAGGCAAGCTTTTTTATTTATTTATTTTTTTTAAGTACTTCATTACAGGGAGAAGTAGCAGTTTGTTATTCTTTCTGTGCAATTCCTCAAGGTAGAAGAGCCCCCTCTGACTTCTCCCTGGCATCCTCAGTGGTGGATCACCATAGAATCATTAAGTTGGAAAGCACCCCAGTGGTAATCTAGTTCAAACCCCTGCAATCAGTCATCTAAAAATCCCCTCAAAGACACAGATGGAGGGCTGTAGGGTGGATGTAGGATGGAATATATACATTTCATCAGCAAGATCTGTCCAGTGTTGCTAGGGAGCTCTAAGAAAATAAAAACCAGCATAGTTTTGAAATCGGTTGTTAAAAAATTAGTGCAGTTTTGAAATATTCATTCCACCATCTTTATTTAAAATGGTGTCACGAAAAACAGACAAAAACCTGTTCCTTGATCTCAGGGACCATTGTACAAAATTTGGTTACAATATCTTAAGAGGCATCAAAATGCATAGAAAACAAAGAAACAAATAACTTTCCGAATAATATAGTAGATTTTATGTTGGTCATGTTTTGAGGCTGGGCAATTTCCATGAAAGTGGCAGGAGTGCTCTTATTCCTAGTGGCGAAATGTTAGTCATACATGGTTTCCTTATGAAGTTCTTAGCCCTACTTCTGAGAGTCTAGCTAAGAGGGAAATTATTTCATTTCATTTGTACTACAGTTAGAATTATAACTTCAGAAGAAATGCCATTTAGAAGAGGGGATTTTAAGGCAGTGTTAAGGGGAGGGAAGAAACTTCTCTTTATCAGGGTTTTATTTTTATAGGAACCCCTTTTAAGTGCCTGTATGAAAGTGACCTTACCCAGTGACCTATAATAACTGCTCCCTAGATAAATTGTTATTATTATTTACTAACTTTTTATACCGCTCTTCATCCAAGGATCACAGAGTGGTTTACAATATAAAAGAACAAATATTAATAACATTGTAACAAACCAAGACGTGGGTAGCGCTGTGGGTTAAATCACAGAGCCTAGGACTTGCCGATCAGAAGGTTGGTGGTTCGAATCCCCACGACGGGATGAGCTCCCATTCCTCGGTCCCTACTCCTGCCAACCTAGCAGTTTGAAAGCACATCAAAGTGCAAGTAGATAAAAAGGTACTGCTCCGGCGGGAAGGTAAACGGCGTTTCCGTGTGCTGCTCTGGTTCGCCAGAAGCGGCTTAGTCATGCTGGCCACATGACCCGGAAGTTGTACACCGGCTCCCTCGGCCAGTAAAGCGAGATGAGAGCTGCAACCCCAAAGTCGGTCATGACTGGACCTAATAGTCAGGGGTCCCTGTACCTTTACCTTTTAACAAACCAAAACAATACCCCCCCAAGTTTAAAAGGCCACCGTTTGTTTAATTAGCCAAAGGCCTAGGAGAATCAGACAGTTTTTGCCTGGTGCCTAAACAAATGTAATTAAGGCATCAAGTGAGCCTCCCTGAGGAGAGCATTCTACAACCAGGGAACCACCACAGAAAGGGCCCATTCTTGCGCTGTCACCCTCTGGACCGCTCATGGAGGAGGCATACAAAAATTGGGCCTCAGATGATGACAGCAGGATCCTGGTCAGTTCACATGAGGAGAGGCAGTCCTGGAGGTATTTCGGCGGTTCGAATCCCCGCGACGGGGTGAGCTCCCATTGCTCGGTCCCAGCTCCTGCCAACCTAGCAGTTCGAAAGCACACCAAAAAATGCAGGTAGATAAATAGGTACCACTCCAGTGGGAAGGTAAACAGTGTTTCTGTGTGCTGCTCTGGTTCGCCAGAAGCGGCTTAGTCATGCTGGCCACATGACCCTGAAAAACTGTCTGCGGACAAACACTGGCTCCCTTAGCCAGTAAAGCAAGATGAGCGCCGCAACCCCAGAATCGTTCGTGACTGGACTTAACTGTTAGGGGTCCCTTTACCTTTACCTCTTAAGTCAAACCCAGCACTTTGAACTGGACCCAGAAACTGACTAGCAGTTTCCATTACAGAGGGGATTTCTATAGATCACAGCCATATTTATTAACCATATTTATTATAGCTTATGAATGCAATTCTTGATCTTTAGAATGCATACTTCCTCATTCTCTGGAAATGGGCCCCATTCTTTCTTAACATAATCTGTAATCTCTATGGAGTCGCCCAACTCCAAATCACATTTGAACAAACAGCTATGTAATTCAAGAAAAGTTGATCCAACTTTTTAATGTGTTTTCTGTTCCCTGTTTCCATGTATCAGCCTGTTCAGGATCCCTACACTTAGTTGACTAACCTCGTAAGTGAACGGCAAGGCTGAGTCAGAGTCTACGTACTGAACTTATTATTTGGAGTCACCTCCATATGTCTCAAAGGATACCACAATGAATATCAAATTATTTCTTCACTGTATTGGGCTATAACAATTTCTTTGATATCAATTAATTTATTTGATATCATTAATTAATGCTGCAAGTTTGGGCAATAGCAGGGTTAAGACATTACGTGGATGTGCTTCCACATGGCAACTGTAGCACAAACTCTGGACCTGTGAATAGGGCCGAATTTAGGTTTCACGAGGCCCTAAGCTACTGAAGGTAATGAGGTCCTATATATGTCCAGCTGTCCTTTGTCAACAACAAATTGTCACTATTTTTTGTGTTGAATATATGCTATATGGTAATTTATGGACCTAACAGGTATCTAAAGCCATTTGCACATAACAAAATATGGATTTTTATCAAAATAAATGAACTGAAATACAATTAAGAAGTATCCAGTTTTTCCCCCTTTGAATTTTTTTGGGGCCCCCAAAAGAGTGGGGCCCCAAGCTATAGCTTGTTTAGCTTATATGTAAATCCAGCACTACCTGCGAATGTTGGACTCCTGCAAGACAATTCTATTCATGCTTCCTCCAAAGTAAGTCCAGATGTGTCCAGTGCCTCTCACACTGGGCTAGCCCTGCCATTAGACAGGTTGAAATAGCCACCTCAGGCAGCAGAATCATAGAATTGTAGAGTTGGAAGGAACCCCAAGGGTCATCTAGTGCAACACCCTGCAATGCAGTAATCTCAGCTGAAGCATCCATGATAGACGGCCATTCAACCTCTGCTTAAAAACTTCCAAAGAAGGAGAGTCCACAACCTCCCGAGAGACTCTGTGGCAGGGGAGCTAGGCTGCAGCAGTGAGGTGTTGAAGAGCAGAACTGAATGTGTTACAGGCCAAGGCCTACACCCTTTAAACTAGTCTATTGCTCTCAGACATGGTGGAGTGAGGTGACCCATTATCGGTGCTGATTCAAGATTCCACTACAGTAGTTGGCTTCAGTACATGGGATGGGTAGGAGGCACCACCTTGTGATTCACTTCTGGCAGTAAAATTTATTGGGCTTGCCCTGACCACACATCAATAGAATGTATAGAATTCTTCCACTGGCAGCCACTATAGTCCTCCCCTGTCCGCCATGTTGCTTCAGTGCTGCCCCACTGCCACTCCTCTTACACAATTCACTGAGGCCAGAACATTCATTTCAAGGTGAGCTTCCTATGGCTTCCATTCACTGATATATTCAGAGATGTATGGTGTCTCCTTGACATGACATTACACAAAAAGCAGGAGGAAAATGTGCGGTGGCCTGAAGAATAGTTTTAGTGTTAGCATTATTTCAATTTCTATTCTGCCTTTCCCCCCAAAGGAGCCTAGGGTGGCGAACAACAAAGCAGAAAAAACAATACCATTAAAAACAAAATAAAGGCATATTTAAAACACCTAAGAGCATCTAAAGAAAAGAAAAATCACTCACTGACCCTCCCAGCTCATAACTTCATGTTTCCAGGAACAGTATCTTTCAGTCATCAAATTCCTGGATGAATAGGAATGCTTTTAAATTCCTCCTGAATGTTAACAATGAGGAAGCCAAGACGTATTGCACCAGGGAGGCATTCTACAAATGGGCAAAGACTGTCGAGAAGGCCCTGTCATGGAACCAGGTGTGCCAACTCAGGAGGGAAATGGGGGTGGGGGTGGGGCCTGATATCATGCATGATACTGTGTTGTTGCATGTTGTGTCTGGGTGTTGCATGCGATGTCACAGCACCCTGCATGACAGCTGGAAGTCGGACGTGGCGCTGGTGCACATGACATCCAAACATCACCCAACAGCTTGGCCTCCATGACTGTTGGCTCCTCCTCCTGTTCCTACCAGGAGCTGGGAACTGCTTCCCCTCCACAGCTGGAGGAGGAGGAGGAGGAGCTGCAGTGTTGCTTCTGGGCATCGTGTACACCATTGTGACACCCAGGTAAACATTGCAGTGGTTCAGCCCCCTGCTAAAAAATATTGGAGGGGCTCAAAGGGGTCAGTCCCTAGGAGTCTGTGCCCCTGATCAGAGCAGCACCATCCAAGCAGTACTCAGCCCCAGCCCTAGCCCCAGCAAAGTCTCCCATCTCTTCTAGATATCTGGGTCCCAAGCCATTTAGGGCTTTATATGCTAGCACTAACACCTTGGATTGAGTCTGTCAGCAAACCCACCCTCCAGCATGGTTAGCAAAATACTGCTAGAAATAATGCACTGGTGCACTTTTACATGGCATATGCAATGATGTAGGAAGGCTATTCAATAAGTGAACACAGGAATCCAGAAAATTGTTGACTGCACCAGCCAACTTGGGAGGCACATTCTGACCCTCTCTTGAAGACTCTGTACAAATCACAGGTGGTGAAGGAATGCCCTCCTGCTGGTGCTGAAGAGCTTAAAAATGTTGTAGAGCCTTTACTCTCCCAGCGTGCTTTCGGAGGAGAAGGAATCCGTCTTCAATTTATTCTTTATCATCCACAGCCCAAACTGCTGGAGCCAAAGCAGATAGATACAAAGCAAGGCCATAAATCAATCATTTCCATTAGGAAAACACAATAATGATTTTTGTGGATCTTATCATTCTTGTATCACACTGCCGCCTCAATCGCCTACAGATCTCCTGAAACATACTTTAAAAGTTGGTTTTTGCATTCCTTTCCTCTTCCCATGCCTGGTTTATGAGCATTGAGTGACATTTGTTTAAACATTTTCATCCATTAGGGTTGGAATGCAGAATGGTTTAAAGTCGCATAAAACTATTTTAAGCCCAGAGAAGGCAAACATCACATTGCCTTTGAACAATGTGGTGGTGCACCTGTAGGCTGTTAAACATTTTGTTTCATTCTTTCACCTCTGGCCACTATTGCCATGTTGAGGGCTGACCCTTTTACAAAATGAGGGCTGCAACAAAACATTGCAGTGTGACTCATGTTCAGATTTCCAATCATTCCAATTCTCCCTCCCCCCAGTGGTTTAACCACTAAGAGAATTGGTGGAGCCTAAGGCAGCAACATTTTAGGGGTGGAAAATTAGAACGGCAGTTCTATACTCCTGTTAGTTCCTCTGTCAACTCATGGAGAGGGAAAAGATTTTACAACCTGAGTCTTTTTATTTTAAAGTAAATACAGTGGTACCTCAGGTTAAGTACTTAATTCGTTCCAGAGGTCTGTTCTTAACCTGAAACTGTTCTTAACCTGAAGCACCACTTTAGCTAATAAGCACAATTTCTGGGTTAGCGGAGTCTGTAACCTGAAGCGTATGTAACTTGAAGCATATGTAACCTGAGGTACCACTGTACCTGATTTAATTTGACTGCTGCCACTGAAAGTCAAAAAAGAATGGGGACATAGAGAAGGATCAAACTTGAAGTGAACTGTCATTGTTATTTAAGGACTCCAGACAGGTTTTACTTTTGCATCTTCACTTTTAAGCAAAACCATTTTTAAAAAGTTTTTTTTAAACAGGTGGGATGCAGTCTGGTAAACAACAGCTGGAAGCCATTTTGCAATCCACACTGAATATTTGGTGCTTAAAACTGGTAAGGGGCAGAGGTGGACATTTCTGAAAAGGTTTCTTTTTGAAGATTGTTCTTCTCATTTCTTTTTGTGCCTCTCCTCTCCCAACAATTGCAGTATGAAGTTTGCCTCTATTTCAGAACTGAGCCTAAGTTTCTTTGTTTTCAGGCAGTTGCCTAGTCCTTCTATGGCCTCATGGCAGTTAAAAACATTAGCCTAAGGCCAGTTTTGTGCTTTGAGCATTCACTGCTGCCAACCAGCTGCTTTGTTCATTGGGATGTTTGCTCTGGCCATTGACCCTGCTGCCATCTGAGCTCTTCAGACTGTCCTGGGCTTCGCTCTGTTCAACAGTGCTTGGGCCTCATGGTGTGCTCTTGATGGAAAAGAATTCACGTAGACACGAAGGTCAAGAAGAGAGCGTGAGAGGATGAGTGTTTGCGCTCAGCTCCCACATCCTAAACAATTTCTTTCACCAGAATAACGCAAGAAAAACCCCTTCAAGCCAACTGGCAGGAGCTGGCCGAAGGAAGGTTGAGCCATGGTTATCTCCAGAGGCAACCCCAAGTGACAAGGCTGCCTCAAGGCAGAACTTGAGGAAGTGCCGGCCTTTGCCTTACTGGTGTTCGAAGAACAAATATTTGCTTGATAATATGTCACACGTCCCTGATCATTTGCTATCACATTCTGAGAAGCTGTTATCGTGATGCTTACGCATATTGCACGGGGACACAAGTTAAGGTTCCCACGGCAACCTTGGCTGCAAAGTACCCACCATTTGCTGCCTATTAAGCCTCCAGCCTAATCTTTCATTAACCCAACACTCTGCATTTAGCGTCATTTACATGTAAATGCAAAGAAGAGATAAAGTTTGTATTTGGGGCAAGGATCTGCAGTTTCGTGTGCTATCTACCTTGAGAAGATTGTTCAGCTGTGGAATCTGCTGTGTGGTATGATGATATAAATCAGATTGAGATCTATCAACTTGAATTAAAAAAAACCCAAGAACATATAAATACCCTGAAGGTAAAAGAGGCTTGGTCAAATGAATGTTGCAAACTGGCTCAGCAGTGAGTTGACTGAAAGGAAATATGGAACCATTTGGTTCCACATCAGATAGCAAAATTAAAGTTAAAACCTTAAAATTAAACTATCACAGATATTAACCCAAGCAACAGCAAGGATAATCTTGCTGATAAAGTCCAGAAACTGAATCCATTGGGGCTTATTCCCAGGTAAGTGGGCATATCAGGAGTGGCTAACCCTTTTCTGTCTGAGGAAGGTCAGCTATCTGATGCCAGCATTGAGTGTGGCCAAAATGGCTATTGCACCCTCACGTATTCACCACATGTATATGCATACATACATACATACATACATACATAGATACATAGCACACAATCTCCACACATACACACACAAGAAGCACACTCACACTTAAGGGAAATCCAGGTGTTTACATGAACTCACAAGCACCTAACTGTGCAGGGAGCAGAGTCATGCACACAGACCCCATACCAACATCACCACACACAGAGTGCCATCTGCTCAGCCACGCAACCTCTCCATGTTGTGCGGAAAAGCCCTGCATAGGGATTCTTCTCACATTCCTCTGAGTAGAACTCTCCATATGGTCACAGACAAAGATGAAGCCGGGGCCCTGATCCCATGAAAGGTTTGGCTTGCATCCAGGCAAACACAAGCGGAAGAAGTCCTATGCAAGATGGGGAAGCTTGGGGACTGAGAGCTTGTCCACATTTCTGTTTGCCCCACTGCTTTCCCCTCTACTGCTGAATCAGAGCCAACGTCAACTGGGTTTTCCATGGACCGCTGTTTCCTGTGATTCAGTGGTAAAGAGTGAGTTTTCCTGGGGAAAGTGGTGGGGCAAATGGAAAACATCTTGAGCCCGTGCCTAGAAATCACAGGACAAGCAGAAAGCCTCTCAGACCCATGCCTTCTGGGCACAGGACAGGCAGAGGTTTGGACGAGCCCTGAGTAGAGGGGAATCACTCACATTGAAGTGCAGCCTGCAAACACATCCCTTCTTCCTTCCCTACAAAGGGGTTTATTTTGGAGGTTTGAGCCTCAGTACCCCTAGGCAGGGCTGGGAGTGATCTTGACTAAAACTCTGAAGAGCTGCTGCTAGTCAATGTAGGCAAAAGTCATCTGATCCAGTATAAGGCAACTTCTTATGTCAGGTCCTCAACACACCCACAATGAGAACACAAAAACAAATACAGGACACATACAGAGACATTCAGACAGACACGCAGGGACACACATATTCTTATACCACACAATATATAAGATTGCACTCTTAAGGGCAGCATGAATTAGCTACTCTGAAAATTGTTTTAAATGGTGGTATATAGAGAGTGCCGGATTTATGTATAAGCTAAACAAGCTACAGATGACACCCAGCTCTACCTCTCCTTTAAATCAGAACCAGTGAAGGCAGTGAATGTCCTGTGTGAGTGCCTGGAGGCGCTTGGAGGATGGATGGCAGCTAACAGATTGAGGTTGAATCCTGACAAGACAGAAGTAGTGTTTTGGGGGGACAGAGGGGGGGAGGGTGTGGGGGATTCCCTGGTCCTGAATGGGGTAATTGTGCCCCTGAAGGACCAGGTGCACAGCCTGGGAGTCATTTTGGACTCACAGCTGTCCATGGAGGCGCAGGTTAATTCTGTGTCCAGGGCAGCTGTTTACCAGCTCCACCTGGTATGGAGGCTAAGACCCTACCTGCCCGCAGACTGTCTCGCCAGAGTGATGCATGCTCTAGTTATCTCCTGCTTGGACTACTGCAATGCGCTCTACGTAGGGCTACCTTTGAAGGTGACCCGGAAACTGCAGTTAATCCAGAATGCGGCAGCTAGACTGGTGACTGGGAGTGGCCGCCAGGACCACATAACACCGGTCCTGAGAGATCTGCATTGGCTACCAGCACGTTTCCGAGCACAATTCAAAGTGTTGGTGCTGACCTTTAAAGCCCTAAACGGCCTCGGTCCTGTATACCTGAAGGAGCGTCTCCACCCCCATCGGCCCATCGGCCCCCTTCTGGCGGTTCCCTCATTGCGAGAAGTGAGGTTACAGGGAACCAGACAGAGGGCCTTCTCGATAGTGGCACCCACCCTGTGGAACACCCTCCCTTCAGATGTGAAGGAAATAAGCAGCTATCCTATCTTTAAAAAACATCTGAAGGCATGTTTAGGGAAGTTTTTAATATTTAATGCTGTACTGTTTTTAACATTTGATTGGGAGCTGCCCAGAGTGGCTGGGGAAACTCAGCCAGATGGGCGGGGTATAAATAATAAATTCTTATTCTTATTCTTATTCTTATTATTACTGGGTGTACATTTCCAAAATATAAGATAAAAACCAAATAAAATGGCTTTAGATACCTATTATGTCCATAAATTACCATATAGCATATATTCAACACAATTTGTTGTTGACAATTTGTTGTTGACAACGGACAGTTGGACATATAAAGGGCTCCATTACCTTCAGTAGCTTAGGGCCTCATCAAACCTAAATCCGGCCCTGGATATAGACCACAACACACATCAAAGCTATATTATAGTTACCGCATTTTTTGCTCTATAAGACTCACTTTTTCCCATCTAAAAAGTAAGGGGAAATGTGTGTGCGTCTTATGGAGCGAATGCAAGCTGCTCAGCTATCCCAGAAGCCAGAACAGCAAGAGGGATTGCTGCTTTCGCTGCGCAGCGATCCCTCTTGCTGTTCTGGCTTCTGAGATTCAGAATATTTTTTTCTTGTTTTCCTCCTCCAAAAACTAGGTGCGTCTTGTGGTCTGGTGCGTCTTATAGAGCAAAAAATACGGTACTTGAAATAACACATAAATTCATAAAGAGTTTTGTTTTGTTGACACAAACATGTTTTTGCTGTTTCTTTCTTTTTGCCAGGGGAGAACATAATCTTTTGTGTATTATGACCACTGTTACATAAAAAAACAGATCAAGGCAGGCAAAGCATCCCTGTTAGTTCAAAGAACACGTTCTCATATGAAGACCAAGGAAGGGCTGGCCCTGGAGCCCAGAACTCCGTCTAGCACATACGTTGAGAAAACATTGTTCCTTGGCTTTGATTTACCTGCCTGCAGTACATCTGTCAGTTTCCCACCTGAATCCTTTTGGCAAATAGCTCCACCTCTTTGGTATACAGGATGCAAAAGACCTGGAGATTTTTGATTAATGGATCTTGAGATGCTTTCCCAGCAGCTCTGCTCTCATAGCAGGAGGTGATGTTTTGTTTCTGGTTCCTGCACTAAAGTAACATTTCAGTCCTAAAAATGGTCTGACTGAAAGCTAAAATAGTCAAAGTAATCTATTTCAGGTGTGTATCCCTCTCACATGTATTTCACATACAAATCTGTTCCCTTCCATTTCCCCAATATTCTGTGATTCTTGAAAAAACGAAAAAATAAAGCTGCATATAGTTTTTGGCTAATCTTCTCTCTGATATCTAGTGCTGTGCTGTTGTTTTTTATGTGCACATACAGATTCACCATCTCACTAAGAACAAGGTTCTCTGTGAAAGACATTGGAGCCCCCTTCAGGTCAACAGTTGACACAACCCTTTGGGTACCCTCCAAAACTGATACAAAATAAGCATCCTCCATTTTCTCAGTCAATTAATAAAACTGAATGGTTTTTGTGGTTATGGTTACAGACTCTTAAGGGAATCCAGTCAAATTATCTGTGTATTCAGAAGGATCTTGAATGTAGCAAAAGGGTGTTGTCTTATCAACACAGCTTGTTTTGGAGAGAATACAGAACTATTATTTATTTAACCATGCAATGTCTGTTTAATAAAATGGCTCAGTGAGTTTTGTTGTCTTTTGGCGTGAATAGCTTACAGAGTTTATGCTTTCTCAAACTTGCTTATGGCATTCCCCCAAAGCTTTGCTCTGCCATTTCTGCAAATAGAAACAATCTTGCATCGACCAGAATGCCAGCCTGAGAACTGGCAATGGGTGAACTTTGCTAAGCTCAATTTAGAATCAATTCACCCCAAACCAGCCAATTCAGGCTTACACAATCCAAACAGAAATGCATACTTTTAAATAAATAAACAAATAAAATTACTTTTGAGGAGGCTGAGAAGTTGCAGTGCTGCTTCTGCTTGTTCAACTGTTTAATAGTTTTTACACAGTGGCAGCAACAGAATGGCATTAGGAAAATTAACAAATGCCCAGGGAAAGGGAAATATCTTCATCTGAAACCAAAAAATATCAGTGTCAGTGCATGGAAGTTCCCAGGAATGGTGTGTGTGTGTGTGTGTGAGAGAGAGAGAGAGAGAGAGAGACTTCCCACAATAAACTCATTGACAAGCAGCAAAGAGAATAATATAATATTAACCTGAACTGTTCAGAGGGAAATTCAATTTGATTCAGATTTAAAGTCGAACCTACCTAATTCACAACATGCAAACTTAAACACAGCCAGTTTTGGAAATTCACACATCTCTCAATTTTGCAATGTAATACTCCAGCCAAATAATTTGTATAAAAATGCACATACTAGAGTAAACATGTATCTGAAGTAGTGTGCATGCACACGAAAGTTTATACCAGAACAAACTTAGTTGGTCTATAAGGTGCTACTAGACAATTTTTTTTTCAACTGCGTCAGACCAACACGGCTACCTACCTGAATCTAGAGTAAACATGAACATGCATTATGTAGAGGGACACTGCTTTGCAAAAAAGGCGAATATTTGGCAAAGTTGAATACTAACATGTATTAGGAAAAATTCACTGATGAATTTTCCTGAGAACTTTTTTTAAAAAAATTGCAGCCTGGTGTGAAAATGTGGAGAACTGAAAAGACTGGGAAAACATGCAACTGTCAGAAACTAAAACTGACAGATTCACCCCATCCTACCTGAACACCACCAGAATGCAAACTAGAGTTGAGCAAATGATCATATGCCACTAAGAAGCAGCATTATACTAAATCCAATTGAAGCAAAAGCAGTAACATGATCTAAGGGACCCATTCTACAGGAAGGAACAGAGTGGGACTCACATAGGATTGACTTGTCAATGTGTCAATCTCCTGTTCATGCTTTATAGACATATTGTTATACGTTTGTGGGGTGCAAGACTCCCCTAAATTCCTGGAAACAGGAAAGGGCTAGAATTTAAGAATCTCCCACATTTCTGGATCTAGCAAGGGTCAGAAATAACACCGGCCAACTTGATAATGGCCACTAAGATGGGCCATTAGAAGGGAACAAAAACAGGGAGATAAGCCATTGGGCTATGATACAAGCTGAAGAGGAAAAATAGTTGTGTTTTGCAAGCTATGAGTAAGGGGGGCCAGAGCAGCATGGGGGCTGGCAGTTTTGGATCCAACATTGCAGCCATGAGGGAGATAAAACTGTTGAAATTCTGCCTGGGTCAGAGGAATGTGCCACCTCCTTGGCGACCTCCCCGCTGCTACTCCCGGCAGATAAGCAGGCGAGGTCTCGGCGATTCTTCCCAGAAGTGTGAGAAGAACACACCGTTCCTTCTTTCTCCCCTTTGGTGTCCCCCAGGGAGGGGAAAGAAGCAGACAGAAAACTATTTACATCCTTTATTTCTGTCTCTTACATCAGTACAGAGAAACATGTCTGCACTCCACAGCAGTAAGAACAAACTCCACCCATGTACTTCCAGTACGGGTCATATGACACACACACTGAGCTAACATCCGGTACTCAGTACAGAATGGACTGCCCCTTTGTTCCCATGGCAACAGTCACAAACATCCTGTTTGGCTTTGCAGCCACAAGCAGCTGACTGAGCTGCTACAGCCTTTGCTTGCTGCAGCTTTGGTGCTTTATGGTAACAGAAACTTGTCTTGAGTGTAATGCGTTGAACCTATTCCACAGTAGGCTCAGGTTGTATATATGTGTAAATAAACTGTATATCATAAAGACACTACAGTCTCTGTTGTGCCATATTGCCAAAAGGAAACACAGACCCTGGTAAGCGTGCCTGGTACCCCTGGAATCTTGTACCACTCAGAGATTGGAATGGCATGTAATGAGAGAGATAGAGAGATAGATAGATAGATAGATAGATAGATAGATAGATAGAGAGAACCGCACTGTTTCCTCCTTGTTAAACTGGAAAAGGCCATATGTTAACCATGAGCAATAACTGAAAAGCTACTGTTTGCTGTGCAATGCTACAAAATGTAATTGTCTTCAAGGGAACAGACATTAGAAACACAGTATTTTGCATAACAACTCTGTTGGTCTTTCCAATCTTCTATTGATTCTCTGGGTGTAGGTGAAAGCACCCATAGCAATAAATAAAGCAACCACACCCCCTTTCTTTACACATGGGGTGCATCTACAATTGTCCCCTTTTCTCTGGAATTGCACTTTTTATGGAGCATCCAACCCACCCCTTCCATAAACCATTAATCAGAACTGTATTTCAGAATATTTCCTACATGGTTCATAACCCTGACCAATTAAAACTGAATATTGAGTCTAGCACGCAATAGTAGTCTGATTTCATCAATTGACCAACTGCATGGTAAAAGCACGTTGCACAGTCATAATGTCCAGTGCTTCTCCCTTAACTTTATTTGCAATGTAAACTTGATTCATATCTCTATTTCAAAAGAAAAAGAAACCCCACAAGCTGAGCGTTATTTTTTTAGCATTGTACATCCTCCTCGGATGTGGTGATCCTATTATACGGCTATTTATGCTTTAAGGCATATTACTGACATAAAAGCATGTTGCACCACAAGCTATTTCATGCCACTGATGGGGTTTTATTTTAATTTACTGTAGTGTTTTTTGACAAAGGTTGCTTTTCAAAACTGAGATTCAATTGAGTGAAATAAGTCCTGTAATTGTTTTCTTCCCTCCTCCTAAACAGCAGGTCACCACTTGCTTCACTGACCACAGAGAATTAAGTAAGACTTTTTCAACACGAGGAGCAGGGGCAGGGCAATTCTGAAGGTAAGTGTGAAGTTGTGAACGTGTCTCTGTTGTGTTGTGTTTACTGCCTCATGCCAACATGACTGAATCAAATCCCTAATAGCAGGGTACAGTGTATGTGATCCTTTCTGGATTGAAGAAAAGAGAATTTGTAACTTTAAGTGGTACTTCCAAGGCATGAGCATCCATAGTAGTTTATAGCAGGGGTGGCGAACCTGTGTCTTTCCATTTGCCACTGGACTCCAGTTCCCATCAGCCCTTGCAACAATGGCCAGTGGTCAGGGAGGATGCAAGTTGTTGCCAAGGGCCACAGGTCCCTCATCTCTGAGCTGTACAGTCTCCATAGACCCATATTCTGTGTCCAAGAAGTACAAGGAAACTGGCATCATTTAACTTAAAGGTCTGGGAATTACTACAAGCTCAACAGTAAGAGAAAAGAAGACGGGGGTGGTGGAAATATCACATATTTTCTTAGCTTTCTCACATCCTATTGTGTACAAGGATTTCCTGTTTAATCATCCTGCTCTTGTAAAGTCCCCACACGGTTCTCTTTCCTGGCTCTTGTAACTTCACTAGGTCCCCTGTAACTTCACCCAGGCCAGTTACAAATTTAACACACTAGGTGTTGTGTTCCTGTCCACTCCACTTGTCAACACCCACACCATTCTCTTCACACGAACCCCCTACTGCTTCCCCTTCCTGCCTTATGCAACTACCAAGCTTGCTTTTCACTGTCCCAACCACATTTCCGAAGCCACTTGTCTCTTCTATTCTGCAGACCTGCTTTGCATCAGTTCTCACCTTTGCCTCATGCCTCATTGTCTCCTCCTCCCTCTCCTTTTTCACAATCCCCCGTTCACACAGACCACCTCCATGTTAACTTCTTGCATCTTCTTCATATGCATTGCAAATACTAACCACTCTTCTCACTTTCTGCCCAGTCATGAAGCCACCGCCTCCCACTGTACAGCAGGGGTGCTAGCTAGAATATTTGGGCAGGGGCAGGTAAGTTCCACCCTGCATAATTGATGTGGAGCATGCACACCATTTGAATGGCAATGTCCATTAACTGGGGGGGGGGGGGGCTTCTTCAAATATTTTATGGGGCTGGCAAAGACCGCTTGGGCTCTAGGAGTTGGCTTCTGTGTTCTACAGAAACATTCAGCTTCTGCCCCATTCCCATGTCTCCTACTCTGTCATTTTTGGTACCCACTATGCATGACTTTTTTACTTTCACACTCTCTTTTGCTCCACCCTCCTCCTTTCTTTTCTTAGCCCTCCTTTCCACCCAGATCACACCCATTTCCCTGTCTTATCCTCTCCCCTATTCCACAGCCCCCTTTATGTACACATGCTCATTCATACATGCCATTACACCTTTATGATGTACTCAAAAACCTTGTTCTAAACTGCCGCCCATTGTTACCCCTCCTCATTCTGTTTAAACTTCTGCCATTGCTTACGGTAAATCACTTTCCCCCTCTGTTTCCCCCTGTCCCTCCTTTTCTCAAACTTGCTGTTTAAAACCGCCATTTCCTATGTGTACCTCAACACCATGCTTTAATCAAACAAACTTCTGCTGTTTTTCAAAACCATCATTTTCTTCTGCTGTTATGCAACCCAACTCCTCTTGTGCTCCCTTCCCCCAACCTGACTTAATGCAGATCCAGAATAGTGATGGGGCAACTGCAAATCCTCCACTGGAAGATGTACAGTGATGGTTTCATATTTTTATATATCTAGGAATAAATGGGAGGGGGGATGTTTTTCTAGCTGTAAGCTAAATTCCAATGTATCTTGTGGGAATGAAGTGTCCCAGAAACCAAGGATATGCTGTCAAAGGAAGACTGCCTTCCAGGATCAACATTTTCTCTGAAAAATGCCATGGGACATGACTCATCCCAATATGTTGAAAAGTGGGTCAAAAAAGTGACAAAAATCAATAAAATACTTGTTGTTGGCTCACATTCCTTTTTGTTTTCAATTAGAAAATTGATTATGGGCCCCAAATGTACATCAGTGAATCATTTTGTGTTGGGGTGTGTGTGTTTGTGTTGTGCTCTCTCTCTCTCTCTCTCTCTCTCTCTCTGTGTGTGTGTGTGTGTGTGAGAGAGAGAGAGAGAGAGAGAGATAAACATCAACACACACAACCCCCCCACAACAATCCCAAAGCAAAAACCAATAAACTTACTGAGACTTTTTTCACCTCAGACACTTTCTGAAAAAAAGAAAACTGTGAAATTTGCCTGAAATTTGGTGAAATTGCTTTATAGAGTGTAGGCTTTCTCACCGGGGGGAGGGAACGCTGTTACCAATGCCCGTGGTCTTCTTCCCGAACCTCTAGGTCTGTTTTTGGAGACCTTCCCACATCACAACGAATCCTTCTAAGGTCTGGAAGCCCTCCTGAAGCTTCTGAGGGGTTGTGAAGCCTTACAACCCCCGTTTCACCTCCTCGGTGAGTGCATGTCTCCTGGAGCCCAAGAAACACGTGTTTGGAGTTAAGCCGCGGCAAACCCGGAAGTCCAGAGATTGGTATCAGAAGAATGCAGAGTTCTTAGAGTTGGTCAATCATTCGGCAGCCATCTTGCAAGGTGTCGGTCTCAGTCAGGCAGAACATCATTCCTGCCACTGTGTTTGCACCCCACTGAGCTCCCTATAAGTTCACCTCTCGACCTCTCAGTAAACAATAGTGACCCACCTGCTAGGAAGCTAGCAAAATGGCAGCACCACACCTGGTGAGCTGCTACTACCATGGGAATCTCCTCTGCTGCCTTTAGTATCCCGACAATAGCAGGAGAGGAAAAGAAACATTCAAGGAGTATACTGGTAGAGGTTTTGGGTCCAGTAGATTCTCCTGTTCCTCTGACACAGAGAATGGGTAGGAGAGTGTGCTGGCCTTAATCCCAGTGTACTTCTATTTCCTTCCAATGGGAGGAGCTGTTTTTATAAGGACATGGAAAAGGGGGAGAAGATAAAGTGCCACCCTTCCATTTTTCTGCTCTTCCTTTGGTGGCTCCTCCACCTTGGAGCCCTCCCTCCCTTGAACCCTTTGGATTGTTTTGTTATTCCATTCTTATTTTTTAAACCACCTTCAAACAACACGTGATAAGGTGAAGGAAAAATATATTTTAAAAGACCTGAAATTTTATTATGAATCAGCTTGCTTATGTTGGCTAAAAGAATGGATGACATTGCAGAACTCAGATTTACTAGATTTGGAAGGTTTCGATAATTGCTTTGGGTGGCATGCCTACCTAGGATATGAAAAAGTTAAAATTCATAGAGGCTTCCTGAATCATATCATAAGGAAGCCACTATATAAGGTATGGGAGAAGTATAAAGATTTATTGGAACCAAAAACTCCATGGTGGCTAACCCCTCTGGAGGCCATTGCAGTGAAAAGAAAAAAATGGAAACAAATTGGGCCACGTTCAAAGCCCTATTAGAAGAAGATAATCAATTGAAAGTGAAACAATTGGAAGAAATCAGACATCACCTAATGGACTGGCTACAATGTTACCAATTAAATGAGGTTTTAAAGACAGACAGGAAAAAAGGTTTTGCAACAGAAGAATCAAAATTAGATAAAGAATTAATACAAAATAAGAAAAGTAGTATCTAAAATGTACAAGTTTCTTTTAGAGTGGGAGGTGAAAGATGAAGAGGTGAAAGAAGTAATGATTAAGTGGGCAAAAGATTTTGGTAAGAATATCCAATTGTCGGCATGGGAAAGATTATGGAATAAAGAATGGAAATTTATGGCATGTTATACACTAAAGGAAAATTTCTAGAAGATGTTCTATAGGTGGTATCTAACTCCCAGCAAACTGGCCAAAATGTATAAAATGAGATCTAATACTTGCTGGAGGTGTAAACAGGCAGAAGGGCCATAGTTTCATATGTGGTGGGGCTGCAAAAAAATTAAGAATTTCTGGGACATTTATGAGGAATTGAAAAAAACGTTTAAGCAAACTTTTACAAAGAAATCAGAAGCCTTCCTCTTGGGCATTTTAGATTCAGATATTTCAAATAAATAAAAAAAGGGGAATATTTCTATATGCTACAACAGCAGCAAGAATACTGATCGCAAAAAAATGGAAAGGAGAATCAATATCAACAAAAGAGGAATGGCAGAATAAACTATTTAAATATCTAGAATTAGCAAAAATGACAGAGACAATTAGGAGACAGCCAAACCAAAAGTTCAAAAAAGAGTGGGAAACTTATAAAGAATATTTTAAAAAAAACAGTGTCCCCAAGTCAAAACCTGGACATGCTTTGATTAATTTTCGCAAATTACAAGACAGATTATAAGTATAGCATACAGATAACAGAGGAAATGGGAAAATGACCAAAGAAGCAGATTAACAAAAAGATAAGACAGACTCGCATTGAGGAAGATGGAAGTCCATTGGGAAAGTAAAATAATTGGGAATTAAGAATATGGTGGCATAAATGATCTTTTCAGAACTTATGGGTGTATGGATGGGTGTTCTTCCTCCCCCCCCCCCATTTTTTATTTTGTGTGTTTGTGTCTGTTATTTGTTAGTAAGAAATGGAACAATTTGTAAAACGTAAGAAAACTAATAAAAAGCATTATAAAAAATAAATTAAAAAACATTTAAAAAGCAAGCACTTTGGACTGGTGTAAATGCTATTTTAAATGCTATTATATCAGCTCTGTAAATGCTATTATATCAGCCCTGAGTGCTCACTGGAAGGACAGATCGTGAAGCTGAGGCTCCAATACTTTGGCCACCTCATGAGAAGAGAAGACTCCCTGGAAAGACCCTGATGTTGGGAAAGATGGAGGGCACAAGGAGAAGGGGACGGCAGAGGACGAGATGGTTGGATAGTGTTCTCGAAGCTACAAACATGAGTCTGACCAAACTGCGGGAGGCAGTGGAAGACAGAAGTGCCTGGCGTGCTCTGGTCCATGGGGTCATGAAGAGTCGGACACGACTAAACAACTAAACAACAACAAATGCTATTTTGAAAGGCTAACTACTGTTGAGGTGGGAACACAGACAGAGCACCCAATATGTTTTATGCAATATGGGAGAATATTGGATAAAAAGAGTTCAAACGGATTCAGCTTTAGGAATTTTAGGTGTGTTAGGCAGCAATTTTGCAGACTCACGAGGTCTACAGATTCCATCAACCCTTCCAAGAATTCAGGCAACAAAATGTTCTGCTCTTTAAGTAACCCAACGCTGTAAAAAAATATTTAAAAATCCCACCAAACTGGCTTTCCCGCTGCATGTTGCAACTATTCCAAGACCAGTGCAGAGAGGTAGAGGATCAAGCTGATGTCCTGGCAGGAATTAAGGTCTAAAAGCCTGCTGGGGCAAAAAAAACCCTACTTTTATTTTTAGTGTAACTATGTTATCTTGCCTCCCAGTCTTCCATCTGAGACCAGAACGTAATAACTGGTGGTCAGCAAACATCCAGTAACCACAGCTGCACTTCTAAAAGGCAAAATGGAGTCACAAAGCTTGCCCCTGAATGAGACAAACCAGTCTGCTGCATCAACCCCACCCGCTATGGCCTCTCCTGTTTTACTACAGTTTTGATATTTATTTAATTTAATTTAATTTAAAACATTTACTTTTGGTTCCATTGTTCTCTATGTCAATAACCCTTCTCAAGTTGTTTTTCAGATGCAGCTACATCCCTACATAGTGGCTACTTGCTATTCAGGGCTCTCATTCATTAGAGAAATTAGTAGCGAGTGGCAGTGTTATCGCCCCAACTCTGTTCATTATTTTCATTGCCATGATCCTACATTTTGTCGAAGGGAAACTTCCCACCGGAGTAGAAATCATACATCAAACAGATGGAAAGCTCTTTAATCTGAGCAGGCTGAAAGCAAAGAGTAAAGTTACCGTAACTTCCGTCATAGAGCTTCAGTATGCTGATGACAACATAGTGTGTGCACGCTTAGAGGATGACCTCCAAACCATCCTAAGTATCTTCACAGAAGCTTATGAGAAGCTTGGCCTGTTGCTCAACATCCAAAAAACCAAAGTGCTGCACCAACAAGTACAAAATAACCCCTCTGCAGTGCTACAAATCCAACTAAATGGTGTAACGTTGGAAAATATTGATCACTTCTCCTACCTATCTTTCCACAAGGGCAAACACTGATGCCGAAATCCATGATCGCCTGAGCTCTGTGAGCTTTCTCCCAATTGAAGTGCAGCATGTTTGAGGACCGGGACATTCGCAGGGAAACCAAAATGCTTGTTTACAAAGCTATTGTACTACTAACCTTACTGTATGCTTGTGAGACATGGACCACTTATAAATGCCATCTCCGATTCCTTGAAAGATTCCATCAACGGTGTCTCCAAAAATTTTTACACATCACTTGGGAAGACAGATGAACTAATATCAGTGTACTGGAAGAAGCAAAGATCACCAGTCTTGAAGCAATGATTCTTCAACATCAACTTCGTTGGACTGGTCATGTTGTGTGGATGCCTGATGATAGTCTTCCAAAGCAACTACTCTATTCTGAACTTAAATATGGAAAGCATAATGCTGGTGGTCAACAAAAGAGGTTTAAAGAATGTCTCAAGGCAAATCTTTAAAAATGTAGTATAAACACCAACAATTGGGAAACACTTGCCTGTGAGCGCTCCAATTGGAGAACAGCCTTTACCAAAGGTGTCATGGGCTTTGAAGACACTCGAACTCAGGACGCAAGGGAGAAACGTGCTAAGAGGAAGGCATGCTTGGCATATCCACACCATGATCAACTCCCGCCCAGAAACCAATGTCCCCACTGTGGAAAGACATGTGGATCCAGAATTGGCCTCCACAGTCACTTACAGACTCATTGTTAAAACTGTGTTTATGGAAGACAATCTTACTTGGCTATGAGTGATCGCCAAAGAAGAAGAAGACATGACACAGACAGGCACTCTTGCTTGAAGTCATCCTGTGTCCTAAAAGCATGCCTTCTTACCTGCATAAGAAAAGGTACATCAGAAGATGGGAGAGAAGAAAGAAACTTCCACCTAGTCTAGGGTACAAAGGGCACCTTTCTAATTAAAGTGGTCAGTAGTGTGTGGGCATGAGGACCAATGTCTCTCTGCCACCTTCACTTGAGTTGCAGGTATAGAAAAAGCACATTGGTCAGTTTTCTCTCTCTTCATCAGGCAAGCAGCATCAGTATGAGGTCACAATGGACAAGTTTTATGAGGCGGGCAGTAACTTTAAAATGCATTGTTATGTCTGTGGGTCTGTCTGTCTCAACTTATTGCAGTAGGAAGAAGACAGAAGTGGGCAACATATCTCTTTCTTACATGCACACTGAATCAGGCAGAAGCAGGAGTGTGTGGGTACAGTCTTTTTTTTTTCTAAAGAAGGCTGCTCATTTAGGAAGAAAAAGCCCTACTGGAAACAATGAACCCAGAATTAAAAGCTGAGAGGATCTCAAAGCTGTAATACCCAGTAATAATTTTGGCACACCTTCCATTCTATGCCCATCATTATCTGGGTATTGCCAAGCTGTGGCACCAAGCAAAGCCCAGTATGTGTGCCTTCCTGGAATATTTGCGACACCACTGGACCAGCAAGGGTGCTACTTGTCGTGATTCATGTTCCTCACCCCTTCCTTCTCTACTTAGCACCTTGCTTAAATTGCTACATCCCAGCCACATGGTAGGCAACTGTGAGGAACCCTAAAACTACAGTAGTGCTTATCTTCTATTTAGTTTTAATTATTTGCCACATTTAGTTTTGGTTATTATAAAGCAATGATAAATAGACTGGCAACATACACAATGGCAAGCCAGATAGTGCTTTGACTGGAGAATAAAAAGCAAGCAGTAATCCAGAAGTATAATCAATAGCAAGCTCTTTTCTTTTTCTTTTTTGCTTTTACAAAACGGTGTGTGTGTGTGTGTGTGTGTGTGTGTGTGTGTGTGTGTGTGAAATCTCCAGTCTTTCTGCTCACATCCAAATTGGTAACAATGAACAGTTAAGCCATATTCTTGAACCTTTAAATGGGGCCCTTGCAAAATGAAATCAGAACTCAATCTCTGCTGTTGCTTTGGGTGAGCTAGAAATCTGAAGCAAAACATACATTTGTGATGCACTAGATATATGCATTTCTCAACACACCTGACTATTGTGCGTCATACCGTGTTCTATTAAATTGTATTCAATGTAGACATTTTACATCGCCTCCTGATTCACTTGTTCACACTAAGCTATGGTATGGCTTAACATTACATGCAAACAAGGACACTAGTATTTCTGTTCCCACCAGTATCTAGGAGAACACTAATCTTTGCAACTGTGATTCTCTGATTCACAGCAAAGGGAATGAAATTCAGCTCAGTTTGCATTTTGATTTCAACCAGCCTTATTCACACTTCCTGAAACAGCGCACGAACCAAAACACAGTTGTTCTTCAAAATCCACACTTCGTCCAATTTGTAAATGCCTTTCTGTACTCAGCACATGTATATTAGGAGAAATGTGTTCAAAAAATATATTTTAAAGTGAAAATAACACGAAAATGCATTCTATTTGTGCTAACTGATTGCAAATCAATCAGTCAATCAATCAATCAATCAATCAATCAATCAATCAGGAGCTGTGCCCTTTAAAATGCTGATCCCTCCCCCTCTGAGAACTGTTTAAAAAAAATCACAAAGTGATGCAGAAATTTGAAGAGCTAAATTTAAGACTGGAAAAATGAGCAACTGAGAGAAACAGAAGTTGACAGATCCCTAGTTGGGACGGAACTTGGCATCACAGAGATCAGTTGAAATCCTGACATATTTACCTAAAATGGTCACATCCACACCATACATTTAAAACACATTTACAGCACACAGCTTCTCCCCAAGAATCCTGTAACAAATCGTTCAAAAAACTACAGGTCCCAGGATTCTTTGTGGGGAGTCACATGCTTCAAGTATGCTTTAAAAGAGATTACCCATAAAGCTACACAAAGTTTTTGACATTCTTAAGGCTTTTCACTTCCAGCACCCTTAACTTCAGGCTGGGTTGCAGCCGTTATCCTTACTTGCTCAGACAAATGAATATATAGAGAGAGGAGGGTGGGGAGAGAGAGAATGTGAACTTAGGTAAAATCTATTACTACTACTGATCTCTTTTAAAATCACATGTTTAATGTGGGTGGGGTTTTTTTTGTATTCTTAAACTGGTTTCACACTCTTGAACCCTGTCAAGAAGTGCCTCAGAATCCTGGATGCTATCCAAAGGACCGTAGTTTGAGCAACAATGAATATTCTTTAGTTAATATTTGCAGATATTAGGATGAAGGGTTACACACACACACATATTTACATGGGATTACTCAATTTGTTGACCAATCTTCTCTTGCGTTTTGTGTATGCTTAGGAGTCATGGTGTGGTCAGCATAAGCAAATACTTGGAGCGGATTTGCAACACACTTTTCTCAAAGCCCTGTTGAGCTTAATGTTTTGTTTAATGCCAAAGAGGAAGTAGAAATATATTTTTTCCCCCATTTCACTAGCAGGTGCTCTGTAATTGTAGCTTATAAATATGTAAAGTCTAAGGGAAAGCCCCACTCTGGCCCACTCTGAAGAAGAGCAACATGATCCATGTTGAACATGAGCATCGCTCTCCTCCACCACCTGTATATAGCACAAATAGTTGAAAGTTTGTTACTAAACATCTTGATAAAGCAGAACACATGCCTCAACACTGCAAGTCATTTTTCCCAACTAAAACACTCACTCACTCACTTGCACCACATGCTTGTGTGAAGTGTTCCATTCCATTTCCCAGAAATGCTTCTTAAATCCTCTGAAAATAGAATAATGGTATCCATGGAGGATTCTAGCAATCAACATGATATAAAATGACCATGGCGAGACAACCAGTAAAGCTTAAGAAATGTGTTTCTCATCTGGGTCAAATATAATGAGTAGTGGTTTGTGAATTTAAAATGTGACTATTAAAAGTAAACAATTTCATTTTTAGTCCAAGGTTGCATGGAACTGGATCAATTAACTCTTCATGCTAATTCAAATCATAATAATTTCATCTTCAAGAATGTAGAGAGTGTCTCTTGTTGCTTTTGGAAAGGCTGACTTGAGGTAAAACACTTCACAGTAGTTTTTACAACCACCCTAAACTTTTAAGTCTGTAAAATAAAATACAAGCTACAGATAAATATAAATAATGCATTCCTATATTCTGCTTATAGGCCAAATGCCATTCAAAAGTATGTGCTCCTTAGATGAACAATCGGGACATGTTTCAACATAAAGTCGCCTTCAGTGGCCAAACATCTGTGATCCAGAGTCCTCCGTATAAACATAACTGAAGTATATATAAAACGTGCCCAAATGCAAGACACGTTAATTCCCTTTACTTCCTAATTCAAGCACAGATGTCTGAATAAGGATGGTAATTATTTTCAAAAACCACTAAGATGGCTGCTGGTCCTCTTGTTATCCTGGCTGTAAGGTTAGGGGAAGTGTGATTTCTGGGGTTGGGCTAGTGAGGGGCAGCAAGCACTGCAGGGATGAGGATGGACATTTCCTCAGTTCTTCTGTCTGGCATGACCACCGGCCACTGAGGCCTTGAGCAGGAATAACCCCAAGGAGAATATGGACTCATATCCAGGACCATCCCACTGGTATCAGATTCTGCACCTGGCCCTTCAAAGCCTTATGAATAATCAACTATTGATGTTTCTGAGAGTCAAGAAATCCTTGTGGAGTCTCCACAAACCAAGTCCTCATAGCCCAGTCTCACCATCTAGGAGCTTACAACTGCACCAAAGGGCTTTGGCCCCTTAACTGGCATGTTGCAGCACACAGAAAGTAGGATTTCATTCATGAGCCCTTGGTCAGGCTATAAAGGTAGCTCTGAGGCAGCTCGTTCTTTGTACTCTCCATTACAGAAATGTTGCTTAACTGCTTACCCTTGTTCCTGTCCAGGGTCCTGACCTCACCCTAGCATGAAACTGGTTCAGGAAGTCTTGCTTTCCACCATATTCCTCAGGCCCTTGCCTCTGCTCAGCTTGGAAAAATAATCTAGGCTCATCTAACTGTGAGTTTGGGAAGACTTCAAGCAATGGGAGACCTTTGTGCAAGTTGCCTTTGTGCGTCATGTACTGCAGGAGAGCTAAGCTGAATTATATATGTATGGTTGGCATAATTTACATAGTACTTTTGCTGCAAACTTCCTTCACTTTATCCCACCATTCCTCAGTTTTCTCTTCTTCCACCTTCCCTTTTCCTGTAAATTTCCCCTGAAGTATCTTTATTGCAATTTCTGTAGTCATATACTGCATCATATGTTGCTTATATATAGGTAGTACCGTATACAATTTGGGCAACAACTGAGATTGCTTTAATAAATTGTTTATCTCCCATATCTTGTGTCCAAGTTAACCATTACTTCTGATCACCAAACATGGTGACTAATTCACCCCTTTACTGAACAAACAGACCTCTCTTAGTCCTGCATCAGTACTTCCCAATGTTTCCTTCCCTTGTGATGGGTTGGTATTAATGAGACTAAGTGGGTGCCAGTATGCATGAGAACTCCACTGAGGTATAACACTAGACCAGGAAAGAATACCCTCACTTGGCAAAACATGTTATTTCCAGTCCCTTGGCTTCAATGCCCATCTGCAGCAAGAGGACCATGTACACATACAATATTCCAGTAGACTCAACAGACGCCAGTTGTTCTCATCACCCTCTGTGTATGTGCATGTGAATATTGCAATATTAATATTGCATGTGAATATTGCATTATTCATATCTAATAATTCATTTTTGAATTGTTGTAATCCACCCCAGGACCTTACGGTGATAATAATATCAATAATACAAGCAGATGGACAAATAATCTGGAATAGGGGTTATAGATGAGGGAGAAATTCCTTTGCTTCACATAGTTATATTTATAATCGTGAATATGTGATTTGTATTTTTTAAAAAATGTCTGATTGCCTACTGTGCTTTAAACATTTTTGCTCTTTTTAGGGTTTTCTTTTATTTAAAAACATGGGACAGAAATTAAATAGAACTGATTTATAAAAAGAAAGGAGAAGTCATGTTCATTTCTCATATTCGAGAAAAGGACCCATTTGGGAAGTTACAGGGTTCTTTCAAAACCCGGGATCCAAACACTAATCTTTTAAACTTCTGCTAATTGCTGTCATCCCTTTGATCCATACATCAGGCTAAGTGAGACCAAGTGACTGGAAGAACAACACTGATCCCTTTCAAAGCACATAACAGCAATTGGCTGAGGTTGCTTTGCTAATGATTCTCAAGGCAAATGGAGAAAAGCAGGTGTAAATTGCTGGTTGTCACCACCAGAGGGAGAAAGAGAGTACAGCATATAATATACTTCCCTGTTTAAAAAAATTGAAAAGGATAGATTCAGGGCAATTTTTTAAAATGCAAAACTGGTTCACAATTACCGCCATATTTATCCTCACACCATTCTGGAGACAGACAGACAGATGTAGGCCTGCAGGGATAGGTCTTTGTTTATTTCTACTGAGGAACCATGGAGAAATGCTATGCACACTGCCTTGAAACTCAACAGGATTCCTTCCATGTACGTTGGCACCTCCATTTCCCAGTAGATATTGATCAACACTTATGCAGGGCACCCAGCAAATCCATGACATAGCTGAGATTTTAAGTATGTCTCGGGCCTAGGTATAACACACTGGGACCTTCAAGCATGGGGTATGTTGTGAGGAATTTCTCAGCTTAAATCAGATGTAATTTTACTGTTTAGTGTTGCATGACAGACCTCCCAGGATGTTTGCTGCATTCTTCGATCCGTTGTATAACTTTGCATTTGTGTTTCATCTCCTGATAAATGACCCAAAATAAATTTCAAATACACCTGCACACAACACTTCAGTTCTCATTAGCAGTACAGGCTCTGAGCCTCCTCACAGAACCAGAACACGGAATGCAGCAAACTCAGTGAAAACCCCCAGCTTCTGCCAGCCCTCCTGGCTGCTGTTTTCTCCTCTCCTCTCCTCGCAACTTCTTTGAGAAAGTGTGCAGTGTAGAGAGAAAGGACTTCGGCAGCTGTGAGTGCTGGTGGCAAGCGATTGTGAGCGAAATATAGGGAGGGGCTGGGAACAGGAACATCATGTTGAGGGTCATAGGTTTCCAAACTCCAGATGATTGCTTCAGAATCCCCACTCCCCATTTCTGAAATTCACCACCATAACTACTTGCAAGGAGTGCGGCAGACAACAAACGCTGGAATTGCAATATAACACATCCAGTTTGAGCAGGATTTTTATGCCAAGGGTTACTCTTAAAATGGGGTCTGGGTCACTTGTAAAGTGGAACCCAAATGCATTATGACCCAAATGTATTATGACAAACACTCAACTGGTTCATCATCCCTTGACGTCCATATTACTGTAATTTCTGGTTTCATTTATGGATATACAAATGGTAAAGTGCAAAAATCCAGGAAGAGGTTTTACTGCTGTAGTTTCTGAACCTAAGTAGATCTTAGTCTGATTTCCTCCTTCCTTGTGAGAAAGGGCAAAAATAAGTGTGGTTTTCTAAATAGGAGCTGAGATCAGCAGTCTAAGCTGATTATTTTTCATTATTATTTTTTGTCAGGATAAAAGTTTGCATATTTCTCTATTCTTCAGCATTCCTTGAGAAATATTAATATTTGTATTGCTTAGACATTTTATTCATGTTACCTGCTGTTATCATAGCATATCATAGCAGATAAATTTGATTATCTATATAGTACTGTAACATCAGCTCATTCAGTATGTGATCCCTGAATGGCTGGGATCATTCATGTCACTGGTTCAGAAGCAAGCAGGATCCAGGGGTTAAAAGTGCTGCTGAAGCAATAGCAGCCAGGGGGAACAGTCATATCAAACAATAGAATGAGAAATCATTAGCATTTGCACGAAATGCTTTTCAGGAAATATTGTTATCACACCAAACCTGATATTTTGACTTAATAATCAAAACTGAATAATGTAAATAATAATAATAATAATAATAATAATAATAATAATAATAATAATAATAATAATAATTAAGTACACCCATAGAGCTCATCCCCTAATACACCTCATCTCTCAGCCATGGATATTTTCTTTTCTTTTCTTTTCTTTTCTTTTCTTTTCTTTTCTTTTCTTTTCTTTTCTTTTCTTTTCTTTTCTTTTCTTTTCTTTTCATAGCTCCACCTTAACTTCAAGGTTTAGTTATCATTTCCAAATCAATTGGTTCCAGAAATAACCTGTTTTCAACCCCTGAAATCTCAGGAGCAAAGTGACACTTTTTAGGACAGTATATCGCCATACAGTTCTTTCTGACATTTTCATGGGTGAGCCATGAGGGAAGAGAAGCACACATGTGCGGAAAGGGTGAGGGAGCAGTGATGTTGTCCAATGACGTTCATTTTTGTGTTACGCTACGCTCACAGGTGGGAATGAAATTTACATGTCAGTATATTGGTCAAAAAGTCACAGATACATAACACAACACATACTGCAGTATGAAAGGAATATCAGAAAATAGGAAAGAAGTGCCAGCATTAAAACCAGGAAATCTAATGCAATGCTCCTTGTGTCTAAAAGCACCCTAGGTGTTTGGTGCTGTCAAAGAATATTGTTCATGAAGTACCTTTTACTTTCATGCAGCTATTATGGTAAGTATAGGCCCAAACACATTGAAACTGTTTTAACTGTCAGTGCTAAAGGAATTTCCAAAACGTTTTGTTAAGTTACTGGAACAAAAGATTTTTTACCAACTCTGCGAGTCTTAAATGGTACAGCCTGTCTGTATTTAACCTTACAATACTTAGCATTCTTGTTTTGGGTACAGTGCTGGAAGGATTCATAGTAACAATTTATCAGTGGGAATGAAAGTTAAAAGGGGGAGTGGGTAAATGCAACTTCACTATTTTGTGCCCAAACAGAACATTGTTTCTCAGACATGACACATTCCACCAGCCATGCCCAACGACCCAACAAGAGTGATCCACAGAGAACTCTACTCAAGGTTTCTACTCATAGTTCTCTCATATTAAGAATACAGAAAACTGCCTGGCAAAGGAGGAATAGCATTCTTGCAGGCAGGGTGAGTCCACATAGCGGATTCAATGCTGCATACAGTGGTACCTTGGGTTACATACGCTTCAGGTTACATGCGCTTCAGGTTACAGACTCTGCTAACCCAGAAATATTACCTCAGGTTAAGAACTTTGCTTCAGGATAAGAACAGAAATTGTGCTCCAGTGGCGCAGCAGGAGGCCGCATTAGCTAAAGTGGTGCTTCAGGTTAAGAACAGTTTCAGGTTAAGAAAGGACCTCCGGAACGAATTAAGTACTTAACCTGAGGTACCACTGTATTGCAAAATAATGTACTCAGTATGAAAAACACTGTCTAATCAAGTGTTCATTAGAAAAGCAATACAATACAATAAAACATTAGTCCTCCTTTGTATTTTAAAAGATGAAGAAGGTAGGCTTGCCATTTTTAGGAAACTGTTTTTTAAAGAAAACCCCCCAAAAGTTTTTGAGCTTTTTTTGGCAGCTCTACACAAGGTGACTGAGCCTGGAGTGCTCAATGTCCCACTAAGCTCCTTTCCATTTACCTCTTTTGACATTTCATTTAATCTCCCACAGACCACATTGCTTTAAATAGTAAATGCCCGCACCTAGGAATAGCTCATCTGCAAATGGAAACCCACGCAACTTGTTTGCAAAGTACGTAGCCAGGATGGTGTGGATTAGCTTATTCAAACAGTTTTAGTTGCTTTATTGATTGATTAAATTCCAGGCAAAGAGTGTCCCTGCTCCCTAGGCTTTTTTGGAATCCATCACATTACAGTCATGCTTTCTTGCAGAGGATAACTTCAGCAAACAAATAGCAGAATAACATTGTCTCCTTCATTGATGCTGTTGAAAGCAGGTGGGGCATTTTATATTCTGTACTCTTCTAGCATATAGTGGGCTCAGCATTTGAAGAGACATCTTGATAGGAACAGAACTACATGCAGAGGGAAAGGAAAACCCTTCCCTGTGTGAACTGAAACATTTACTCTGCAGATAATGAACTTCATGTTACGAGGAGATGGAGCAGAACAGGGTGACTAGAGAAACAACACTAGTCTCATAAGCATTTGATTCTTCTTAGTCAGGGATGGAAGACTAAATTTAATGCAGGCTAGAGGCTACAGTACACAAAATCTGCTGAGCATCCAAATCACCCAAGCCAGGGACAAACAAATCGTTTAGCACAGAGAAACACAATGGAAATGTCTCACGATATGAAAGTTTGTATCCATGTTTTTATAACATAATTAAACTACAACACATGAATGTGGTGAATGCTGAGGCAAAGTTGAGTCTCACATACTCCATGGCATTTGCATATTTGCTGGTCTAATTGTCCTTCCACATAAGGGGTCCAAGGGAATAGAATGCATTAGTTCAGCATGTATCTCCCCCAATCAGCCCATCAATGCTCTGTATGATATTGGACCAATGGTGGCAAGTTCCTGGGCCACCACTTCATGGCCAGCATGGGCTAGGCCATCCCCTTCAGTCCTTGTCCATTATTTATTTATTTCCCTGGTTTCTGGTCCACCTTTGAATCTCAAAGGTAGCATTCATAAATAATAAAATCTAATTACATTAGGGCTGTCTCTCTCTACTTTGAGATCTAAACGGTGAAAAGTGGGATATAAAAACAAACAAACAAACAAACAAATATCCCCTCCAACACACAGCACTGCATGGAGGTAGCAAATACTCCCTGCACATCTCACAAATCCAGTTCTCATTAAACTGCTGCGGCTGTTCATATCATAAGAACATAAGAAGAGCCTGCTGGGTCAGGCCAATGGCCCACTTAGTCCAGCTTCCTGTTCTCAAAATGACCAGCCAGATGCCTGTGGGAAGCCTGTAGGCAGGGCCTGAGCTCAATAGCATTCTCCCCTCCTGTGGTTTCCAGCAACTGGTATTCAGAAGCATTATTGCCCCTGACTGTGAAGGCAAAACATAACCATCAGGGATAGTAGCCATTGATAGCCTTTTTGTCCATGAATCTGTCCAAGCCCCTTTTAAAACCATCCATTTTAAAGTTATTCACTATATGGTTTACAGAAGTTGTATAAGTCTATTTCAGGCTTCTGCAACCTGATGCCACCCAGATCCTGTTAGATCATTTTCAGGCGTGGGAATACAGGATCTAAACAGGCGAGTCTTCAAACCCCATCTTGCTTAACCTCACACACTGTATGCCACACAGGAGAAGCTTTGGAATATCTGAGAAATCCAAACAAATTTTTGAAATCCTGCTGAGAGAGCTTTTGGCTGAAATTGCTGTTCTGTTTTCCAGTACTTTTCTGCAAAGCTTGAATGCGGAGCACTTGTTATATACTAGCCCACAGTAAGTCTCAGAAGCTTCCACCCCTCTCCCAATATTGCACCATGAGTACGTGCATACATACGACGTTTTATTTGCATTCCGTCTTTCCATAGTTAAAACCATTTTCAAGGCGGCTTACAACATGAAAAAATTACATAATTAACAAACATAACAAAAGAAGTCATAAACAATCAATAAAACATCAAAAAGTACACAACCAAGTGAACAGTCACCACATTAATCATAATAATACCTAAAACAAAGATACAAACAATTACTATCAATAACAGCAACAAACCCCACCAACAACTACCTCCAAACACCCCAGCCCTAGAGTCTGTTTGACAGCTTCAGCTTTTGTAGCTGGAGTCAGTCAGGGCCCTACTCTCCCAGGCATGGAGCAGGTATCCCAGGACTCACAACCATGAGTAGACACTGGAGCACTACTTAGATCCCCATTTCATATTTGGGCATGAAGGACTCACTTCACTCTTGACTGCATGGTATTTTTGCCCCCAGTGAAAGGTGTTTGTGCTGAGTCTTTGTGGATTGAGAATATACACCTTCATCCAGGAATGTCAAACAGTACTAGGAATGTAGGTGTCAGGCTTCAGGGAATAGCCCCCCCCCCCCGGTGGCAGTATATAAGAAGATCAAAGAAAGGAACGTCTTAGTAGTTAGAAACTTTAATAATCAGAGTGAGAGAACAAAGAACACATCTCCTAGAAATGGCGGTGCTCCCAGTTAAGGATCACACCCCCTTCCATCCCTATTAATATATGTCATGCCTACATTTTGTAATCTGAGTTTGTAACCTCTGTGCTTACTATTCTGAGACTTTCTGAGCTCTTTGGGACTTTGGGGAGATCAGAGGAATGCTGTCCAATGACTGTGAATCTGTTAACCCTCTCTCTTCCAGTGTTTCTTCTCCTATCTGTTTCCCATCCAGCATTTCCCAGCTTCTGCCTTCTGAACTATGCCTCTCTGCAAACTATTGTTCCAAATCTATACTGTCCTCCTGCTCTTGGGAAGATTCAGGAGCAGGGGGAGGGGGTGGCTCCCACCATTCCTCCTCAGTGCAGCCCTCCCCAGCACGGTCCCTGACAGTAGGATGCTGCCTTACACCAAGGCCAGACCATTGGCTCATCTAGACCAGAAGTGTCTGCACTGACTGGGAGCAGCTGTCAGAAAGATATCAGTCATTCCTGGAGGTATTGTAAATTGAAGCTGGGAACTTCTGCATCAAAAGCAGGTGGTCTATCACTGAGCTACAGCCCTTCCCCAATTAAACACTTGCCTTGGCTGATGAGTCTGCCAGCTCCCTGTTCTGCCAAGGAACACTGCAGAGTCAGGAAGATTGCCCTCCTGGGCAGACTCCGCAGCCGCTCCTGGTGTTCAAGCTCCCTCTGCCCACCTCCCCTCTGGTGGCGCATGCCTCTCTTCTTCCACGCTAGCCTTTCCCATGGCTTAAGGCAGTCTCCGACGCTAGGGCTACGTCAAGATGTGAAAACCCCATTGCTGTGAGCCCTGCACATCACTCAAGGGCCTGCCCATGTTATCATTTGGTTGGGCCAACAGCATCACGATACTGGTAAAAGACTTCTGTGATCTGAAGATAAACCAGAGTATGCACCTCCATACTGGTGAAAGGGCAAAGTCTGCCCAATTCCTAATCAGTTTATTTATATAAAAATGAAATGAAATGAAACCTATGTTTCACAGCATTTTAATCAAAATGTGGCAAGGTACTTTGTACTTCCTGTGAGATATTTGCTACTAACCTTTGCCTTGGGTTACGAACATAAAACGTGAATGTGTCAAAACATATTTTCTCTCCAGCTGAGTATTTATATAGTCTTTGGAGTCTACACAACCTTTCCATAAATACATACCAACAGCTTTCTAGGTACATAAATCCCAGATTGTCAAATGAGGACAGTTATTCAGCCTCTTGGCTATCTTCCTTCTACAAATAGGTTTCACATAAACATGTTACAAAACTGGTATGTCTATGAGCTTTAAATTTAATGGGTGCATGTCTTTATCATACTGTGTACAGATCCATTCAGACTGGAATTAAGTGAAGTCAGAGAAACATAGAATTCTCCTACAGATAGAAAAAACATACAGACAGAAGAAACAGGAACAAATCAAGTGAGCAAAAGTTATCTGGAAACAATGGCTCTAACTTTTGCCATTGAAGTGGATATCCTCCCAAACTGTAAATAAAATTGCTGTTTTTATTTATTACTCAGTTTGGATGGCTTCCTTATGCATGTGAGATCTCTGTTGCTTCTATATATGCAAGAGTTTCCTCATTCACTTAAAGAAGGTGCAGTTCAGCATATGTATTCCTTCTAGAAACACAATTATCCCCTATTTAAGTGAACAGAGGGAGTCTGATTGGGTGGGGGTCTTCACATAATGTAAGGAGCCAGCAGGCTGGAGTCAAAGAATCAGAGAGCAAAGCACAGGCACTACTAGGACAGCTCACAGGGCCAGGGACTGACTAGTCACCACATTGTCCCCCTGACATTGGCAGGAAGAGAAATCACAGCTAGTCAGTCCAAGAGGAATCACAATACCTAGGAAGCCAGCAGGGATTCTACCAACCCTCTATAAGATCTCTTCTACTCTTTGATCTAGTGTGGGGAAAATGTCCATGAGAAAACGTAGCCCTGACATTTGTCTGCTATTCCATCATTCACCATGGCCTGCCTCTGATCCACATCTGCCTGGTGTGGTATCTGGCTTACCAGCCCCTCACAATGTGTTCTGTACCTGGTTGTTTCGGAACCTGACCACCTTCAAACTCCTGACATTCCACTTTGCCTCTGTCTGATTCCATTCTGGTGCCACTTGCCTCTCTTAGCTTCAGGCATGCTCCAACTCTAAGGCTACAACAAAATGTGAAAACCTTATGGCTATGAGCACCACATATTTTTAAACCTCCGTGTGTTCAGCAGAAAGGTCTGCACAGGGTTTCTAAGCATGTTCTGCTAAATATGCTTAGAAACTTCCCTTCAACCAGACACCCCAACTAATTAGGGCTTCTGATTGCAAGGAGGTTTCCAAGCAGGTTCCGTTGAACTTAGTAAATCTGTATAGGAATTTATGCTAAATATGAGACTGCATGCCTGGGGCCCCTGTCCCATCCCGTTTTCAGCCCACACACATTTCAACCCCCAACACCTAATTGAGGCTCTAGCTTCCTGCTTACCAGTATAATTTCAAAAGCTATCAAGAAGATCTTAAACAGCCACATTTTCTTGGAATGTCCCAAACCCAGAACAAAGTTATGCTGAGAAAAAGATAAGGCACTAACAAGGCTAGTGTAGACGGCTAATCTTGATGTGTGAATGAGTCAACAGCAGTCACAAGTCTTTGCGTTTCAAATAGCTGCTCACCATGCTTTAACTGCTTTTTGCCTAGCCAGCCAAGAGAAAAGCTCATTCTCCATAGGTCCATTATATTCAGTTTAAGCAGTTGTATTTCTGTTCCTGAATCTATTGCAGAGTATGCATCACAGAAAGTCCTCTATGCCACCTACACATACACTTAAGGTGACTTGCAACAAATTAAAAACAACAACACCAGAGCCCTGTGCTTTCAGATCAACTGTTCAACATCCTGTTTCCCACACTGATGAACCAGATGACACTGGAAAATCCACAAGCAAAATGTGAGGCTCTACCCTTCTCCTATTGTAGTTCTCCAGCTATTGAAATTAAGAGGCATGCTGCCTCCAATCTGGATAGCCCCATAGCTATCATGACTAGTAGCCATTGACAGCTTTTCTTCTGTGCATTTGCCTAATTCCATTTTAACACTGACTAAACTGGCACCCATCACCATGTCTTATGCTAGCAAAATCCATAACCACTTCCTTTGGTTTGTCCTGAATCTTCAACCATTTTATTTTAAAGTGTATGTGTTGGTGGGGGGTGGGGGGGGCAGAAAGAGACCATGGTTCCACTAGCACATGGGTAGGCAAACTAAGGCCCATGGGCCGGATGCGGCCCAATCACCTCCTAAATCTGGCTCGTGGGCGGTCTGGGAATCAGCGTGTTTTTATATGAGTAGAATGTGTCCTTTGATTTAAAATGCATCTCTGGGTTATTTGTGGGGCATAGGAATTCGTTCATTTATTTATTTTTCAAAATATAGTCCGGCCCCCCACAAGGTCTGAAGAACAGTGGACCGGCCCCCTTCTGAAAAAGTTTGCTGACCCCTGCAGAGGTTCCGGGTGTTGCAATGCCACTTCCTTAGTCCTGGCAGAATGAGATTCTCCTACACTGAAGCTTCTGACGCAGTGGGGATTTCCCAGGCCACCTCTCAGGGCAAGTCCCTCTTTTCATCTCCAGTTCCAGTTAACAATTGATAAGCTCCTTTGTTCTTTGGCTCCTGACCTGCTTTCTTAAGTGTTTGACCAATATGTGAGTTTCAAGGGGTTTGCGCTAGAATCTCTAAGGAAGGGTGCTGAAATGTGGTAAATATATTGTAATTGAATACGGAAATAAAAAGACTGGTAAGACTGTTGGTTGTAAGAATAAAGTTAAGGTTTATTACTCGAAGTAAACAAAGGCATTTTGAGTGCAGGGTTTACTGTGGCCTGTATGGGGCCAAGATGTTCACACTAACACATGCTAACTCATACTGACTAGCTGGAGCTAATTAAACTTTGAGAAGCTGCGGGAGTGAAGAAAAAGTCTGACAGGGCGTAATTACTTTACCAGCAAGTAGTACTTAAAAGAGAAGGAATCAGTGAGGAGACAGAACTTTCTGTCTATTCCCCACCTTCACACACATACTGGTTCAGGTAAATAATTGCAAGCGTTATCGCTTCACTCCCCAAAAAGGGGAGTCAGGCCATGAGGTCATGATACCAGCCTAAGGAGCTGGCCCACCTGTGAGGCAAGGTGAGGTGACCACCTCAGGTAGCAGGATCCACAGGGACAGGAGATCCCAGTGTAGATCTTTATTCCCCCCATGTTCCTGATGTAGGTCTTCACTCACCCCTTCTTCCCTGGCAGAAAGTGTGGAACCATTTTGTGGTTCACCTCAGTCACCAAAATGTCTTGGGCCAGCCCTGCATTTGGATTGCCTTCTCCGTGAATAATAAGTCAGGCAAAATCCTAGAAATGAAGGCCTGGGAGAGGCTTGCCTTTCAGTCTACCTTTCTACCAAGAGGCAGGACTACTGACTCTCCCTGCTAGTACATCTCAAAGAGCAGAGGAGAAGACACAGGGGAGGGGGGAGTCCTTATAGAGTGAATGGCTTAAGATTGTTCATGATGGTAAGGCTGTGGTTGCAGATATCAGAAACTGCTGCTAATTCTTTTGCCTTGGAAATGTAGCACTGTATTTTTCCACAAGTAGTATTTTTCCTGTAGTTTACATACTGTTAATTTCTACTTGAGTCCCACTGCTTTTAAACAAGAAAACAAGATTCATGGGCCTAGGTCATGGCTCTGAAGTCAATCATAGGTAAGATATAATAACAACCAGACATAGCTGGAGGCATTAAAAGTAGCTCAGCAGGTTTTCTGAAAGATATACCACTGCTTGAATGTACATGATGATTTATGTCAACGTGAACTGTGACTGCCTTTGCAGTTTTGTCCAGTTTAATCCAGGATGACAGTTCAAATATTTCTTCAGAAATGTCCGGAAGAACAACTATTACTGACTGATCTTATTTCTTAGAGAACTTATTTGTGTTCCTCAGATGATTCTATTTTTTTACTACATTTCTGGTTGATGGGATGGACTTACATGTTCTTTTACTTTTTTGGTTGTGGGGTGAAAGTAAGAGATTTGTAGATTCTTGTAGATTTGTAATTTTAACTGATTAGTCAGCAAACCAAAAGAAAACACTTTTGATTACTTAAGTATTTTTTTTTTTTAAATGACAAAAGTTTAAAATGATGGCCTTCTCCCACACATATAGGAACACAGGAAGCTGCCTTAGAGTGTGTTGGGCCTTTGGTTCAGCTAACTCAGTTTTGTCTACTCTACACTGACTGGCAGCCACACTCTATGCTTTCAGGCAGGAGTCTTTCCCTGCCCCATCTGGAGATACAACACAGGGATGAAGGCTACTTCTAAAATGATACGATCTACAAAATACATGTGCATTGCGTTATCTAAAAAGAAAATCTAAATACTTGCCTGGGAGTGAGCCCCATTGGTTGATGTAAACATGTCTAGGATTCCACCATGTGGCTGCAAGCACCCTTGCAAGATTACACACCCCATTGAGTTTAATGAGTTCTACTTCTGAGTAACTTCTGAGTAAAGGTGCCTTCTAGTTTGCAGCAAGGGACACGGGTGACGCTGTGGTCTAAACCACTGAGCCTCTTGGGCTTGCCGATCAGAAGGTCGGCGGTTTGAATCCCCGCAATGGGGTGAGCTCCCGTTGCTCAGTCCCAGCTCCTGCCAACCTAGTAGTTCAAAAGCACGCCAAAAAGTGCAAGTAGATAAATAGGTACTGCTGTGGTGGGAAGGTAAACAGTGTTTCCGTGCGCAGTATTGGCCCTAGGGTTGAGGGCCCCTGAGCCCCTTAAAGGTCTGAAAGCAACTTGGACATAAATTTACCCTTTATTCTTTACATGAATAGAACAGCATTTAATGTGATTGGCTATAGACCACAGCAGAATGATTATATACCCAAAGTTGCAATGAAAGCATAGATAAATGTATCGTAGTACATTCCTTGTGGTTAATTTTTATTACAACTGGAATGGAGACTAATGTATTAATAGTCAACACACTGCAAATACACAAATGCAAGACATAAACAGAACCGAAACAAGCCATTACCTCTCCTATGTAAACAGAAATAGCAGAACAACAATACAAAATCCTAAAAAATTGCTATCATGTACAGGAAAAAAGGCATAAGGACAGCTCCCGACCAAGGAAGTTGGTGTGGATGGACCTGTCTTAAATTGGGAAAGGACTTCTATCTGTTTTTGTAGGGAAGGGCTTGTTTGCTTGCAATCCTACTGAGTTACAGATAAGGCAGTCTGAGAATGACTGACTTTAAAAGCAGCAAGCAGACTTTAGTACAAGACTCCGTCCTCTAAATTGTGGGGTGCCAGGTCATTGCTCAATTTGCCCCATCCTTAAAGTTGCCATAAGGGGTTTTAAGAAGGGGTGGTTCTTTATTGATTGGTTGGCACTGCCTGCTTGGTTAGTGGTGAATGATTTTGGCAACTTGACTATGTTTAGCTAGATATTCTATAGTGGATTAGATAGGGCCATTATTATACACTCTATTGTTTCTGGTTTGCCGTTGGATTTTTTGGCACTCTGGATAATGTCTGACAATATATTCAATATTGAATAAGATAGGGCAGCTATTCTACTGTTTCTGGTTTATCTTTGCATTTTTGCCAGCTGATTATGTCTAACAAAATATTCTTTGCTGGATAAGATAGGGCAACTGCAATACAGTCTATTCTTTCTAGTTCTTTGTATTTCCTGCAAATGTTGGTGTCCACCTTTGACTTCTGACTTGCTCAAAAACAAATCAAGCTGCTACATGTGTTCCTGCAGTGTTTGATGGAACACTTGTTGCATGTTAAAGCTGTCTGTAATGCCAGACATTACCGTGGGCTAGGATGAAGAGATGGATGCAAAGTTGGGCAAGCTTAAAGGGGATATTGCCAGTGGGTTTGTGTATTAATATATGGGAATGGAGCTGTAAGTTGGACTAGTCATGAACAAAATTCAGTAGCTAACTCTTCAACAGAAGCAGAGTATGTCTCTGCTGCAGAAGCAGGGAAAGAAGCACAATGGCTTAACCAGATTTGAGAGGATCTGGGAATGCCGGATTCTAAACCCCTTAAGCTTATGGAAGACAATCAGAGTTGTCTGAAATTGGTGCAATCAGAGAAGATAAATACACATTCTAAGCAAGCAGACAAAATGTTACACAATAAGCGATTTGAGCCAGAACGGATTTATTGAAATGCAGTATTGTCCAACAATGGAAATGACAGCTGATATTTTAACAAAGCCTTTGTCAAAAGAAGGTTTTGAGAAGTTACGTGCTAAATTAAATTTGATTAATTCAAATTAGGACATGGGTGGCGCTGTGGTTTAAACCACTGTGCCGCTTGGACTTGCTGATCAGAAGGTTGGTGGTTCGAGGCCCCACGACAGGGTGAGCTCCCATTGTTCGGTCCCAGCTTCTGCCAACCTAGAGTTCGGAAGTATGCAGTGCAAGTAGATAAATAGGTACCGCTCCGGTGGGAATGTAAACGGTGTTTCCATGCACTGCTCTGGCTTTGCCAGAAGTGGCTTAGTCCTGCTGGCCACATGAACCAGAAAAATTGTCTGCAGAAGCGGACAAACACCAGCTCCCTCGGTCTGTAGAGCGAAATGAGCGCTACAACCCCAGAGTCGTTCATGACTGGACTTAACTGTCGGGGTACCTTTACCTTTACTTTTTTAAGCAAGCAGACAAAATGTTACACAATAAGAGATTTGAGCCAGAAGGGATTTATTGAAATGCAGCTTTGTTCAACAATGGAAATGACAGCTGATATTTTAACAAAGCCTTTGTCAAAAGAAAGTTTTGAGAAGTTACATGCTAAATTAAATTTGATTAATTCTGGAGGCTAAGGCCCGAAAAAGACCCAATATGGAGGCCAAATGGCCAAAGTATTGGGAAATACTAGAAAAAGATGGAGACAATTGGAAATTGCAGAGTTTGGAGAAAATGAAGGATAAAGTGCGAGACTGGTTACATTACGCTCAGATTAAAGAAGTCTTTAAAAATGATAAAAAGTTAGGGTTCCAGGTGGAGAAATCGAAGTTGGAAACAGAACTGTTAGAACCTAAGACTAAGGTACTTTCAAGAATGTATAACTTGCTGTTGAAATGGAACACACAAGACGAAATGGTTAAATCGGTTATGATAAAGTGGGCACAGGACATTGGGCATAACATTATGTTTGAGGACTGGGAAAGGTTGTGGACCACTGGGCTGAACTTCACTGCATGTAATGCTCTGAAGGAAAATGTAATGAAAATGATATATAGATGGTACATGACCCCAGTTAAACTTGCCAAAATATACCATTCGTCTGATAATAAATGTTGGAAATGTAAAGAAAATGAAGGAACATTCTTTCACCTCTGGTGGACTTGTCCTAAAGTGAAGGCCTTCTGGGAAATGATATATAATGAGTTGAAAAAGGTATTTAAGTATACCTTCACTAAGAAACCAGAGGCCTTCCTTCTGGGTATTGTCGGCCAGAAGGTGCTAAAGAAGGACCGAACATTTTTTATGTATGCAACAACGGCAGCAAGGATACTCATCGCTAAGAACTGGAAAACTCAAGATCTACCCACACTGGAAGAATGGCAGATGCAGCTGATGGACTATATGCAACTGGCCGAGATGACTGGCAGAATCCGAGACCTGGGAGAAGAGAGGGTTGAAGAAGACTGGAAGAAATTTAAGATTTATTTACAAAAATATTGTAATTTGGTTGAATGTTAAGAAGGATGCTAGATCATAAATAACTGTCCACCACTAAATTAGATTTGAATTTGATGATAAGTGAGACTAAGGAAAATATAAACCTTTTGGAGAACTGCTAGATTGTATCTAAATGAGCGGATATAAGATTGTAAACAAGATGATAATTTGCTTGAAAAAACTTTTTAACGATGTAAGTGGGAGCGGGAGACGTGAGGGAGTCCAAAGAAGTGATGAAATTATGTTATGATATAAGTAATGTTGTTTATTATTTATGCATTTGTATTCAAAAATTTTAATAAATATTTATATATATATATAAAAATTTGATTAATTCAAATTAGGCACAGTGAGAAGGGAATTGTAAGAAAAACACTAATTTGATCAGTAAAATGTCTGGCATCTGGTAGCTGGGGCTTTTGTGTTGTGCTCTGGAACTGGCCTCTCTCTTTGGGTGTTCAGTTCAGTTACAGAGACCAGCAGTCATTCTTGCCACATTCTTGCCTCTTGATGTTGTTTTTGTTTTCCTCAGATAGTGTGTTATTGTGTTACAATCAGGGGTGCCAACTTGGGTCCCAGGTTATGGGTGCCCAATGGCACCTACGACATAACATGATGTTATGACGTTGTGACATCATTACGTCAAGTTACATCAACATCATGCAGCAGCACTTCTGAGGCCTGGCAGGACCTCCGACACAGCTTTTGGTAGAAACTGTAAGTTGCATTGGAGCCTGCATTGTGGGTGCTGAGCATCCACAAAAAAATAATAATTGTGTTTCTCCAGGCCCCCAGGGCCCCCTATCGTTGGCACCTATGGTTACAATTTTCTTTATTATTAAAGTTTTGTTTGACATGTATGTGAGCTGCTTACTTTGCTAAAAGAAAAGGAATTCTGCTGAAGAATGGCGGAATATCCTTAACTGGGTGAGTGAGGGGATATTCCCAGTCTGACAGGAGGATTGATTTTTTAATCACCCCCATCATCCACAACAGTTCTTGCATTTGAAGTTGCAACTGTGCTGGTTACGAAGTTTCAGCCTTCCTGGGGTAAATTCCCATGGCCATTTCCTCCTGCTTGAAGTCAATATGAGTTGAATACTTAATTGAGCTTGTTCACTGTTGAACAAAACTTGCAAGTGGTTCAACGATTACTCAGATTGTGAGTCAAACTATGCGGTTGCAACCTTTTCAGTAAAAGTTTGATCCCAGATCTCCCCAGCTTTAATATGACATGTGATATCAGGAAAAGGGATTCAATAAAAAAATATCATCTGTAAAGTATACACACACACTAAAATTCTACCCACTTGTCTACAACTATATAATTAAGAAGATCTTGTTTCATACAAGGGATACAAACAACACAAATACGCCTAATGAATAAGAGAAAGATTGTCCCTTAGGGTTTGGAGTTATGGAACACAAAAACCTGGTAGCCATAGTTACCTTCTGCTGTTTGTCCAGCAGAGAGATTGGATGGACACACACACAACCCTAATCTCTGAGTGGTGTGATATTGCAGGGATTGTGGGTGCTTACCCAGGGTTTGTGTTTCCCTTGGAATAAGGCACAGCAGAGAATGTGTGTTGTATACGTGGTTTATTTACACACATATATAACCTCAGCCTACAATGGAGGGGTTCACAGCGTCAACGCCCCAAGATGGTCTTGTTTCTCCCATAGCCACATCATTGGATTTAATGGCCTGTCACCCAGGTGATCACCTCATCAGGAAGCCAACCAGGCTTATATTTTAACATTGGCTGGATCCAGGGGTTAGAAGGGTCTTGGTGTACAGCCTACTGCCTCCCACAAAAAAACCCATAAAACACACACACACACACACACACACACACACACACACTGTACTTCTTCCAAGGAAGTCAGGGTGACATAGATGGCTCACTCCTCCTTTTTTATCCTCAAAACAATTGTGTGATGTAGGATAGGCTGAGAAACTCAAATATGTAGGTTAAGCTGAGATGCTGATCCCATATCATCCAGTGAGCTTCATGACTGAATTGGGATTTGTATTTTGGCCACTCTCTACTCGGTGCAACCTTTGGCAACTTAGTGCTCTACAGATGGTTTGGACTACAATTCCCATCACCCCTAGCCAGTATGGGCATGCTAATAGGAGCTGTAGTTCAAGGTATCTGGAAGGCGCCAGGTAGGGAAAGCTGCTCTAGCAACTAGACCACACCAACTCTCAAATGACAGTAGACTGAAAGTGAAATCTGTTGCTTATCATCAATCATTAAACACTAAACTTTGAAATAGTAACATCATTACATCCTATTAGCATCTATGGCTTTTCTGCACTGGAGACAAAGACCAAGGCTGCACTTATCAACCCAGAACTTCCTTTCTCTGTAGAAACATGGGAAAAGTCAACACACTATGATTGCAGGGTAAACACTTACCGGTAATACATAGGTTTCCTGATAATTCATCTGAAAGCATTTAAATTAACTTAAAGGTAAAGTAAAGGTACCCCTGCCCGTACGGGCCAGTCTTGACAGACTCTAGGGTTGTGCGCCCATCTCACTTAAGAGGCCGGGGGCCAGCACTGTCCGGAGACAGTTCCGGGTCACGTGGCCAGCGTGACAAAGCTGCATCTGGCGAGCCAGTGCAGCACACGGAAATGCCGTTTACCTTCCCGCCAGTAAGCGGTCCCTATTTATCTACTTGCACCCGGGGGTGCTTTCAAACTGCTAGGTTGGCAGGCGCTGGGACCGAGCAATGGGAGCGCACCCCGCTGCGGGGATTCGAACCGCCGACCTTTCGATCGGCAAGCCCTAGGCGCTGAGGCTTTTACCCACAGCGCCACCCACGTCCCTTTAAATTAACTTACTATTTGCCAAATGCTTAGAATCTATGCTGTTAGCTCGCCAAGATGTATCAACCAGTTGCTGTAGGCAGAAATGGCCAATTTTGTACCTCATCCCTGCCCCCAAAAGCCCCACTGCAGAGTGAAAGGGAGTAGCTTCCACTACTACCCACACAAATTGGTTCTCTGCTGCATTCTGGCAAATGGTTATCAGGAAAATAGCAATATCTATTGGCGTTATCTCATGTGTGTTCACAAGCTACTAATGGCTCAGCACAACTCTTCATTGTAAGGAACAGTGACTGTTCAGCTTATCAATATATACAACATAACCACCTGGGCTTCTGGTTTTGAGACTTATCGAAGATTACCCTAAATATATATTTGTACTAACATACAGCTCTCAAAGCCATATTACACACACAGAGGATGAAAGGGCTCACAAGCCCTAAGCCAACAAATTGAGAGAAGTACATTCATGCTGTCATTAAGATATATGCACACAGATTTGATCCAATATTAGAGTGAGGCATCCTGGGCAAAGTAGCTGGGAAAGCACCTGCACCACCACCAATTTTTGTTGCTGGGATTTCCTTTCCTCCCCCACTCTAAGCTTAAACAGCTCTTCAAGCTGTTGTGGCAAATCACAATGGTACTCTCCTAGATGACTCAAAGTGCTGGGTTTGACCTATAAAGCCTTAAATGGCTGAGAACCACAAGATTTCAAGGACTTCCTCTCCATATGAACTGACCTGCAATCATCATCTGAGGCCCTTTTCATCTGCCTCCTCCATGAGAGGTCCAGAAGGTGGCAACACAAGAATGGACCTTTTCTGTGATGTCCCTCTGCTTGTGGAATGTTCTCTCTAAGGAGGTAATGCTTAAGGAACTGCAGTCTTTCATCTAAAAAAAAAAAAGAGAAAAGAGAAAAGAGCACCTCCCAAACAACAACAACAACAACAACCCAGGTCTCCCTAGGGACTATGCTGCTGGGAGGTTTGAACTGTTATAGAACTGTTTTGAAAACTGGGCACTGTGGATTGAAGTGGGGTATCATTGGAGGCACCAGTGAACTGGAGCACTGTGTGTTCTGTACATGTGCTCCTCTTGCAATTTGTGAAATGACAATGCCATTTTTCATGGAGTCTTATGAGTGATGGCCATTCCATCCCCCTCCTCTGGTGAAACCAACAATGAGCATTTCCATAGAATTCCCACAGTCAGTCTACCAGTAGCCTCAAATGCTTCAGTGGGCAGTCACTTGGGGGGTTGCCAAATATATTCACTTGTCTGAATCTCTGACATTCTTTCCACCACCACCATTTGTTTAGTCTGCACCTAGAAGGAAGTCTCATCACAGTTCTGACTCTCACTTTATCTGGCAAGAATCGTACGACAGAGGACCTCAGCTAGAGAAGAATGAAGATAAATGAACATTGGTGCCAAAATTCCAGGACATGCCCATGTGTATTGTAGGCTGCATCATATCCTTGTTTAATATTGTTGTCAGTACTCATGGCTTCACACGGGCACAACTTAGTAAAAACACCATTCTGACGTCAGACATCAAGGGGAATTTCCTTCTATTACATTCAGCAAAAAAGGAAAGGAGGTCATCTTTCATAACTGATATAAATAACTAACTGATGTTACAACACAAGGAAACAATCCACATTTGCATGAGTCATAAATGATCAGAAAGAGAGAGAAATACGTCTGTCTGTCACATCTATTTGAAATATAATCTGATCTGCAAACAAAAGTGCTAAGAATACCAAGATGAGTCAATTTAAGGCCAGAGCTTCTTTCATTTTGAACTTTGTGTATTTGGGAAAATGCACAGAAAGAGCCTAGAAGTGCGTTGCTGAGTATTCATATGAAGTTTGTAGTCAAAAGTCATGGTCATGAGTCTAGGTTCCGCAAATCCCTGTTCTGGGTGTATGCACACTGCAATACTCAAAGCTATTGTTTGGAATGTAAAGCCTGTTCAATGCACACTTCTTATATCTCCCACAAATCTTTCTTGGTAGCTGAAGACAAGTTATATGAACACAGAATTTTATGATATCAGTTGAAATATGCTAGGGCTCTTGACCTGGATGGGACCTTCTCTCTACTACTTGGCTGCACTTTCCATTACATAAACCACCCGTAGAGAGGAGCAGAGAGGGTCCTGTCCAGGAAGCCATGGGCTCAAGCTGCAGAGAACCCCCAAAGTCACTTGTGCATGCCTGACATATCCAGGGCATCTGGGCATTTTGAGCACTGCAGCTTTCATTATGTTTGGATGAGCCAGACATGCACAGGAGTCTCCAATGCCTCTCTAGAGCACATGCCCCTCCTCGTCTGGTAAGTAATGCAGAGTAGAGATTGGTAGAGAAAATCCTATCCAAATTGGGAAGGGCAGTTTACAGGGAAGCGTCTAGCCTTTGACATATTCCCACTGACATAATTAGGCCTTCTTGGCACAGAATTGATTTCTTTTAAAAAGTGATTAATTTTGACCATCCTACATTTTAATGGATCTATTATCATTGGTCACAGGGAAACCATCTATTGCCAATTAATCCATTATTTCAGCTCAATAATACAGAATTACAATTTATTCCATACTTGGGCCACTAATCACTTTGCCTATAAGCAGGCATTTAAAGACTACCCCCCCTCCCTGTTTTACCATTGCACTTGTAAATGCAACAACTTACTTTTTAAAACTGCTAAGGGGAAAATAATTTATGGCACCTGAAACTTTGTGTGTATTTTGCAAAGCATGAAGGAACCAAGCCATTAAAGGTCTTATAGATTTTCTCTTGTTTTTCAAAACCAAACCTTGAGTTATGACTTGGGGGAAATGGGGAACCATTACCTAATGAATCTAGACTTTGAAAAATATTATTCCCTTGTAGTTTTACTTTGCTTGAATAGGTCTCATATAGTGATGTACATTGAGCAGGTTTGTAACGGACTGCAGGGGGAATAGAAATGTAAGTTCTGTAGTTAAAAAAGCATGCACACATCAGCCAATTTTATCTAGTCAATTTTGTTGAATCTTTCTCATTGTGGCATGTTGTTTAAAAAATAATCTAGGGCTCTCAGAAATATTACCAAAAGGAGAAATCAAATTTTGAAATACAAGTAAGGGTTCAAAGAGCTGTGAACCAAGGGTGGCTTTGGCTAAGTGGAAATTCAAAACTGAGAGTTGCTGGTTTCCCCCCAAAACTAGCTTGCAATGTGGTATGTGAGCTGACTGTGTACAGGAAGAAGTAAAAAAAAATTCTGGCATAATTCTGGCAAAATTCTCAAGCTCTTTGCTTGAGCCTCTTTGGTTCCTGTCCTCTGAGACCAATGAAGGCAAATTTGGTGAAGTTAATGAGGGAGAACTTCATTGAAGCAGTTCATTGTCAATGTTTGTTCAAAAATTGGCACTGCTTGTATGCTGTGAGAGCAAAGGAGTAAAGTGGCATTGTAAACATTTGATCAGTGATGCTAGTTGTGTTTATATTTCTTAAATTAAAAACACAAGACTGCACGCACACAATAAAAATCACCCTTAATCTTCATGAAATTTGTGGAGTTCAAAGCTTCCCACTGACACACTTTTCATTGCAAAATTCACACATAATTTTGTGTACAGGGTAGTCCTTCTTGGGTGTTGTTACAAATTGTCCCTCACAATGCTCCCAAATTTCAATCAGCTGCCACTTGCTATTTTTCTTATGGAAACAAAAAAAAATCACTTGTAGCCTTAAATGTCCTAGAAATGCATTGAATTTTGCTATTGGGTTGTGTCTACTACCCTAGTCAATAGTAAGAAATAAGGGTAGTAAAATGCATCATCATTTTTAAATAGACGAATGGTCTGGGAATGGTCAAGAAAGTTTTTTAGCTGTCAGTAGGTTGCCACAAACCACCAAGGGCAGCTTTCTTGCAGGTTTCTTAATGAGGTAAGAAAAACATCTCACAAAATGTTAATTTTAGTGAATGTTAGGTACCATTAGTTCTCAGCTGTAACAAAGTTTTTTCTAGACACTTTACAACAGGCATAGGCAAACTCGGCCCTCCAGATGTTTTGGGGATACAACTCCCATCATCCATGACCACTGTTCCTGTTAGCTAGGGATAATGGGAGTTGTAGTCCCAAAACATCTGGAGGGCCGAGGTTGCCTGTGCCTGGTTTACAACATTTTCAGGACATTCTTTACTTTAAAAGTTTTTGTTGTTTGTAACTGAAAATAAGCCACCATATAGTGGAAATCTCATTGGGGTTGAGAGTCCACCATCTCCTGTGAGATAGGTTAGGCTGAGAGGCTGTGACTGGCCCAAGGTCACCCAGTGAGTTTTCTGGCTGAGCAGGAATTCAAACGTTGGTCTCCCAGGTCCTAGTCCAACACTCTAACAAATAATTGCACCTTACTAGCTTCCTTTGTGCATCCCATTGTTTTCTGTTTATTTCCATGACACTTTCCAAACTTCAGGAAGTCTGATTCTTTTCCAAAGTAGATTTGTGGTGCTAGGTGAGGGCATCAGAACCTTTAATGCAGTTTAACTGGGCAAATGGAAAGTTCCAGTATGTGCAAGAATACCTCCTGTGAAATACTGACCATCCGGAGTCACCCTCCCTGAATTCATTAAGAGGCAGTCAGTGAGGATTTCCCATCAAACACAGTAACATAACACAAATTAAAAAGGGGCAGAAGTTGAGCGCCATGGGGGGAAAGTTTCAGAAGACAGAAAAGTCTGGGGCACTGTCTAAGACCAACCTAGAGGTTATAATATAAAGGATGATGGATGGGGAAGTTTGCATCAAAAACAAAACAAAAAATTAAGCAGGCAGCGTGTACCTGTGTGTCCTTAATTGTTTTATTGTACTGTAGTGTCAGTAACCCATTATGACAGAGGAGTACATGTGGTCCCATTGATTGTTAACTGTCCTTGGGTGTGGAAGGTCACAGCTCAGCCCCACCACTGTTGACTCAATGTGTGACCCTGGCCAAATCACCCATTCCATCTTGGTTTCCACTTCTGTAAAATGAGCAGGTCAGAGGCTGAATGAGGGGAACGTAGCCTCATCCTACCCCTTTTCTGGCAATTCAGTTTCATTTTATTTGTTGGAAGAAAGGAGAGTCCTCCAGAGAGACGTTGGAACTGTCTTTGCAGATCACCACCTTGTAGCTTCATTTTCCATGGCCACCCTCACACTGTGAATATTGGTGACATACTATGCGGGGCTATTGTGATGGACAATACACTTCACACTTTGAGAGTATTATAAAAGATATGCAGCAGTATTTGAGACTGTTGTTAGCTGAGAAATAGAAGCAAAAGTACCATTGACTTCCATAGCTTTCAACAGGAGAAACTGAAACACGTGTTTAACATTCCCATTGAGTAATGGGGTTCAGAGTCACTTAACAGCAACTGAATCATGTCCATAGTCTTCCGGTTATGTAATGAAGAGCTGTGTCTTTAACATCATTAAAATAAATAAGCAAATAAATTGAATGTCACATCCTTCCCACAATAATTCTACAGCAGGAGGTTTTCCCCAGCGGATGCAAATTTTTGCTGCAATTGTCTTTTACAAGGGACGGGGTGTACAGCCTGGGGGCGAGGATCATAGCTGGCGGCAGGAACTATTAGCCGCTGGCTGCATCTGCCTATCCTATTCTTAATGCCGTACTTTATTGGTACATAACCACTGATAACCATCAGCACCCACAAGGCGTGTGTATAACTTCGTGAATCTACTTTTGCTATATTAATCAGAAAACAACATAAGAAGTAACTTTCTAGGAAACTGAGAAATTATATTTCATGAAGTATGAATGGGACGTGGGTGGCGCTGTGGGTAAAACCTCAGCGCCTAGGACTTGCCAATCACATGGTTGGCGGTTCGAATCCCCGCGGCGGGGTGCGCTCCCATCGTTCGGTCCCAGCGCCTGCCAACCTAGCAGTTCGAAAGCACCCCTAAGTGCAAGTAGATAAATAGGTACCGCTTACCAGTGGGAAGGTAAACGGCGTTCCATGTGTGCTGCGCTGGCTCGCCAGATGCAGCTTGTCACGATGGCCACGTGACCCGGAAGTGTCTGCGGACAGCGCTGGGTCCCGGCCGATAGAGTGAGATGAGCGCACAACCCTAGAGTCTGTCAAGACTGGCCCGTACGGGCAGGGGTACCTTTACCTTTACCTATAGAAGATCTACTAACATGAGATGTTATACTGGAATGTGAGGACCAAACTAGCAATTGTGTGAATTGGTTTTTCAAGCAAGGGGGTTGTATTGATCTGCATTGGGACCACCATGGGGGTAAAGGGTTAAAATCCTCCCACCCCCACCACTTGCGCACCTGCTAGGGTCCAAATCCACATCAAATATCTGGCCATGTGATCATTTCAATAAGGAATCATGGAGCCAGCATGCTATGTAGATTTGGCCATGTAACAACCTCATAAAACCAAATCAAAGTAAGGGCATCCTGTTCTTCAGCTAAGTAGGAGAGCATCTCTGACTTGTTTTACAATACATACCCCCTCCAATTATTGCTGGAAAAGGAGGCATGTTTTGCAGAGAACATTGCAAATGCAGGGCCCGATATTTCGGCTCAGTCCTGGAGTTAAACTTGTGTTTAAATATCTTCCATTGAAGTTGGTGGGGTGTAAAAGAGCTGAAATTTGACAAGGAAAAGACCCTGTAGGCTCTGCCTCAGACACTTTGAACCCAAGCATCTAGCTGTGCAAACTGGCTGACATTAGATAGGGTCCTACTGGTTTCAACAAAGACAAGGATTTGGATCTCCTAATTTTCTAAACTATATCCTGTCGGTAAACATTGCTAATGTATAAAGGAGCGAGTGACTCATCAGTGTAATGAACTATGAACACACACATTGCTATTTTTTGGTAACTGAGTATGTTAGGCTATGAGAATAGAGCAACTCTATAAAGGGCATCAGATGGAAAAGCAAAATATCCTGATATGAGGCTTTAGAAAACTGAATCCGACAAACAGAGGGGCCTCACCCAGTAGCAAGGTGAGCAAATACAGGGCGATTTATCTTCAAGTGCATTAAGAATCTTTTGCAGCAAACGTTTGCTGAAGGCCAGATCACTGCACAAAGCAGTACAGCGAGAAGCCAGGAGTGATTAGAAAGTGGGAAGCTCACAGCCTCACCCAGAATACTCACCTCTTAATCACATTATCAGCAAAGGAGGGCTTTTCCTCATTGTTAGAGACCGTGGAATCACAGGGTTTTAGCTTCTCTGTAAGGTCAAAGAATGAGTCACTCCGCTAACACAATGCAGAGAATAAATTTCATTGCTGCACACAATGGGGGACAACAATGTAGACTGGGGATAGCCAGCTTCTATATTCTCAGGGTGATGCCATTTTCTAGCCAATGTTCTGGGAAATGGATGGTGTGCTTTGCTGTGCAGTCCAACTGCCTCTGGTTGAACAATAAAGGCATCGCCACATATATCTATTTAATTTATTTATTTAGAAAGATTGATGAAGCAATCCCAAACCTCTCACAAGGGTGTACATAATTGTAGATGAAACACAGCTAAAACCACAGAACTATTAAAAAACAAATACAGTAGTACCTCAGCTTAAGAACTTAATTCGTTCTGGAGGTCCGTTCTTAACCTGAACCACCACTTTAGCTAATGGTACCTCCTGCTGCCTCCTGCTGCCGCTGCTGCACAATTTCTGTTCTCATCCTGAAGCAAAGTTCTTAACCCGAGGTACTATTTCTGGGTTAGCGGAGTCTGTAACCTGAAGCGTCTGTAACCTGAAGCGTCTGCAACCCGAGGTACCACTGTATACATTAAATAATTCTCAATAAAACACAGATGAAAATCAGTATTGCAATTATTTCTAAACACACACTAATGTAAGTAACTGCATTATTTGATTGGTTAGGCTTGCTGAATTTTTTAATTTTTATTTTTCTAATCAGCAATATTTTAAAAAATATTGAGGGTGCCTGCCTAATGTCAACAGCAGTAAGTGTTTCACAATTGTGGGGCACAATTATATAATTAAGGCAACATCATTTATGTGTATAGAGCCTGATGAATGTATGTGCTTCCTGTGAGAGTGCCCTCTAGTGGCAGATTAGCAGTGGCCCATTGCCTTTCTGTGCAACCTGTATGGAAAGCAAATTATATCCCATTGTTTCTTCCAGAAACGATTGTCCAGAGCTTTTTTACCCACTCCTAAGAGTGATGTGGGTGGCGCTGTGGTCTAAACCACTGAGCCTCTTGGGTTTGCTGATCAGAAGGTCGGCGGTTCGAATCCCCACGACGGGGTGAGCTCCCGTTGTTCAGTCCCGGCTCCTGCCAACCTAGCAGTTCGAAAGCAAGTCAGAGTACAAGGAGATAAATAGGTACCACTCTGACGGGAAGGTAAATGGCATTTCTGTGCACTGCTCTGGTTCGCCAGCAGCGGCTTAGTCATTTTGGCCACATGACCCGAAAAAACTGTCTGCAGAAGCAGACAAATGCCGGCTCCCTTGGTCTGTAGAGCGAGATGAGCGCTGCAACCCCAGAGTCGTCCACGACTGGACTTATAAAAGGTAAAGGACCGCTGATATTTAAGAGTGAAATTAAAGTGTGGAGCATCTCCCAGTTTTGGGATGCAAAATTATTTTCCTTGCTACTGAAACTCTGAGCAATCTTTTTTAAAAAATAAACAAAACTAAAGTTGATTAAAACTTGGTGTGACACAGTTGTTTGGTGGGGGGTAGGCGTGGATCTGGCCCATTGCGTGTCAGCTTGCCATTTCTGATCTGGACAATGTTCTTTAATATGTTCACCAGGCTCCACACGACCACATGGAGATGATGAGGAGGCATTGGTTCTAGCAGCATCTCCGTATGAAAGCTACTGGCACACCAGTTGCAATTCAAGTGATCATGGCAACCTTTCTGCAGCTGCCAGGATCCTTGCAACACCTTTGTGTCCACTCTTCATATGGAGACATTGGTTCATATATGCAGTGCCTGCTCCAAGCAGTCTCAGACAGGTTGCAAATCCATTAGCAGCAGTGCAATCTTAAATTTCACCCTCTGTTTCCCCTAAGAATAGAGTTTCATCTTCAGATGGTGCACAGTCCTTTTCCTTCAGCTTAGGATCTCATGTCACACAAGAGAATGGATAGGCAAACTAAGGCCCGGGGGTCGGATCCGGCCCAATCACCTTCTAAATCCGGCCCGCAGACTGTCAGGGAATCAGCATGTTTTTACATGAGTAGAAGGTGTGCTTATATTTAAAATGGTTATTTGTGGGGCATAGGAATTCGTTCATTCCCCCCACCCCAAAAATAGTCTGGGCCCCCCACAAGGTCTAAGGGACAGTGGACCAGCCCCCTGCTGAAAAAGTTTGCTGACCCCTGCACAAGAGGGACATACAGAAAAATGTCTGCCCTTAGCCAGTGAATGAAGGACACAGATAATTGTTAGAAAGCTTCAAGTCGGGCAAAACTTCTCTTTTATGATCAAAGTACTTCTTCTGAACTTTTTTTAAAAAGAGGGCAGATTATGCCTACTTTTTAAAAAGATGATGATGAAGAAGAAGAGTTTGGATTTGATATCCCGCCTTTCACTCCCTTTAAGGGGTCTCAAAGCGGCTAACATTCTCCTTTCCCTTCCTCCCCCACAACAAACACTCTGTGAGGTGAGTGGGGCTGAGAGACTTCAAAGAAGTGTGACTGGCCCAAGGTCACCCAGCAGCTGCATGTGGAGGAGCGGAGACGTGAACCCGATTCCCCAGATTACGAAACTAACGCTCTTAACCACTACACCACATGAAAGTTATGAAAGTTATGAAAGATAACTTGGGCTGGAGAACCTTTGGCCCTCCAGATTTATTTATTTTTGGACTACAATTCCCACCAGGTCCAGCCATCATGGCCAATAGGCACTATGGGAATTGCAGTGTAGCGACATCTGGAAGGCCTAAGGTTCCCCAGCCCTGGTCTAACAATCATTAAAGTAGCTCTGCCTTTAAAGTGAAGCAGATTTAATCTTAGTTACCTTCCTGGGATTCTGCCTTGGAATTTTCTTGTATTGTTCACACCAGAACTCCTTGTAGGGAGTCTGTCATGAACAACCAGTGTATAATAAGCAAATAAAGTAAATATTTTAGTTAGGAGTAGTACTAAACTGGTTGACCCCTTTTCTATGTATAACCATGAACATGATATACTTTATATCACTCCCCAAAAGGTTGGATTGTGAAAATGGGTAAGCATCTGCATTTAGAAGGGAACAGGTTCATGAGTTAGTAGTTCATGAGTTCCCCCTTCCTG